>NC_042964.1:43662305-44024881 GCF_901001165.1 Salmo trutta
TAGGCATTAACTCCAAAATCTTAATGTTAGGCATTAACTCCAAACGGTCAAGGTAAGGGTTAAAGTTCGGGAAAGGCTTAAAACAAAAATCTAAAAAACAACTCTCTATTGCTGGTTTTGAACTTGCAACGTTTTGGTATCAGAGGCAGATGCTTACGCCCATCCACCATCCCTGTCCACAACACCCTAGCAAAACCAAAACCTACTTGAAGGTAACAGCGCTCACTGTTGCCCATAGCGGCCGGTTTCCACGTCATCTCCCGACTTCCTCAGACATGGATAGACGTTGAATACTGACTTGTATTACAGGTGCCCTGGCTGGTTTGTGTGTGTGTGTGTGTTTGCACTGGTGTGTGTGTACTGTGTTGCTGGTTGCTCTGAAAGCCTGTTGTTATCTGAGCATAACACAGGCTTCTTTTTAGTGTCTTTTGTTTGATGAGGCCCTCCACTCTACTTTTGTTAGGCACATTTTATAGGCTTGGAGTAAGAGAATGAAGGAGGAAATATACTTATTGATTCATGATGATTTTACAAGTAGGCCTATTTCCGCGTTCACGTGCTAGTCAGAACTATAGGAAACTCAGAAATGTCCGACTTGCTAACTGGTTGTAGTTCTAAGTGTGCCGCGTTCAACCATTTAGTAAGTCAAAAATGTCTGAGTTTTATAGTTCCGACTAGCACGTGAACACGGCATATGACTGCATTCTTGCATTAAGGAAACATCTGGCTCGTTGTCAAAAAATAATTATAATAAAAAAAACAGTCTGATAATATAGAATAAATATTTGAGAATATAACTTCAACTTCTTGTTAGTATTCCGAGGAAGCGCCACATGTTTCTGTCAATTCTTAAATTGGTTTTCCATGAACAGACAGTAAATTTTTACAAATATCCTCCTCTGTGTCCTTGGCTGTACACCCAGTCAGTGCTTCTGCAGGCATTCTCATAATGATACCAATCAGTGAGACACTCCCCTCTAACTAATCCCACTCTTTATGTATGATAGTGATTCTCTGTATTTACAAACCAGGATCTTGGTGGAGAAAAGTAGGGGTTCTGTGTTACGCTGAATGCTTGAGAGCAAATTACACTAATTAATTTAATCAAATGTGTACAAGGAGGGGATGGAAGTAGACCCCAGTTGTGAGCACTGTTGATCATTGTTCTACCATGCTAAATCAGATGGCACCTGTAGGGAGGAACACTTGTCGAGCGTAGCAATTGCATCTTCTAATTGGGAAGACTTCAGCTGGGGCACAGACACAATCAATAGCCCACTGTGAGAGGAAAGTCAAACCCATTCATACACTGTCATGAGCATTACGAAAAGTTTGAGAGTACATTTTGTATTTATGCACTTTGTTTCAGATCGATTGCAGAAACCAGTGAGTATATTGTAAATAGTCCAAATAGGACAAAAATAGGCTCATATGTAGGCTAACAGCTGTGAAATTATATGAGGTCAAACCACATCATTTGGGACTCATTGTGGCTCCTTTAATTCCACAGTGGTTAAGTTTGCCCTGTGGCATTTTGGAATGGCTGACACTCTAGGTAACACAATCTGATTGTGTTTATCATGTATGGATTCAGAAAGGTTTATTCTACACTCTTAGAATTTTTGAGTGTAGAACATCCACTCACTTTACATGCCACTGTACACTCTTACACTCGCTATCTAGAACCTAAAATGGTTCTTCGACTGTCCCCATAGGAGAACCCTTTTTTGTTTGATGTAAAACCCTTTTGGGTTCCATGCAGAACCCTCTGTGGAAATGTTTTTTCATGAAACCAAAAACAGTTCTACATGGAACCAAAAAGGGTAATTCAAAGAGTTATTCTATGGGGACAGCCAAAGAACCATTTTAGGTTCTAGATAGCGAGTGTAAGAGTGTACAGTGAGTGGCATGTAAAGTGAGTGGGTGTTGCAGAATCAGCCAACAGCAGGGGGCGCTGTGTCTATTTCAGTCATTACCCAGTATTGGGTTCAGGTGTGATCACTGAGCTGCTTTACTTATGCACTACCTTAATATACAGTGTTGGGGATCGATGTTGACATTAGTCCATGCTGTAGGTAGGTGGTTGTATGTGTACGGCATGAAGGGACAAATTGTCTTCAGCTGGACATTCAATCAGGTCTCATTTATCTTCAAGCACCTGTTCAGTGGTGAATGCAATGTTCTTTGCAGGAAAACCTTTTTGGAGTACCTATTGGCTTGTTTTATTCAACATGGACCACAACAAACTGGATTGCACCAATTGTGGCTTGGCTGTGAACTGATATTTTAAGTTATTCAGACAGGTAGACAATCATATTTCATTGAGCATAGACACGATGGGTTCATCAAATGGAACTGTGTAGCTCTTATAGCAATGTTGGGTTGTAGTAATAACATTCACTTCACTGACCATTAATAGGATATACATACATGCTATAATTCAAGTCCTGGGGAAAATGCAGATTGTGGGATTATTTGTTGTAACTAAAACATATAGAAATATAACCCTATAGTAATATAATCCTATAGTAATATAACCATATAGGAATATAACCCTATAGTAATATAACCCTATAGAAATATAACCTTATAGGAATATAAACCTATAGAAATATAAACCTATAGAATTATAACCCTATAGAAATATAACCCTATAGTAATATAACCCTACAATAGTATAACCCTATAGAAATATAACCTTATAGTAATATAACCCTATACAAATAATATAACCCTATAGAAATATAAACCTATAGAATTATAACCCTATAGAAATATAACCCTATAGCAATATAACCCTATAATAGTATAAACCAATAGAAATATAACCCTATAGTAGTATAACCCTATAGAAATATAACCCTATAGTAATGCAGCAGATATAGTATGCAACCCTGTCTGGATGTAATGAATACTCAGGGAGAAAAAAGTGTAGATTCACCCGCAGAGGACGGCAGATGTTTATTAAGCCTTCACAGAAGGCAGGAATCGTGGTTGCAGGCAATGGTCAAACACAGGTAGGCAGTCAAAAACAAACAGTACCTCACAACCATACAAACAGAAAGAACTGAACTAAATAGGGAGCTGATGAGACCAGGTGAGAAACGAACGCAGGTGAAATCAATGAACAAAAATGAAAGACAGGGCTACGTTCCAGAACACAAAGAAACAGGGCTACGTTCCAGAACACAAAGAAACAGGGCTACATTCCAGAACACAAAGAAACAGGGCTACGTTCCAGAACACAAAGAAACAGGGCTACGTTCCAGAACACAAAGAAACAGGGCTACGTTCCAGAACACAAAGAAACAGGGCTACGTTCAAGAACACAAAGAAACAGGGCTACGTTCAAGAACACAAAGAAACAGGGCTACGTTCAAGAACACAAAGAAAAAGAACACAAGGTTGACTAAGAAAAGAAAAGCAGAACCTTACACTGGATGGTTGTGGGGAGAGAATATAGCCATTTCTATCAGGAATGGAATTATTTTCTAGCCAACATTATCCAGTTGTTGACTGAGCAAAACTCAAACATTCTCAGTAATTACAGGTTTAGCTTGATACTGGACACAGCAGCAGCAATTTAAGCAATTAATGTTGTTTGGGCAGCTGGGATGCAACACAGCAAAGACCATTAACAAACCATTAAAAAGTCATAACCACTGTGATCACCACCAGATTGCTGACACACTTGTTTGAGGACCTGGGATAAGGAAGCGTTATTGTGATATATGTTTTGCTAAGACATATTTAGCCAATAAGACTCAGCAGCAAGGTTCACTATAGGTCAAAGATGACTAAATAAACTACTGGTATTGAGGACGCAGATACTGACCTTGTCCGAAAACCCATACCTACAGTATACTTGGGTTATAAATACTGTAGTAGCCAATTTCAACATTTGAGTACGCTTTAAATCAAATAATGTGTATAAACCCTGGATTGCTGATGCTATGTATTGGCCAATGAGAGGCTTTAAAGGCATTGGTCGCCAAATTCCATAGTCCATCTGTAAATAGCCCACCCAATCTACCTACCGCATCCCCATATTGTTTTTATTTACTTTTCTGCTCTTTTGCACACCAGTATCTCTACTTGCACATCATCATATGCTCATTTATCACTCCAGTGTTAATCTGCTAAATTGTAATTACTTTGCTATTATGGCCTATTTATTGCCTACTTCCTCACGCCATTTGCACACACTGTATATAAACTTTCTTTTTTTCTATTGTGTTATTGACTGTATGCTTGTTTATTCCATGTGTAACTCTGTGTTGTTGTTTGTGTCGCACTGCTTTGCTTTATCTTGGCCAGGTCGCAGTTGTAAATGAGAACTTGTTCTCAACTAGCTTACCTGGTTAAATAAAGGTGACATTTTTTTATAAAAAGTATTGGTACTCCTCAGAAGGCGCAGTCCTCCATAGGAATGAAGGAATGCTATAGCATTTCACAAAAATGTTTCAAGGACATAATTACATGTATTTAAGTATTTCCTTGTTGTAGTTGGGACAGTAACATTAGCACTCTCTAAAAACTACTTTAAGGAATATGTTTTTATATATTATTCATGTTTATGTCTTATTTACATAATATAATTGTAAAGTATGCATTAAGGTGTCTGTATTAGAATATACTTGTCAAAACGACTGTAGACGTTAATAAATGCATTTCTGTAGCTTAAGAAATCTTTTTTTTACAATGGAGGAGTACCAAAATGGCTGTGTGGTGGCTTCCAAACAGCATTCCCCTGTCAGTCATTGTTTAAACGCCAAATGTCAAACTAATTTAGGCCTTTCATCTAGTAGAATTGGCTGCATGCTATTGAGGAAGAGAATCGTCTTTTCAGACCCATGTGTGTTTGACAGCAACTGATAATCTGCTGGCAGGACAGGCTGTACCAAAAATGAACAATTGGCGGGAAATGCAATTGTGCATTAGATGACGCATTCTCAGTATATGTGAGTCCTAATATGCTGACATGTTTTGCTTAATGCATCATTTTTACTAAACAGTACATTCAAAATAGTGTGTACTACGATTAGCAACCAATACAGTATGCCGTTTTAGTAAAAAGTAGGCAAGACAGATTTCGGACATGACCATTGAGTATCACTTTCTGAATTAATGGGGAAACAAATATACACATGACTCTGGCTGCATTTACTCAGGCATCCCAATTCTGATATTTATTTACCACAAATTGGTCTTTTGACCTATCACCTCAGATCTTTTTCAGAGGTGATCTGATTGGTCCAAAGACCAATTAGTGAAAAAAAGATCTGAATTTGGCTGCCTGTGTAAATACAGCTTAATCCTTCTTTGACTGGCATAGTTTAGGCTACATTTGGCTCATCCTGAAGTTGTTTAGCATGCGTTTCACTCGCTGGGCTCATCTGAATCAATATTTATCAGAAGTTCAGGTTTAATTACGAACTCCCCGAACACACTGCCGAAATTCCACGGATTATCCAATTACCATTTTATTTCAAACAAGTGGGCTTCTTTGCGTTCCGCTAATTGCGGTAAGAAGTGGAAGCGGCGCTCGGGGGAAAAGGCTATGAGGAGGAATTGTTGAAGAAAGGAGAGAATAAATAAAAAAGAGAATGTGCGGTGTGCCGGCAGCAGTCGGATTTCCTCTAGTTTCATCATGAAACCACAAACTGGATCCCCCAGACAAATGGCTGGTGTGTGTGGGCGGGTTGCTCCCAACCACAGTGAAGAAGAAAAACATGCTGGTCTTCTATCAAGTTTCCACTTTAACTCAATCACTCACTCCAGACTGCTCCGCTCCACTCTGCTGTCACGGTTCGCCTGTCCCTGAAATCACTCAAACTCTCTCTGGCTTTCCCTGACAATTATGTCCGAAATATTGTTTGCCAAGCCAGTGTCAACTTTTTACCCATCAATATTGCCTTGATTTTTTTATTTTTATGACAACACATTGGCACAAATGTATCAACATTTTCCTTTGACAATTTATGAAAGGATTCAACACAGTGCTCTTACAAGTGTTAGGGGTCAAAGGTCATGATTGGGTGTGTTTTTTAATTGCTATTTACATACGAAATGAGTAGGAATTTAGACTTTTTCAACCCCTGCGGCAGCCTTTCAGCATTTCATTTGAGAACACAAATTTGTCTAGGTGTTGCGAAAACAATGCTTTGGTGTGTGTGTGTGTATCATTTAAATAACAGTGCAGATGAGTAAAAGAAACAGATCGGTACAGAAGGTTGGCTGAATGCATAATTTATTAATCAATTCGCACCATTGAAAATATGAAAACAAATGAAGAACGGCAACAACACAAAACACAAAAGAGCATTATTTATTACAGGAAAATCAAAGTCTGCCAGGAGATAGATTCTTAAAAGACAGAGATGCATGTATATACATACAAAGACTTTATATTAATGCATCAACTCAACTCTGCCTCAGGCAGTGAATCCATTGACAGTAATCTATTCCAACATATTCTCCCTGAAAGCTTTGAGGTCTATAGAAAACACTGTCAATAATTGATGCTCCTATCATGTGTTGTGATGTAGATTTATAGTGTGAACATTCATGTACATTAGTGAGGGTGTTGAATTATTACACTTCAGCTATGATGGCAGCTAGAAGTTGGTTTTATGAAGCACATAGAATAACATTTCACGCTTTACAATGATTCATCTCAGGATTCTAATGTTCATCCTATTTGGGGTTGGGAACCTGGACGAAACTCACCTCAGTTTAGATGGATGTAGTGGACCTACCTTAGCTTGAAGTATTCCATCCATTTGTTAGCAGAACATGGCTTCCCTTTTCTTAAGGATTTCTTGAACAAGGTTGTTTGATAACCAGTGAATTACAGACTGGTTTTGGACTATATCTTAGGACCTTCTTTGGCTTTGTTACAGCCTTTAGTACTGGGCCTTTGTTGGTGGGTCTGAGAGTTGCCATTCTGTTTAGGCCTATGTGTTTGGCATTTCTGTTTAGAAGTAACTTAACGGTTGCATGTAGACCTAGAGTTAGACAGTAAACTCCACCGTAACTTCACCGCAGGGTATTTGCTCTGTGTGGAAAAGGAAGCCTTGGCTCTACTGGCCTGCACGTTGACCTCTCACCGTGTGTTTAGTGGCTTCTATCCCTACATGAACACATCTATCCTCACGTAGGAATAAAAAGCCATAAGACACAGCAGCAATCTCACAGGAGGAGGAGGAGGGACGGACATCACCTGAAGGAGGGCAAGGAAGAAAAGAGGGGCAGGAGAAGAACAGTGGGGCAGCCGGGACGTAGGGACGGGGGGAGACACACAGGCAGGGACATTGAGGGAACTAGCTACTAGCAGGGAACAGTCAACATGGACAAGTGGAGGCTTGGCTGGGCCGTGTGTGCATTACTTTGCGTGTAGATTTTCACTAATACACTTCTCGTCAGATCTCAAAGTGTAACTCATCTCCTCTCCTCTGTTTGCGTGTGAGAAACTGCCTGTTTATGTGTCGGTTTGTCAGGTGATTGACATGTAGATTTCACTGACCATCCTCACTCAGGACCTCTCATGCTCAAACCATTAGGAATGCACCTCGGTTTCCTTCCTCACTTATGTACCACGACTAAGTTATGCCTGCGTGCGGGTTATTGTGCGAGTGTATTCGTGCGTAAGCCAGGCACACGGCGATAAATATGCATGACTCTCTGCCGCTGATATCCTGCTTTGTATGGAAATGAGCTTGTGTAAGTTTAATAATGCAATCCCGGTGGATTGGAAAGCCGACACGTTGCAGAGCGGAATTTTAAACAGGGCTCTCCGCCTGTGGGCTCCTCATGGCTGGGATCAGACCTGGCTCTCCGTACAGCAGAGACACCATGAGAGCCTTCCCCTCTGCAGCCCAGGGCTCTGACATGGGGGCCAACGTTAATGAGGGGTACAAGAGAGGGAAGGCCAACTGGATTCTCATTGAAAGCCACTGTCACAACTAGACCGCTGTGTGGAAACAGCAGGACTGAACAACAAGGGACTGGAGTCAAGTTGGTGATGGGAACTGGAGTCATGTGAGGTTGAGTTCGAGCTGGATTGGAGCTTTTAAACTCCTATGGCATGATGGGATTCTTGGGATTCATAGAGGGGGAGCCCAGCACATCTTGTGACCTGTTTTTAGAAAGAGGGGGGATGGGGGGTTACACAATTGCAGGTACAGTTATCAACATGGTCAATGCTTAAAATATTATATAGACCGATAACCTCGCTCTATCTCTATAATAGATGTCTTCAGAAGACATGACTAACCTGTATGTGAGATGGTGACACCAGCCGACCCACCTGTTAATGTGATAATTGCTTACATGTTGGTCACTGAAACAACTTCTTCCAAATGATTTTGTGGGGCCCTGAAAGAACGGAGGGATAGATTATTATAATTATTATATAAAATAATATAAATGTAATGCTGTGACAGTTACTATCACCATCGCTAAACATCACTATTGTTAATGGCAGCAGTAAAAATTGAGTTAGTAGTACTGCCATTAGCAGCACAATTGAAGCCTCCTATAAGACCCTATGGACCTCATTTGATAGATGTGCAAAAAATAGGTTCTCTTTTCAAAGTGTCCTATTTTTTTCCCATCTCAATTTTGTTCCAAATGGTTCAGTATTACATGGCACACAATGAGCAGTGACATATTTATTGTTAAAAGATCGATTGATCTGCCTCAAACTGGCGCTATTGGAGAGACAGATTGCTCAAACATTTTAGCTCCAATAGCACTACATGACAAATGGGCTATTTACACAACAGATGAATAATGACTCACTCTAACCATTAGTAGTGGACTCTGGAACTACCCCAAACTGCAAAGGCCTTGCCATCTATTAACATGTTGTACATGAATAATTAAACTCCTATAAAGTGCTAATTAACGTGTAATTTATGTACTATCCACAGATTTGATTGGGTTCTGGCTCTGATGGATCTTTGGGTGCGATTTCACAGTGGGAACAGATGTATACTCGCGCATCTGAGAGAGCTACGGTTGCTAGTGATCATTCCCACCCCACTGAGAACAAAATAGCCCTCATATATCCCTGTAATCTGCATTAGCACTGGAGCGGGAGCCCCGAGACAGCAGCTAGGAGGATGAGTAATGGGCTACTGCTGTAATGGCTGCCCCTGAGCCACACCCCAAAACCAGACCAAACTGCATGCAAGAGAATAGGAGATGTTAGTAGAAGGAAGCTCCCCTCAACACTGTTTCTAATAACCAGCATCTCTCCAGCTATTACGACACGTTTCACGATGATACACCCGTTGAGCTAAAGACCAAAGAACACATCCAAGTCAGAAAACTGCCCTAATACTGCAAGTCCCAAGAAATCATGGAGCAACTCCTCACACAGACTACTGCACTCAATAATTCAACACAACCAAGACCTGGCCTGAAGACCCCTTCCCAACTTAGCCGACAATTCTCTGAAGAGTCTTTCCTGCAGCAAGATAGGACAACCATATCTGATGTTAGAGAAGCCAAAGCCGGCATTTCACCCTTGAGGATGAAATAGCCTTCAAAATGACATGATAAAATGCTCTTAAAAATCAAATCTGTCCTCCTCTGCAATCTTCCATTCAGCTTCTTTCTCGTTCTCTTTCTACCTCTCGTTCTCCATAGCACTCCCACTCCCTTCGACTCCTCGATAAGTGAAAAGATTTTACAGTAGGCAATAAAAGGCTCATCAGGACAAGCTGAAATGATTTCTTAATACGATGGCTTTTTAATGAGGACTGAACGAGACGGCTGTGTGGCTGATGGCAGGTCCCTCTTTATCTACGAGGGCAGGGCAGGAGGACTGATGGCACTTAAACACTCTGGCTGGCAACCCTCTCCACGGTGAGTGTGTGTGTGTGTGTGTGTGTGTGTGTGTGTGTGTGTGTGTGTGTGTGTGTGTGTGTGTGTGTGTGTGTGTGTGTGTGTGTGTGTGCATGCGACTGTGGATCATTGATTGGCCTTTATTCAGCCTACTCCAGTCATAATGTTTTACTCTGAAAACCTGCCTCCTGCATTGTGAGAAGAGAGCTCTGCTATGATATATCTACCATATGATGACAATGTTATGAAAGACAAAAATATTGCAGTTAAAGCTGCAATATGTAACTTTTTGGGCAACTGGATTAAATTCACATAGAAATGTTAGTTATAGATCTGTCGTTTTTGCTTCTTTTACTTTCGGTTTAGTACACCAGCTTCAAACAGCTGAAAATACAATATTTTCGGTTATTGAAAAAATATTTCACAACGATTTAGATGGTACAATGATTCTATACACTATGGTTGCTTGTTTTGTCACATAAATTGAAATTAGGCAAACTATTAGAATTTTAGCAACCAGGAAATGGCAGAGTGATTTCTACATAGTGCACCTTCAAATTTCTCTGCCTGTTGGTGAATGACTCGGCAGAAGTATAGCATTAGGTTACAACTAACATAACCGTACATGCTGCATTTGTTCCAACTGGAAAAGTCTAACTTTGTTTGTAGAATTATTTTCTACAACATTCTTCTATTCTTCTATGTCTGTCCTTATTCAACGTTATTTCTTATCCTCTCACATCTCTCTCTTTCTTTCATTTCTCTCACTCTCTCTTTCCTTTGACAGCTCTCACGTTGGATGAGTGGTCAGAGTTGGCTGACTTTGCTATGAAACCTGGAGGTCAGATTAGAACGAAGGCTTCACGAGAGGAAGAAGGGGTGAGGAGTAGCAAGACGGAACGGAGGAGGAGAGAGACCCCCTGCTAGGCAGACAACAAAACGTGTTTGCGAATCGCCCGCGTAGGCGTCCCGCCAAGCTGCCCCCCCTCACATAATCAGAGCCTGGTGCGGACACAAGGTCGTTTCAACACCGGCTACGCCTCCCCAATTAGCATGCAGCCCGTGGCGCGGCCTGTCTGGGAGCAAACACGTGCATGGCGCGTCGCTGCCCTAATGAGCTGCCAGTCAGCAAGGAGCAGGCGGCAGGCGCAAAGTAAAAACTTTCCTGGAGTGTTTGCGTGTGATCTCAAGGGCGGAAGAGGACACTCTAACCTTGAGTCCAGCCGTCCAGCCATATACTCTGCAGGTCACCCTGTCAGCTCCTTTGGAGAACAGGTGCTAAACTAGTTCTGCTATTTTACTACACAACTCTGCCCAAAGGTCCTCAGAACTGTGTCTGAACCACTACAGCACTAGAACTTCCAAAGCTCTGTCAATATTGCTTATACATATTTGCAAAGGCCCTTTCCAAAGACACAAACTGTCTTTGCATGTTCTGTCCCATTGACAAATAGCATATTAAATGTCCGTTTCCAACTGAAAGTGACTCTCTGTTGTGAGCCAGCTATACAGCAGTCTTCCTGTTGTGTTTGAATCTGTTTCAGAATACTGTCCTTCAGCAGTTTATCAGTCTGCATCAAGTGATGATGTGGTCTACACAGAGTAACAGCAATAACACATTCAGGCCAAGTACACCGGAAAGCCTCTGTAACTGGGTCTGTCGCTAAGAGACGTAATTTACACACAAAGGACAATATTTAGACCTGAGCCGTCTCTCTCTATGCTGAGGATCGATGGTAGGAGGCAGTGGGGGATCTTGACTAGATAGAGATGTTTTTGGGGGCTAAGTGAGTGTCAGCTTTCCTAGAAGCTCTGTAAACCGTCTGGACCGTTCATGATTCAACATTTCGCTAAACAAACACACCACATATTGCCCATTATTCCATTCATGTTTTATGTTAGACACCTACTCTTTTAAAACCCTAACCCTAAAAGAGTTATCTGTCTCAGAAAATGTAGCTTAAACCATTTATAATGAAGTATATATCAAACCCTGTGTAATGCATAGCGGGTCATACAGTATATTCCTTGACTATTCATAATGGTTGGTTAAACAGGTCCGTAGTCTGTGACTTTGCCAAATGTAGCATAACCCTTACGTCACCCTTTAGTATGATACATACTTTGTTTAGCTTTTGATTCCAACAATGATCTGCGACTGTAAAACTTTTTTTAAAAGTCTAAAGAAGATCCACTGTAACTCCTGTTATGGGATACATTCGCCAACCGTCTGGCATCATTGGGCGCCGCTGAAATTGATTGAAGGGTACGTTTCAGTTTTGCCATCACTAAAGAATTTGCCAATTCAAACAATGAAAACAACCGTAACAACAGCTGTTGGTTTATCAACATGCCGTGGCGTGTTACAAGCATATAGAGAGCTGAATGCAAAGCTATGGCTTGTAGGCCCACAACGTGTATGCATTGGTATATTACACTGATATATTTTAGTAAGAGAGGGGATGTAAGGAGGATAATTATCCAACAGAATCTTCTGCTTCCCACACGTTTGTTCCAGATTCATCCTCCACACCAATCTGTCAAGACAATCTGCTCGATTGCCTTGCCCAAAGTGTGATCAAACAGCCTGAACCAGCAGACTTGGAAAGGAAATACAAGAACTCACTAGTTTGATACTCCTTTGAACTCTCAATAAAGCACAGTGTCATTCTCAAACATAATAATTGATTTGTTTATTTGGGCATAAATGACTTAATTCATTAAATCATTTCTTCATCCACCTCACTGAAGACGGAGGGATGTTGGAAGATGTACTGTTATCTAATGGGACCATTTCTAATAGGATGCAGCAGGTTTATAACATGCTGACAGCACTGAATAACAAGAGTAGAATAACACAATGAGTACAACATTAAGGTGCATGTAAGTTTTATGTATTGTATTATTAAGATGGACATTATGCCATGCTTAATGTACCCTACGAACCAATGTGTCGTGCCCTTTACTGCTTCAAATGCTCTGTAACAGTTTCCCATCATTACATAATCACACTACTGAATGGCACATCTACAATCAAGGCTATGCAAAAGCAAGTCACGCCTCGTAAAGCCCCGACGGAGTTCGCTAACTGTCTTTTTTGTCATTGCATCCGCATAGTGCCGGTCCCTGTCGGCAAAGTGGTGTTCTGTTATTGCTGAGCCAATCACCCTGCTGACTGTTTGCTGGCCCCTATTTCCCTGCCACTAATCTGCCAGCTCCCTGATGCAGCCGCTAAATCAGCTTTCACTCCTGAGCTGCCACCCCATGACGACGCAAGGAGCATCCCAAGGGCGCCTCGCGGAGCAGCCAGAGCCCAGGGTTTCCATGGAGATGTGAGCGTTAGGACGTGGATGGGCTAATGATGCCGTATCTCCACTCTAATGGTTCTGGCAAGAGGCCAGGGTTATTAACACCATGAGATGATCCTAACAAGGAGGTCAGCCAATGACGGAGGGCCTCTACTGTCCAAATACACCTGCTGTCTACTACATGTTTTGCGTGTTTGTGTGAGTGACAAAGAGAGAGCAGTTTTAAGGAATACAGAATGTTGAGGCCTTACAGCTCTCAGAATATATTACAACTCATGTGTTACAAACTCAATCATCTTTGATACATGTTATACCAGGGTTTCCCAAACTCGGTCCTCGGGACCCCAAGCGGTTCAGTTTTAATGGTATAACACAGGGTTTCCCAAACTCGGTCACGGGACCCCAAGCGGTTCAGTTTTAATGGTATAACACAGGGTTTCCCAAACTCGGTCCTCGGGACCCCAAGCGGTTCAGTTTTAATGGTATAACACAGGGTATCCCAAACTCGGTCCTTGGGACTTCAAGGGGTTCAGTTTTTTTGTTGTATTTTTCACCCCAATTTTGTGGTATCCAATTGGTAGTAGTTACAGTCTTGTCTCATCGCTGCAACTCCCGCACAGACTCGGGAGAGGCGAAGGTCAAGAGCCATGCGTCCTCCGAAACACAACCCAACCAAGCCGCACTGCTTCTTGACACAATGCCCATCCAACTCGGAAGCCAGCCGCACCAATGTGTCGGAGGAAACACCGTACACCTGGCGACCGTGTCAGCGTGCACTGCGCCCGGCCCGCCACAGGAGTCGCTAGTGCGCAATGAGATAAGGATATCCCTGCCGGCCAAACCCTCCCTAACCCGACGCCGCCCCATGGGCCTCCCAGTCGCGGCCGGCTGCGACAGAGCCTGGGCTCGAACCCAGAATCTCTAGTGGCACAGCTAGCGATGCAGTGCCTTAGACCACTGTGCCACTCGGGAGGCCCCCAAGGGGTTCAGTTTTAATGGTATAACACAGGGTATCCCAAACTTGGTCCTCAGGAGCCCAAGGGGTGCACGTTTTGGTTTTTGCCATAACACTACTCAGCTTGATCAAAGCTTGATGATTAGTTGATCATTTGAATCAGCTGTGTAGTGCTATGGCAAAAACCAAAATGTGCATCCCTTGGGCTCCTGATGACCAAGTTTGGGATACACTGTGTTATACTGTGTTACACTATACTATTAAAACTAAACTAAGGAATACTTTATCTTCAGAACAGAATTTAGTGTCCATTGGGCTGTAACAGTGTGAAATGTTGTTGGTAAGAATTTCTCCACAGGATCGAATGGAGGGCTTCTCTCACAACTTGAGAGGGACTAGCGGTGAGAGATGTAGCTAAGAAGTGAATAAACTCAGAGGAAGGTGGTATGATTAATATGCGAGAAGTTACGGCTAGCACACAGACACACTTAGCCCCCCGTTATCGAGAAGCACAGATGTGCACAGCCACTTCCCAGCCCTCCCCTCATCCACATCCATCAGAGGAATGCACCTTGGGAGATTGAGAGGATGGCACCGGCGCCAAGCCCACCATCTGCTGTCATTTAGAGATAAATGACGGCCCAAACCTAGGGGGAGCTCTCCATCCGCCTGTCTGGTTCAGCTGCCAGCCCCCGACGTGGTGACGGCTCCGCCCAACCTTCGCTTCCAAAATCGATGTCTGAGACCCTGGCTGTCAGAATGGAGTGCACCTCGGAGAGAAACTCAGCCTGGCTTTGGTTGGCCGAGCAATGTCTTTTCCTCTGGAGGGTTGGCAGTTGGAACAGCTGCACTGCCACTGATGCCACTTTGTAAAGGTACTCACTAATACCTTACAATTGGTCAGGTTTATCAAGGCAACATGATCATATTTTGTGAATTATGCATCTAAACAGCTGTATGTTAGAACTGTATGTATGGGGAACATTACTGCTCTAGGTCTAGGAACATCCTTTGTTCCCTGGGAAAAGCACTAAAGTTCCAGTTAGCTAAGTCCTCACACTGACTCTGAGCCACTATGTCACCGAGCCACCAAGCCATAGCAGTCTGCTGATGGGAGGTTAGCTTGATTAATTTCATGGATTTGGAAATGAGCCGTGGTGATAAGGCTATCGCTCCCTCATCTGGGGCTGACGGGGGCGTAATTAAACAGATAGCCAAAGATGATGAGGAAACGGTCTGGAAAGCCTGGGGAATATGAGGGCGGAATCGTCGGCTCGTTTACGCAGGCGGATGATTAGATTGGCGCTTAATTGCCGCCTATGCTTTTTTTAGGGGATCTGCTCACATGAGGCGTTCCCCCACTCCGTCATCTGAGCGGTCAAGGTCAGCCCACTGCTCCCCTACTCAATTGTTAAGGCTGTGTCAAAGGGATGGGTGGTAGGCGATATTGAGAAAAGGTGCCCACGAATCTCCACCCCCCCCATCACGTCTCTGCGAGATGTCTCTGAGATTGGGGTCAGGAGTGGGTGAACCGCAGCCAAATGGGAAAATCCAGGATGATGGCTTGAAATGGCATGGCGGTGCCTAGTGAACTTAAAGCAGCCCCAGGATCAGTTATCTATAGCAGAGCTGTGCTCATCAGTGTATCTTATCGATCTCTGATATCGATCTCTGCTAGAACTGGTTGACCCCTCTCCCGGTCTCACTAAGAGTCTCTGTATCCCAATACTGCAATGGTCCTAAGCAGAATCACCTGTGTTTCTCTCTGAAACCTATGTTCTTTCAGAATGCATATAACAGTATTCCTAGGGTTGTAGAGGCAATATTTTGTCTACACTTAGTCTACGTTGGTTTTTCTTCCAACCTTATCTGATACACAAGTTGTGCATTATCTTGATAGATGTATATTACATATCCTCTTACCCTGGTCTGTTCTCTATCTAAACAACCAGATACATTTCAAGAGGAAATGCTTTGCTCTTGCAATAGAGGAAGAGAAAGTACATTATCAGGCTCCTTCGGGGTGCATACTCAATAGAACTTTAGCTACCTCTGGTGCTGAACCACACCTTTCTGCAAGCCAGAGAACAGAAGAAAAAGTCACTTGGGTATTGGAGCCACACAATAGCACTTATTTGCAAATTGAACAGTTCCTGTAGTGTTGGAGCAAACAGAAGGTTTGGGTGGTATTACTGAAAGAAAATAGTTTGATAAATTGACCCCTGGCTAGATCAATATCATAGCGTTGTTGCGCCATAGCATCAAAGACCGCGAGACAGAGATGGATAACTGGATAACGGCATAGATGCCATTGTGTATTTCTCACAAAAGCTATTGGATGAGAGCTACCTGAGCAAAAAGTAATCAGGCAAGGCTATTGGGTGAGGTGATTTCATACATACGGACACATGACACGATTGGAGGGTGCGAGTCTTTCGAGAAACAGAGAGGACGATTGGATGAGACAGATGTGAAAACGTGCTGTAGACGTCTGTCTCATGCTCACGCTGTCTGCCTGAACGGCCATGGTGTCTGTGCTGCATGCCGTTCTCCAAAAGGCTCTGCGAAATGCTAAAGCCGTCCATAAAACCATAATCCCGGCTCTGCAGACACGGAAGACAATAGAGCTTTATCACTTTGGGTGACACTCTCTGTGTGTTTCCCAGCATCCTCCGGGCTTATCACGCCACGGCACCCAGCGTATCGTCCCATTATCCCAAGCACCGGGGCAGTCCTTAGAGCTGGAGAATGAGCCGACTTGTCAGACAGTAGTACAAAGAGAATCTGTAGAGCCATGGATTAGAGAGATAGAGATAGATAGATGCAGGGAGGGAGAGAGAGATGCAGGGAGGGAGAGAGAGATGCAGGGAGGGAGAGAGAGAAAGTCAGAGGGAGAGTGGTGCCTAGAGAGAAAATGAAAAGGATGTTGAAGGCGAGTTCTTCCTTATACCTGTCGGGGAAATTCTACACAGGGACAATCACATACCATTTGCAGTCGTTCAGTGAATTCTGGGCTGACCAACTGAATTGTTACTAAAGGTAGCAACAATCTTTAATCAATCAAAAAAACAAGCAAGCATTCAATCAATCAAACAGGATGAAAGAGAAAACACTTTATTTGTGCAATAAAGTGTGATTGCAGAAAACCCCTCCTCTCCCGGCCACAATCACTCACACACACCCGGACGCCAACTCTCGTAGAATCCCAATATCACCAAAAAGCTATATGGTGCAGGCGAGCACGCACGCACGCCATCCCAAGATCCCACACTTCATTACGTGCCCAGCCAACCTTGACAGGAGTAAATCGATGCAGGATAATAGCCAGCAGACGCCTCCTCCCTCCATCCAACCCGCCGGTTTTATCAGCACTGCAGATCATTCCGCTTATCAGACTGGGCCAGTAATAACCCTCCCATATAGCGTCTGTTGTGATCACTGACAGCTTGGCTCTGCTCTGTGTGGTGACAGTATGTATATGTTAAGCTCACTCTCCTGTTCTGTCTGCCGTGTGTCAGACTCCTTTCAGTTTGGGGCTGTTCTGTTTGATGTATTTTCATCTGAGATGTTTGTGTCTGTGAATGACAAAAAAAAGCCCTGCACAAGGTTAATGCTACCCAGTCTCATGCGTTCTATTTTCAACAATGACATGGGGATGGGTTTGGATGCCCAATTGGCTACAATTACAATTATAAAAGGCATGTTTATAACTTAGCCTATATCGGGACGTATCTCTCTTTAACTCCACTATTAACATTATGCATCATTCAAATGGGAGCACATTTCTTTGAGTGACAGTTAAGGCATTTCCAATAACCAAATGCAGGGGTTTTTCTGTGGAATTAAAAGTGAACAAATCAGTTATGGGGATTTGTTAAGATGTGAAGAGGGAACGGAGGTAGAGTAGAAAAGACAGAGAGTCAAAGGTCAATATCGCAAAGTTTTGCAATATTCGAATTAAATTAAGAAAATGTCTGGTGTGGAGAACCAGTCAGCTCTGTCAAACAAACCAATTCAAAAAAATGTAAAGACATTTCTTAAAACAAAATATGGTAGTGGGAAAGAAAGGGAATTCAGATATTTCAAAGAGCTGTCAAAAAGCAAAGCAAGGTTTGCTCAGGTGATGATGATCTGTCAGCAGAGTATTTATCAGAATTATGATCAAAGACGGCATCCTTTCACCTTACCAGTGGGAAGCAAAATCCCAACTGAAGGTCTTATCTATGATGGAGAGCATGGTTGGTGAGTCTTTAAAAATATTTTTTTGTCATTTTTAGCAGACACTTTTATCCAGAGCGACTTACAGGAGAAATTAGGGTTAGGTGCCTTGCTCAAGGGCACATCGGCATATTTTTCACCTAGTCTGCTCCGACATTCAAACCAGCGACCTTTCAGTTCCTGGCCCAACCCTCGTAACCGCTAGGCTACCTGATGTCCGATCTCATGGTGTCTCAAAGCTCTAACATTTCTTGCTATCCTCATTCCATTCCCTGGCCGGAGCTCTGTGTAAATACATTTAAAATGCACCCTTCCTTTTTCCTTTCCCTGAGGTAATCACTGCTAGGCATGACTAGATTGGTGTAGAAAACACCACTATCTCCTGACAGGACGGGGACTAAATAAATATCAAAAGACTTACAAATAGTAAAATATCACGTCGAAAGAAAATTGTTCTATGAATCAACTGAAAGTCTAAAAACATGTTAAATAAAGCCTACAACACATAAATGTAAAAGAAATTCAATCACTCTTCAGCTGTTTAGTAAGTAAATTCCACTGCAGCCGGGCTAGATGTAAGGTAAACCTATCCAAGGCTGGTGTTGATGCAGAGTTAATATTGAAGCAGCTGCAACTCTCAGTGAAGCGGCCATTAAGATGGGGAGGGTGATCGAGGGGGTTCTCCAGAGAGGAGGTATCTAATGAAGGAACATCGCTCCTCGACATCTGCCTCCCCCCATCCCCGTTTACACCCCTCCCTCTGCCGCAGCAACCCCATCGCCTCCATCTCTCCCTCTCCCTGTAAGCTATGTTTGTTTTGAGAGTATGGAGAGTATGAAGGAGGGGTGCCCCCCCCCACTCCCAACACCTTCTCCCCAGGGCTGCTCATAAACCCACCATCCATCTCCATTATGCCCCAGAAAATGCTGTTTGTCACTTTGTGGGGATAAAATAATCAATATGTCTTGTGGGGGCAGCGAGCGCATTAGAGGAAGCAAATTGATGTCTCTCGCCCCAGCGCGCCTCTCCAGCACACTGCACCCCAACTAATGGGAAACCTCACAGGTCTGGCAGACAGGGACACATGGCCAGTGTGTGTGTGTGTGTGTGTGTGTGTGTGTGTGTGTGTGTGTGTGTGTGTGTGTGTGTGTGTGTGTGTGTGTGTGTGTGTGTGTGTGTGTGTGTGTGTGTGTGTGTGTGTGTGTGTGTGTGTGCGTGCACGTGACTGAATAATTGAGTTTGTGAGCAGGCCATAGGGAACCGGTAAGTAATGCATTTGGCCAATGGGTTTGGCAGTGTGGCTATAAAACTGTGTCTCTGTATGTATGTGGCTTCTTCTTCACTAAGCCTTAGCTCTACTAGCCATCTGGTACCAGGTCTCTGGGCATGTCTCTCTGTCTCAGGGCCTCCACGGAGCACCTTAAAGACCACCTCCCAGACTGACACTACACTGTCAGGGCCAAGAAACCCCCTCCCCTGATTGGTGCTTTGCAGACAGGAGTGACTCCCACTCACGTCTCATCACCATGTTCCTAGAGATCTCACACAGCAGAACCCATGTGGTCTTAGCTCAGGTGGTCGGAATCACAAAGGTCCAAGTAAAGCCTGCCAACATCTTTTAGAATCTATCATAATAAGTCTCTCTCCTCTTCCTGGAAGGGTGATGGTGGTTTCAGTCAGCTTAAGACACTTGTCTTTAACAGCCCCAACCCTGGGTAGGTTGAGCCAAGGTATGTGTTTGGGTGTCTCAAAGATAAAGATTGGTCGCAAAATGAGAAAACACACACACACACGCACGCACACACACACATACGCACGCACGCGTGCGCACGCACGCACGCACGCACACACACACACACACACAGAGAATCATTCTCAGAATCTGTCAGAGCTCAGAAAGCTATGTGTCTCATTCCAAGCTCTGGATGGGGGCTGGCACCACAGGATATTATATTATTCATCTATTCGCTGTTGAGGGCTTCAGGGCCTGTCAATCACAATTTACCTGGGCTGTCCACAGACTCCCACTCCCGCCAGCTCCCGCTAGCTCCCCCCTGCTCAGCCGCACACATACGCACACGCACACGCACACACGCACACACACGCACACACACACGCACACGCACACGCACGCACACACACACCCGCACACACACACACGCACATGCACACACGCACACACACACGCACACACGCACACACGCACGCACACACGTACACACGCGCACGCACGCGCACACACACGCACACGCACACACGCACACGCACACCAGCTCTGAACACCTCTATTTTGCAAATTTCCCTTAGTTGTAGTCCTTGATCCAAGCAAGGTGATCTAGAGATTACGTCCGCCTTACAATACAAACCTGGTTGCCTTCGAGCAGCCAGCAAACAAATTCATCACACAGACTCACAAAGGGTTGACATTGCAAGGTCTTTTGGGAGGCATGTAATAGGGAGGAAATAGGATTTTGTATATTTATGAAGAATTCTCTTGAGTATTTTTCATTATAAATGGAATATTTTAAATGTTTTAAGCACCATATTATCCAATGACTTTCAGAGATTAGACAATTAACAACTTTACTTGATTAGAATATCTAATTTCATGCAGCAACAAGAACACAATTCAAAGTTGAATATTTTAAAACTTTACAATCTACTGAAAAATATGTTTTTTTTTAAGTAAGCACAGATCCACCAGGAAAAGGTGGATACTTAGGCTGTGTTTACACAGACAGACAAATTCGAATATTTTTTACACTAATTGGTCTTTTGACCAATAACATCAGATCTTTTCACATCAGATATTTTTCAGAGCTGATCTGATTTGTCAAAAGACAAATTAATGATTAAAAGATAAGAATTGGCTGCCTGTCTAAACACAGCCTAATCAAACCTTCATCAAAGTTAAAATGAGTTAAGATGATGCAGTAGGTGGATGAATACAGACTAATGGTTTCAGTATTGATGCACACAGACACACACATGATGACACACCTATGGTAGAGCTGAATGGTCCTCGGGGCCTGTTCTGCTCCAGTCGATGTCAGTCTGTACCACACACCGTCCATAGTAGAATATGAACATCAGTCTACCTGCATAACAAAAACAGAAGAGACCCATTATCAAAGACAGTAAGACATCTCTTATCTTTATCATAAAAACTGTATACTCTACAATCCCTTCCATATAAATTCAGAACACGTTATCTAGCAAGTGCTATTATCCTACCATCTATCTCAAAGGGAGGATGCGAGCAGATTTGGATCTCATTCTCTGGTTGCTGCTGACAGCATGTTTGCATGGCCATTTGTCTGCCTGTCCCTACCTGACTATGGCAATATGTTAAAACTGTCACATAGAAACCTGTGCCTGATTGATGATGACAGCATGTTTGGTTTCTCATCTGTCGTTATGGTCATTGCTGATGATGATTAATGACAAACAGTTGACTGTCATGACATATTTAAGATTATAAACTGGGTGGGTCGAGTCCTGAATGCTGATTGGCTGACAGCCGTGGTATATCAGACAGTATACCACGGGTATGACAAAACATTTATTTTTACTGCTCTAATTACATTGGTGACCAGTTTATAATAGCAATAAAGCACCTCAGGGGTTTGTGGTATATGGCCAATATACCACGGCTAAGGGTTGTGTCCAGGCACTGCGTTGCGTCGTTCCTAAGAACAGCCCTTAGCCGTGGTATATTGGCCATATACCACACCCCCTCGGGCCTTATTGCTTAAATAGAAACTGATGATGATTAGGAGAAGTTCTCACTGGCTGCAAATCCAGGATCAGCTTGTGTATAAGTAACTGCTAGATTGTGTATAAGCTGTAACTAAGTACAATGTAAGTATTATATAGCAATTTGCAATATGCATTAGTTTGCAAGTAATGTATAATAAATGATGTGCAGTTCAGTTCCAGTGGTAGAGCAGGTGCAAATTGGTTTCAGTGAAAGAGACATGGCAGTGTATGTAAGGGTTTAGGTGAAAGAGACATGGCAGTGTATGTAAGGGTTTAGGTGAAAGAGACATGGCAGTGTATGTAAGGGTTTAGGTGAAAGAGACATGGCAGTGTATGTAAGGGTTTAGGTGAAAGAGACATGGCAGTGTATGTAAGGGTTTAGGTGAAAGAGACATGGCAGTGTATGTAAGGGTTTAGGTGAAAGAGACATGGCAGTGTATGTAAGGGTTTAGGTGAAAGAGACATTATCATTCTAGTATACAACATAAAAAGCTTCTCTCATGTCAAGTCATTTTTATGATATCCCCATAATCATTTCCATTCTGATGGAATAAGGAGCAATGTTTGGCAAAGGTGCCATTTTCAAGAAGAAACATTTTGTTCACATCACAGACAGAATGAGATCGAGACGCCGTAGGGTAAATCTGAGCTTTGGCTGATGCCGACAGTGAAACTGTGGCAATTAGAAAAACAGTGTGTGAGTTGGCTGGTGCATGCACCGCTGGGCACAAATGAGTCTAGCAGCCCGGGTGACACAGGCAGGCTGTAGCGCAGACGCCTAAGACACGCCTAAGACTCCCATTGTACCACGGCTAATCCATTTCCACTCTAACAAGCTGCTGCCTCCGACTGAGTCATCCAACTAGTCGTTTCTCTCCCGTCTGTTGGGCCTCGTTCCGGTCCAAACTCAAGCTGTACTGGGATCTGTGTGAAGCTAACATGATGGCTCGGTTACAAAAGGCAAAGTCACTCCCAGTGAAATAGTTACTGGTTCAGGGACTGTCCACGTTTATTGTTAAGTTCAATGAAAAGCTTTAAGACTGGTAGTGATTATGATCGTAACACCTCAACAAATGTGGGTGTAATATTCGAAGCAGAGCAATACATGCACCATGCACAGACTCAATAATAGTACATTTGAACCGATACCAGCGCAGTGAACATTCTTTAGATGACTGAAATATCCAAACGCGCATTTCTCCAGCATAAGAAGAACATACTCTGTACCTCAACAGGGAGTTGTGTGAGGTTACTGGCTTTCCTCTCGACGTTTGATGCTGACAGGTGGCAAATCAACTACAGCGCATCCTCAGCCGTTCTGACACATGGCAGCATCAAGTACCCTGCAGTCAATGTGAGATGATGGGAGTTTCTCTCTAACCAGTCGAGTATGAGCATCAAAGCAGCCACAGCAATATATTGTACAGAGAATTAAAACTGCCCTTTCAACTTAACACCATTGTAACTCCCTGGAGATATTAGCACGTCTCCAGTCTGGTATCATGAATGGGATCATGCTCTTCATCGCTTATAACATGTAACCCCATTTATTCATTCTTTCAAACACTGCCACAAAATCTATTCTCTACAATTCATTTTGGTGATGGGGTGGATTTTGTACAGACAATCTGGTCATAATCGGTAGACCTACTGTCCAAGTTAGTAGTTCCTTTTCACAGTTGAATAATTCAAATGATTGTGACAAATACCTATCTGGATGTTAGTCCAAACAGAGGCAGATATTTTAGCAATAGCAATACCTCCCATGAATGAATTTCCCTCACTAGAGACAATAAAACTAGCAGAGACCTTACAAGGACTCACAGAGAGGAGACATGGGGCTCTCCTAATGAAGCCCTTAGAGACAGACAGGAGTGACATACATGTACTGCCTTTAAAAGCTCCCATCGAGACTGGAGGTTGGTCCTCCACTTTTAGTCTCAATAATTCTATTTTTATCTGCTTCTAGCCTTCCCCCGCTATAGGCCCGTGACTCTGGAAATGAGAAGAAAGTGTTTATTACATTTAAAAAATCATGGAGGTCCTATTTCAAAGAAAAATGTGTTTTGGCCAATTTCGGCCTGTCTCTGTCTAAGCTGGTCCCACTTTACAATAAGTGTCCCTCAGACCATGTTGAGTGTAATTACGATTGTGAGTTAATTTGTAAATCCTTGAAATAGGATGCATGATGCAAACAGGTATTAATGTGTAACAATGTATAACTAAACTGTAGCTGTCTATAAAACGACCATGTAAATACATAGTTACAGTTTGATTGTGGTTTATTGTCTTAAAAAGTCAGCAGTAGATCTGGGTTCAACTACTTGTTTTGTTATTTAAAAACGTATTTTCTGTGTGTTTGAGTATTTACAAATAATGTGACCCGAATCCACTACTTCTATTGGAAGTATTTTAAAGTATTTTCAAAGACTTATTTAAAATACTTTTTTTTTTAAATACTTGGGTTAAATGCATGGGAGTGTAGTTGAGTTAGTGTATTTGAGTATTTCCAAAAACATTTCATTATTCAACTACTTTTCAAATAAAAATATCTAAATGCTTACTTCCAGAGGTCTTTGAAAGTAATTGAAATACCCTAAATAGTATTTAAACCCAGGTCTGGTCAGCAGTAAAATTACCAACAGACCAACTTGCTTCTGACATACCAAAAGATGACCAGGTGAGAGTCCACCACATCTCACATAACATCAACAGTCACCACATCTCACATAACATCAACAGTCACCACATCTCACATAACATCAATAGTCACCACATCTCACATAACATCAACAGTCACCACGTCTCACATAACATCAACAGTCACCACATCTCACATAACATCAACAGTTACCACATCTCACATAACATCAACAGTCACCACATCTCACATAACATCAACAGTCACCACATCTCACATAACATCAACAGTCACCACGTCTCACATAACATCAACAGTCACCACATCTCACATAACATCAACAGTCACCACATCTCACATAACATCAACAGTCACCACATCTCACATAACATCAACAGTCACCACATCTCACATAACATCAACAGTCACCACATCTCACATAACATCAACAGTCACCACGTCTCACATAACATCAATAGTCACCACATCTCACATAACATCAACAGTCACCACATCACACAAAACATCAACAGTCACCACATCTCACATAACATCAACAGTCACCACATCTCACATAACATCAACAGTCACCACATCTTACATAACATCAACAGTCACCACATCTCACATAACATCAACAGTCACCACATCTCACATAACATCAACAGTCACCACATCTCACATAACATCAACAGTCACCACATCTCACATAACATCAACAGTCACCACATCTCACATAACATCAACAGTCACCACATCTTACATAACATCAACAGTCACCACATCTCACATAACATCAACAGTCACCACATCTCACATAACATCAACAGTCACCACATCTCACATAACATCAACAGTCACCACATCTCACATAACACCAACAGTCACCACATCACACATAACATCAACAGTCACCACATCACACATAACATCAACAGTCACCACATCACACATAACATCAACAGTCACCACATCACACATAACATCAACAGTCACCACATCACACATAACATCAACAGTCACCACATCTCACATAACATCAACAGTCACCACATCTCACATAACATCAACAGTCATAGGCTACGCTACACCATCAGCTATTGTTTGCTTTCGATGCAGTCCCCCCTCCACCCACTCCCTGCCAGGGTGTTGTGATATGAGATTATAGATTAACAGGCTGTTCAAAGTGACTGCTACTTGTGACTTTTCTGATTGGCAGAGGGAAAATCAACAAAATAAACCTCCAGCCAAGGACAAGGTACGTCAATAACTGCCAACCTCGGCTTAGAGGAGCTTATAACAGGGTCTCATTTCCTATGTTAAAACAACGAGCCTGGAGACCGGCTCAGTGCAAACAACAGAACAAGAAGCCAAATCCCACTCACCTTCATTTTGAACACGTACAGTTGGTGTTTTGAGCCACAGTAAATATTAGCATTACAACTAGTGGGATGCTATCTGACTGTTTCGCTGTCGTTTGGTTTCCAGAAGCCTCTGTTAACAAAAGCAGAATAGACAAAGAATGTACTATTTTATGTGTATGAGATTAAAGAAAGTAACAACCTAGAATGTGCGTCAATGTTTAGGTAAATCTGGACACGTCCTTTTGATGTCTGATGCGATCTGGTATAGCCCGGCAGTAACAGCAGTATGCCGTTGGTAAATTATGACTATGTATGCTACAGTATACACTATAAAAGCAAACTCGAGATGTGCTGACATTATGTGGTCACCAAACACTTGGGATATTGCAAATATCAATGTCGGTGTTCTACTTGTATAGTATCCTGGTGGCAAGCTCTTCCTGTGTGGTATACTGGTAGTTAACATAGGGTAGAGAGGCTACACAGTGTGGCTTTGGATAGAGCACCACGCCAGCTCTTACCTAGTTCTTCCTCTGGTAGAGTTGTTTCTCTGGTCTCCCACACATTGTGGAAGGATGAGTTTCCCTCAGTGGTAATGTGTGCAGTGAAGCCTCTATCTGTGGAGCGTAGACTTGTATTAGAGCCATAAATCATATTAGTGGGAGAGGAGGGTGGACAGGGGGAGGTGGAAGGTGGTCAGGGGGAGGTGGAGGGGGGCTCAGGGTCGTAAATCTCATTACCCGAGACTGTTGCTCCCCGTTCTCAATCACTCCCATTATCAGCTGACCTTGACCAGCAGCGCAGACACTTACACTCAATCAGGCCTCGGGGAGATGTATGCTTGCGTGTGTTGTGCGCGTGTTGTGTGTGTGTGTGTGTATAGTGAGAAAATGTCAGAAAGCGTACAGTGCCTTCAGAAAGTATTCACACCTCTTTACTTTTTCCAAATTTTGTTGTGTTACAATGTGGGATTATAATGGATTTAGTTGTCATTTTTTGTCACTAATGTCAAAGTGGAATGAAAAATAAAACACTAATATGCTGTGTCTTGATTAGATGAGTATTCAACCCCCTGAGTCAATACTGTACATGTAAGAATCGCCTTTGGCAGCGATTACAGCTGTGAGTCTTTCTGAGTAAGTCTCTAAGTCTAAGGGCTTTTGCACACCTGGATAGTGCAATATTTGCACATTATTCTTATAAAACTTCTTCAAGCTCTGTTAAGCTGGCTGTTGATCATTGCCAGACAGCCATTTTCAAGTCTTGCCATAGATTTTCAAGCCAATTTAAGTTAAAACTGTAACTAGGCCACTCAGCAACATTCAATTTTGTCTTGGTAAGCAACCAGTGTATATTTGGCCTTGTGTTTTAGATTATTGTCCTGTCTGGTGAAAAGACTGAGCCAGGTTTTCCTCTAGGATTTTGCCTGTGTTTAGCTCTATTCCATTTATTTTTATAATAAAAACACATCCTAGTACTTGCCGATGACAAGCATACCCATAACATGATGCAGCCACCACCATGCTTGAAAATATGATGAGTGGTACTCAGTGATGTGTTGTGTTGAATTTACCCCAAACCTAACACTTTGTATTCAGGACAGAAAGTTCATTTCTTTGCCACATTTTTTACAGTTTTACTTTAGTGCCTTATTGCAAACATGATGCATGTTTTGGAATATGTTTTATTCTGTACAGGCTTCCTTATTTTCAGTCTGTCAATTAGGTTAGTATTGTGGAGTAACTATAATGTTGTTGATTCATCCTCAGTTTTCTCCTTTCACAGCCATTGTTACTATTTTAAAGTTACCATTGGCCTCATGGTGAAATCCATGAGTGGTTTCCTTCCTCTCTGGCAACTGAATTAGGAAGGAACCCTGTATCTTTGTAGTGACTGGGTGTATTGATACAACATCCAAAGTCTAATTAATAACTTCACCACGCTTAAAAGGATATTCAACATCTGCGTTTTTGGTTGATGCCATCTACCAGTAGGTGTCCTTCTTTGCGAGGCATTGGAAAACCTCCCTGGTCTTTGTGGTTGAATCTGTTTTTGAAATTCACTGCTCGAATGAGGGAACTTACAGATAATTGTATATGTGAGGTACAGAGATGAGGTAGTCATTAAAAAATCATGTTAAACACTATTATTGCACACAGAATGAGTCCATGCAACTTATTATGTGGCTTGTTAAGCAAATTGTTACTTATTTAGGCTTACCATAACAAAGTGGTTTAATACTTATTGACTGAAGACAATTCAGCTTTGAATTTATTACAAATTTGTAAACATTTTGAAAAACATAATTCCACTTTGAAATGACAAGGTATTGTGTGTAGACCAGTGATGAAACATCTCAATTTAAATTCAGGCTGTAACACAACAAAATGTGGAAAAAGTGAAGGGGTGTGAATACTTTCTGAAAGTACTGTATATCTGACTAGGTCAGGGTCGTTTAACCTTCATACAGTATAACCATTAGCTCCAATGTGTCCATGATATTTGTGATCTCCTTAATTGCATGAGGGTGATAGTTTGCAGTGTGATTTCCTTTACGTTCCACTGAAGTACTGAAACCCTTTTTTTATTATCTCTCACCACAACAAAATGTGGAAAAAGTCAAGGGGGTTGAATACTTTCTGAAGACACCGTATATTATGTGTGTGGGGGGTTCATGTGTTAGAGGAGTCTTGTTGTCATACAGATCAGCTGTTACGGTGCTTATAATGTCAGTGGTGCGAATGGATTTGGACATGAACGTGTTCCATTTTGTTAATGTGTTGCATTTCAGCTCATTTAGTTCTTTGATTCATTTTTTGTCTTCACACTCCAATCTTCTCTATCGTCTCAGCTGACTTTCTCCATCTGTCGTCTTTATTGGACCTCTCTGACCTTTTCTCAGTCTCTGTCCTGTGCTGTTTGCTTTTCTCAGAGTGGAGTTGCAGCTCTGTGGCGTTGCCCTTGGTTTCTCTGTTGTTAGAGCACTCCTGCCATCAATCTAACAGTGGGGAACACTGACCAAATGAATGTCAGGATTCCAAAAAGAGCAGAGAAGTCAGTCTTGTGTTGCTTACACACACACACACACACACACACACACACACACACACACACACACACACACACACACACACACACACACACACACACACACACACACACACACACACACACACACACACACACACACACACACAAACAGACACTCACATGTACACCACAAGAGGCTGCTGAAAGGAGGATTGCTCATAATAATGGCTGGAATGGAGTGAATGGAATAGCATCAAACACATGGAAACCAATGTGTTTAATGTATTTGATACCATTCCACCACTTCCGCTCCAGCCATTACCACGAGCCCATCCTTCCCAATTAAGCCAACCTCCTGTGACACTCACACACAAACACACAGATCGTTATTCACAAACCAATCTCTCTATTTTTCTCCCTGCTGTTGGCTACTTGCTCCTTCACGTCCTCTTTCAAGCACACAACAATCAATTACCAGGTGGATGCAAACCGCAGTGCAAGTTCACTTAGAATGTTTATGCTATATCAGGGGTGTTGACTGCATTCAGACAGCATACCCTGCAAGCTGTCCACCAACAATGTCATTGGATACTGAAGCAAAACAACATCAGTCCTAACAATACACCTTGACATATATGTATGGGGCTTTAGTCACCTACTGTAGAGCACGCACACACACAAACACACACAGGTCTCAGAACAGGTCTCGTTAAAGACCCCTGCAGGGTCAGAGTGCACCGTACCTGTGTCACCTAGCCATCCCACAATCCCCTGGGGCCTCAGCAGAAACACAACAAATCACTGCACAACGCCTGCTGCCGGCATCCTAATGCCTAGATCTTTACACTTCAAAAACACAATTATGCTAATGCCAGGAATCATTTGCCATTCCGTGTCTGATTTAATTCACCCTTTTAGCGAGGAAAGCTAATCAGAGGGTTTAATTAACATTTGCGACACAAACCGAGAATGGGGCGGCGAGCCTGTCGATCGTAGAGAGCAACTGGCACTACTGAAGACAAGGGAAGAGAGACCGAGAGAGAGAGAGAGAGAGGGAGAGAGAGAGAGAGAGAGGTCTGAAACCCATGCAGATGAGGAGAGGGAGCACCATAGGGAGCACTAAGTGAAGCTCCTCCATCCGTCTGCCAGGGAATCCGAGCACTGTCTTGTGATATCTACTGCTGCAATGGTTTGGTAAATATCACAGTGTGACTCAGCCAACGGCCGTCTCAGTAACACACTACGGGTGACATTTTACACTAGCAGTGCAGTCTGGCCAATGAGCAACAGGGGGGAAGGAATCGCAAAACAATACAGCATGGAACAAGTGGTGACATCACACCCACGGAAAGGAGGCATCCCAGTAATGCACTCTAACCCAGGCCAACAGGTGATCACAGATAACCCTGCTTTATAATCCCATTGGGAACCTGTCAGTCACACACCTTAATGGAGTGTTAAAGGCCCCACAGTAGTAGCTGTGTAACACATCGGCTGGAGTCATCACAATGACACCTTACGATCCTGGCTGAAGCTAGTCATCAACGAGATTAGGGAATTTGACAGAAGGGCGAATGGCACACCTTTGTATGCAGTGCACTCCACTCAGCCTGGGGAAGGAGAACGTTTTCACCTTCGTCTTCATGGCACAGAGCAGCTCCTCGTCTCCTCCACCTGGACGGACAATCATAAAGAATACATTAATGAAGGATTAACTTCACTCTCTCTCTCTTCACTTTTTCATTTTTTTATGACATGACCAATAGAGGTCTTACATTTACATTTTAGTTATTTAGCAGACACTCTTATCCAGAGCAACTTACAGTAGTGAATGCATACATTTCATTTCATGCATTTTTGTTGTTGTTGTTGTTGTTTTGTACTGGCCCCCCGTGGGAATCAAACCCACAACCCTGGCGTTGCACACACCATGCTGGCGTTGCAAACACCATGCTCTACCAACTGAGCCACAGGAAAGTCTTCAACATCAAACCTAAAACCAACTTGACACTGGCTCAGTGGCACTCTTAGAAAAAAGGGTTCCAAAAGGGATATTCGGCTGTCCCCATAGGAGAACCCTTTTGGGTTCCATGTAGAACCCTCTTTGGAAAGGGTTCTACTTGGAACCCAAAAGGGTTATACCTGTCCCAGAACCAAAAAGGTTATGTCTAGAACCAAAAAAGGTTATTTAAAGGGTTCTCCTATAGGGACACCTGAATAACTCTTTTAGGTTCTAGATAGTACTTTTGTTTCCAAGAGTATCAGGTGGTGCTCTGTCAACACCACAGCCCAGAGACCAACAACAACAGGAATATCTTCAGCTATGAAGTGCATCACTGTAGCGATTGACTTCAACAGTGTGTCATTTTGATAAGACTTGCTGGGATCTCGCTATCCGGCGAAACACGGTTTTTATATGAAGTCAATCACCGGCATTAATCCCCATCTTCAAAGAACGGTGAACATAAAGGCAATGGGAGAAAAAAAAACTCTGATAACTTCAATCGACAGTCTGCACCATGCAACGCTCATTAAAAAAACAATAGGAGCCTAGAGGAACAGAACAGCGGCAACAATGGCGGTATACCAGGGTGGTTGGATGTGAGGGCTTTGTAGTGAACCTGATTAGAGGGAAATTGCTTTCTAACGCTTTCAGGGTCTGCCTCCCCGAGTGGCAAAGCTCTTGTCAGCGGTAAAGGTAGAGTTTCAGAAACTATTCTGTCAGTCAGAGATACCCAACATGAGGTAATGCTCCTGAACTTGTCTGCTGGAGAACAAAGAACGAGGAGGTTCTGATGATGCCTAACAGGATGATGGGTTAAATGGCTGTTGAAGAGGGGGACTTTGTTTGAGTTCATATCCGCTTGATCGAGTTGATGTTTCACTTGATACCAACGCAGGCAATCCAAGTCACCTCGACCATCTGGGAGGTTCCCTCCAATGAGCCTTAACTCCTCGACTCGCAAATAACTACAAAATATTCCACATCCTGGTGGTCTAACATCACTGTCAGTTCTTCTGAAAAATTATTTTGGCAACTTGGGCTATCAAGTTAAGTTCAGTTAATTAAGATGCAAGTCAAAAAAGTGTTTGGTTGATGTTTGATTGATGTCGTAATTAAACTGAGGGAGCACTCGGACCCGTGTCTGTATTGTATTCGTGTCTTTGCATTCGTTAAACTGTGTCGACTAGTCTCTAGACAGGAGATATGTCAGTGACCGAGCCAGGACAGGAATCCCATGGCAACACTCATCCCACACGATCGATAACCACTGTGACAACCGCCGCATCCGCCTCGCCTCTCCCCGTGGTCGCAGTCCACAGAACAAGCCATCCTGGGGCCTGAGACTGACGATAACAGCCCGGAGAGGTAGCTTGATTTACGACCGGAGTACCAAGATTGAGGCACCCCCATCCACCACAGCCGCCCCCACAAACGACCTGCCTCCAGTGGGGCTTAGCCTGATGCTCACACCAGTCTCCCCACCTCCACGCTTGTCCACCCTCCAGTGTTTGTCTGTCTGCCATTTAACAAGGCTAATATGCAACATAGCTCAGGTTAAAGTACCTGCCCTGGAGGAGTCTGGGTAATCAAACTGTCATTTTCTGTGTTAGAATGGACGTCACATAGGACAGATAAGAAGACTCCATTTTAAAGGGTAAACAGGAAGAAGGAATTAATATATCCCTCACCTCGATTAACTCGACTGCCCAAGTTAAGGGTGTGTCAGTCTGTCGGCCAAATGGAGCTATTCGCAGATGTTGTCCCATACCTCAGCCCCCACCACCACCCCCTACCCACCTACCCACGGCCCCCTTCTCCTGTTCATCAGTGGAGGTTGATGAGCGATTGAAGACACTCTGCCTCCATCTCTCTCCCAAGCCGTATCAATATTCATGGGGCTGTCGGGCATGTGTGCGCTGCCTGTCTCGTTACCCTTTGATCCCCCTGCGAAGGCTGTCGGAAGCCCAGCCGCACCAACAACACAGGCGGCGTTTGAAGTGAGGAGAGAACAGCTGCTCACATTGATCTCCAAACACTCTCTCTCTCTCTCTCTCTGCAGCACCCCCCCACACATATAAAACACATACAAAACACATACGAAACACATACGAACACATACGTTCAGTCCCACCCGCGGGCATGCACAGCTACGCATGAAGCAGATTGAGTCTGTGATGAAACATCAAACACAAGTGAACAACCTCTATGTAGACACCCCACTGTGCCAAACAGAGTAATAGAAACAGTACAGCCATGACAAGTGCCTTGTTCATTTACTCTTCCATCATATTGTCACAAAGAACTAATCAACAAGTTTTTACGATAACGAATTACCGTAGTTGCGTGGGGTCATTGCTGTATTTAAACACAGTAAAGAAAAAGCAGGAAAACTAGTTGCTTGTAAATCATTTCGGTTTAGTTCATATCAGTGATATTATTCTGATCCACATCGAAATATATTATATTATATTTCATTTACTTCTTTATGCCCTTTCAACTTCGTAATATCTAGCAATTAAATTAAATAAATATGGGGAAAAGTTGGCTTATTTGAACATTAATTGGTTTGAAAGAGTAAATGTACATTTTTATTTGCAGTGATTGGTTATTAGAGCGTGCCGACTTGTAGTCCTAAAAAACAGAAATAAGTAACCTCAGGTTCGTAACCTCAGGTTCGTTCAGCCAATCCTATGGGGGAAATTAATGAGTAAAGAATAAGGTTTCGCGATAAACGTCAAAAATAAGGTCTGTGGTAAACACAGGCTTAGGAGATCTTCTACGTTTTGTTCTATGAGATCATATCAGTCAGTTAACATGATCTTTATGAATTATGAAGCCTTTATGTGCTTTTTTTGATTACATGAATGCTAAAAAAAAATCGGTGACTTTAGCTGATGAAGATTATCTCATAGAACAAAAACGTATAAGATCTCTTAAGCCTGTGTTAACCACGGACCTTATTTTCAGTGTTTATCCAAAAACCCTAGAACAACTCCATTCATTTCCCCATAGGCTTTGACCAACAAGTCATGCCTACAGTTAGAGTTAGTGCCTACAAAAAGACGCCATTACTATTGCTCTCTATTGCAGTCAAGTTTGCACAAATTTCAACCTAGAATTTAAATAGTTCTCTGACTTAATTTGTAATTCTAACCAACCCAAACTATGATGACAACATCTACAAAAAAAAACATCAAGATTAAAATAATACATCTATTATAATCCTATTAAATTAAGGTTTATTGTCAAATACAATCTGGAAATCAGGCAAATTAGTAATATCAATACAATCAGTTATTACAGTGGATTAGACTGACATTATCCAGGCCAAGGGCTGTAATCAATATCACACACTATCAGACATTTATAAACCTGTAAACCTCATTAACTGTAGCCTCGGCATGACTCCATTTTATTTTATACTCAGTACGTTCTCATGCTCTCTTTATATCTCGTGTCATACCTCATAACATACACATTGGCAAATTATTGTTATGGACTACGTACATAGAAACACATATTTCCCATTGTTGTAACCATCAGTTGTGGTGTTGGTTGGAATTGCTTCACAAAGACTGAACAGAAATAAGAGGTCAATCTAATTTGACAAGCCCAGAAACAAATCAAGGTTTTAGTTGAGAATACCCTATGAGAACACCCTATGAGAACATCCTATGAGAATACCCTATGAGAATACTCTATGAGAACACCCTTTGAGAACATCCTATGAGAACACCCTATGAGAACATCCTATGAGAACACCCTCTGAGAACATCCTATGAGAACATCCTATGAGAACACCCTTTGAGAACATCCTATGAGAACACCCTATGAGAAAATCATATGAGAACACCCTATGAGAACACCCTATGAGAACATCCTATGAGAATACCCTATGAGAATACTCTATGAGAACACCATGTGAGAACATCCTATGAGAACACCCTATGAAAACATCCTATGAGAACACCCTATGAGAACATCCTATGAGAACATCCTATGAGAACACCCTATAAGAACACCCTATGAGAACACCCTATGAGAACATCCTATGAGAACACCCTATGAGAACATCCTATGAGAACACCCTATGAGAACACCCTATGAGAACACCCTATGAGAATACTCTATGAGAACACCCTGTGAGAACATCCTATGAGAACACCCTATGAGAACATCCTATGAGAACACCCTATGAGAACATCCTATGAGAACATTCTATGAGAATACCCTATGAGAATACTCTATGAGAACACCCTGTGAGAACATCCTATGAGAACACCCTATGAGAACATCCTATGAGAACACCCTTTGAGAACACCCTATGAGAACATCCTATGAGAACACCCTATGAGAACACCCTATGAGAACATCCTATTGGAATACCCTATGAGAATACTCTATGAGAACACCCTGTGAGAACATCCTGTGAGTACACCCTATGAGAACATCCTATGAGAACACCCTATGAGAACACCCTATGAGAACACCCTATGAGAACGCCCTATGAGAACATCCTATGAGAACATCCTATGAGAACACCCTATGAGAACATCCTACGAGAACACCCTACGAGAACACCCTATGAGAACATCCAGTGGGAACACCCTGTGAGAACATCCTGTGAGAACACCCTGTGAGAACACTCTGTGAGAACACCCTGTGAGAACACCCTGTGAGAACACCCTATGAGAACACCCTATGAGAACATCCTATGAGAACACCCTACGAGAACATCCTATGAGAACACCCTATGAGAACATCCTATGAGAACACCCTGTGAGAACATCCTGTGAGAACACCCTGTGAGAACACTCTGTGAGAACACCCTGTGAGAACACCCTATGAGAACACCCTATGAGAACACCCAATGAAAACAACCTACAGTATGAGAACACCCTCTGCTGATTTTGTTCCAGTGACCAAATAACCTCAGTAAGTCTAGTTAGTTCATAAAATTTAATTTTCAATTTATGATCATATAATTGAATAAGCTAATTATTTCCCCTGGGCCTGGCTCGCTAAAGTAATACGATGCACCATTTTCAGCCTTGTATGTGAAGTTAGATGAATGTTACATTCTCAAGAGAAATTCAAGGACAAATCATGGGTCTCGATGCAAAATGGCTCTTTCATTGTTTCTGACAGCACCTTAAGTGTGCTTTGTATGTCAAAATGTATCTTTCACAGGGAGTGCTCACCAACTTGTGGTCACCAGATCACCCATGTAATATTGACTGCACAGTCCCATTCACTCAGAAGCAAAGCAGAGAGCTGTAAAACACATTTGACCTATTCAAAAAGAGGGCATTGCAACAGTGCTATGGTAACCATGCTGGTAGTATTAAATGTAGTTTATCTACGACTGGAAATGCTCATGGAAAACAAGACAAGTGCAAGTTCTTAACAACGCTCTTATCGCAAGAGCGTTGTTAATCCGTGTCCTGGTTAAATTCCAAACCTGGCCCCTCACTCCATCGTGGCCATGTAATCTGGTCTCCAGTGTCAAATTAGCATAACCACTTCACTGTGACAGTGGAAATTGTGGTGAGAGTTCTGGCACAAAATGGCTGTCACCCAGGTGGGTTCTACGATGTGGTGAGTTTCTCCATATGACAAGTCCTGAAGAGCTACTGGGTGTGCAGGCCTGTGTTCCAAGTAGTATGAGTAAATCTGATGATCTCACGAGTTGGACAAATAAGGGCAGGGCAAGGCGGGGGAAGGTGGGGCTACTGTAGTATACAAGGTTTACTAAAAATAAGTACAGACCTAGGATCAGCTCTGAGGAATATACCCCAGGTGGAAGTTATCCCTAAATACAGATCTAGGACCAGCTCTGAGGAATATACCCCAGGTGGAAGTTATCCCTAAATACAGATCTAGGACCAGCTCTGAGGAATATACCCCAGGTGGAAGTTATCCCTAAATACAGATCTAGGACCAGCTCTGAGGAATATACCCCAGGTGGAAGTTATCCCTAAGTACATGTCTAGGATAATCTCTCCCTACCCCAGTCCTAATCTTTAAACTTACCAATTGATCAGTGTGTTAAAAGAATCTTAACTCATTAATACAATATATGACACTTGATTTTGTTAAGATGTTAAATCGAGAATTACTGAAAAGCTGCTTTCAGATCAGCAACTGTATCGTCCAATGCTCCCAGAGAGAGAGGTTGGAGATCGATACAGCCTATCTTCAGAATAACGTTAGCCACTTCCTACTGGTGCTAATGAAGAGAGCTGTCTACAGAGAGCGAGGAAAACCTTTCTCAAGGGACCCACAGTTACCCATGATCACATTACGAGAGACGGGCAGTGAAACAGACGTAACAGATTGAGCAAACACACACCTAAATACACACACACATATACACACACACTACAAACACATACCTAAATACAAACTCATTACACACACTCACACAAACATAAGCCACATGTGAGCCTGATACAAAATGACACAAAATCCTACATATGCATATTAAACTTTCCACTGTTTTAGTATACCTCTAAAATAATTAGATTTAGAATTTGTTTCTCATTATGTTCCAGCAGTAACTCATGTGATAAGGCCTTTATAGCACTATAGATAATACTCTCCCAAGGCACTGGCATCTTCAGTGCTCTTGTCTCTCTTCTGAACTTCAAATATGTGTATTGATTCCTTTCCGTACAGCTATATTCAACATATTCCTCAGTGTTTACATGACCTTCACAGGACTAATGAGGTGCTTTTGTCCCAGCCTGATCACTAGAAATAGACTTGGATGTGAAAAGGTCCTGAGAGCGTGGATATCTGCCTTCCTCTGCGCTCGCCCAGCAATGGGCACAAACTCACCATGCACAGAGCCGGAGCGCGCTGCTTAGACCACTGCGTCACAATGCTCTAAAGCCGTGAGAATACTTGATGATAGTTGATGGAAACAGGGCATGGTGTTTTATTATTTTGTTTTAAGCCTGCCCCAAACCATAGCCCTAACCTTAACCCCTCAGAAGTAATGCCTAAACTATTAACCTTAGAGTTGTTTCTGTTTTAACTCTGTAACCACACGGAATTAACCCATGTACCCACGCAGAATTAATTCTTAAAAAATAGACTTTCATCCATAATACGTCGAATTTCAAAGGGAAACTATGAGATTTTGATGTTTTGTCCACCCGCTGAATTACACTGTGCCCTATGATGGCTGTGGGATTGTGTTGGCAAATTATTTGACCGCTTGTAGAACAGTTTCCATAACGACTGATAGAAAGGTATCGTGACTATATTAAAATAAGAGTTGCATTTAATATTTCTCACTGTGATATAGGAACTTGAACTACTGCAATATTGTCACAACATGAACAAACTGCATTGACAATTATTGTATTTCTTTCACAAAGTACAATCAAAGTCCATTTGGAAACCGCCACAAGGATTATCTTGAACATTTAGCTGGAGCTGATGAATACAAATAGAGCTGATGAATAGAGCATACATGTACGTAAATTCATCCACCCTTAGATAGAACAACATGGGAGGTTAGCAACCTGGACGCAGGAGGACGGTTAATGTCAATGAGCTAGCTATGTGAATAGCCTCACTCCGCAAATATGCACATTGGTTAATATTTTTTTTACAAATGTTTTTGTCACTGCTCGACCAACTTTATATGAAATCTATCAATATATTTTACCTAAGACCACAAAGGAAACAACCACGTGGACTATTTAGTAGTATATGTTTAGCATTATATATAGCAGCATTCATCCTGTTCGTATTAAAATGTACACAAAATATATCCCCAATCACACAGGTTATAAAGCAGCAAGCATATCAGTTAGAAGTCAAATCAATTCTCCCTTGGCTTGGAGATGCAGAGACACCGCTGACGTAATGTTCCAACTTACCATGTCCCTCTGGAACGCAACCCAACACAATAGCTGAAAATGATGCAGACACCAACAAAACCTACTATGAACCTCCTGTAAAACTCCTGTAAACATCCTGTAAAACCTGTTTCCTTTGTTGTTGAGGTAATGCAGAAAGTACAGACAATCTGCTGTCTTTTATTAGCTGACTCAAATTGTCTCCTAAAAAAGCGCAAACTTTCCTTTATGACACACTTGCACACACACACACACACACACACAGTTTCTTCACTTGGGTCACTATCAACAGCACATTTTTTGGGTTCATGCAGATGTAGACATAATAGTTGCACAATACTCCAGGTTGCATAAAGCAGCTTTTCTTTCCTACACACACACACACACACACGCACACACACACGCGTGCGTGTGCACACACACACATTCCTCAAACCTGCCATTGACTAGCCTGCTTTGTACTCTGTAGAGTTTGTCACTCCCTCGCTATAGAGCTAAGCACACAAGAGCCCGTCTGATCTGAGCTAAGTGTAGGCAGTCAGGACAGCTGAGGGACACGGTGGGAACACTGCAGAGAGAGTAGAGCAGAGAGAGTACAGCGGAGACAATAGAGCGGAGAGAGTAGAGAGGAGAGAGTAGAGCGGAGAGAGTAGAGAGGAGAGAGTAGAGCGGAGAGAGTAGAGAAGAGAGAGTAGAGAGGAGAGAGTAGAGAGGAGAGAGTAGAGCGGAGAGAGTAGAGAGGAGCGAGTAGAGAGGAGAGAGTAGAGAGGAGCGAGTAGAGAGGAGAGAGTAGAGCGGAGAGAGTAGAGCGGAGAGAGTAGAGAGGAGAGAGTAGAGAGGAGAGAGTAGAGCGGAGAGTAGAGCGGAGAGAGTAGAGAGGAGATAGTAGAGCGGAGATAGTAGAGAGGAGAGACGAGAGAGGAGAGAGTAGAGCGGAGAGAGTAGAGCAGAGGGGTACATACCTACAAGGCTTTGCCGAGGCTGTGGAGTAGCAGTGGTGAGATTCATCTGGACGAGCAGGAAGGATGGATGGATCAGTGCTCCTCAACGGCTCTCAGCTGAAGACTTGACATCCTTTAACGGGAGAGGAGCTGTTTCCTCTCTTCCATCCCTCTCTCTGACTCGCTCCCCCACTCTCTCTGCCTTACGTCTCACTCCCTCCCTTCCCCTACTCCCCTCGTTCTCTCCTCCCCTCATTCTACCCCCTCTACATTCCCCCCCTTTTCTAACCCACTCTTTCTCTCTCTCCTACTCTGCCCACCTTTTTCTTTACTTGTCTCTTCCTCCCTACACAACCCTACTACTCTCAATCTTTAGAATCACTTTTATCCCAATGAAATTCTGATGTTCTATGAATATTTGAGGATTATGTAGAGGTCCTGAATGGAGGGAGTTGACTAAGTACCACCTGTCCCTCTGCGTATGTAGGATGGAACCCCTTTGTCCAAGCCTGAGGGTGTGTGGTTTAGGAACAATTAATTAAGTCTAGAAACAGGTTGAGGTGTGTGTGTGTGTGTGTGTGTGTGTGTGTGTGTGTGTGTGTGTGTGTGTGTGTGTGTGGGGAGGACCTGAGAAGCTGGTCAGTAGTGATCGCCCCAACCTTCAGAATAGCAGAGATGCCGATGAGCTCTTGCCAACATTCTTGAACTCTGCTGCTTAATGCCTATTGATTGTCATACACAAAAACATCAATTTTTTTGCCAATGCTCCAATATACTGTGGAAGAGGAAATACAAACATTACACACATAGGTAAGCTTATGGCCACTGTAGCAGTTGAATGGTAGAATAGTGGAGTAGTCTCTTCACATACACAGAAACACACTCAGAAGATTGAGCTGATGATGGCAGAAAAGGTGAAGTGCTCTCCCTGCCATTATCAGTGCCAGAGGGAGAGCGGGTGAGATCATCCCTGGACTCTGACTGCAGTCGGTGTTCCACCTTCCACCCCCCTCTGTTTTGTGCTCTTCCCTTCACTACGAAAGAGAGCTCTCACACACTGCCTCATCCCCTGTTTCCATAGTGACTCTTTCCCCCTCTCAGGCTCGGCATAATCAAGAGCAAAGGAGTGGGGAGGGGAGTGGAGTGTAGCGGATGGGGGGGTGGGGGGGGTGAAAAAGGAAGAGAGATGAGGGAGGAAGATAGGAAGAAAGCAGAGGGGAGAGAATGAGTGCACAGGCTAGAGAGAAAGAGAAAGAAAGGGGAGGGAAAGAGCTGGCTGCAAAGGGAAAGAGAGAAGAGAGGGAGGAATGGGGAAGGAGAGGGACCTAAGAGAAGGGATTTTGTAGTTGAGTGAAGGAACTAAGGGAATGTAGTTTAGTAGCAACTAAGGGAATGTAGCTGAGAAATACTGTATGCAAAGATTGTTTTGACTTGTGTTAAAAAGATTTCCTTTTAAATTGGTCATAGCATTTTCGAAAACAGACATGCAATACCAGTTATGTAAAATAAACTGTTGATGTAACAAGTCCAAGTCCTCTCCCTGAGTTGGAGCCTAATTATCCCAATATACAGGATCAAAAGGATATCAATCTCCACCTTTGAAATCGGAAAAAAATTGTTGCTGCATTTATGACAGAATGTCAGATTGGACGACCACCAGGAAATCTGGATCAGAGTGATCACAATCTTATCTTGACGTTTTGAAACAACTAATTGGAACATATAATCAAAAATGTGAAATCCCACAAAAGCTTGAAAAAAACAGCCCGTGGGCATTAAAGGTACAGTGGCTTGCGAATGTATTCACCCCCTTGGCATTTTTCCTATTTTGTTGCCTTACAACCTGGAATTAAAATTGTTTTTTTGGGGGGGGGGGGGGGTTGTATCATTTGATTTACATAACATGCCTACTGCTTTGAAGATACAAAATATTTTTTCTTGTGAAACAAGAAATAAAACAAAAAAGAAGAAAAGTTGAGCGTGCGTAACTATTCACGCCCCACCACCCCAAAGTCAATACTTTGTAGAGCCTCCTTTTTCAGCAATTACAGCTGCAATACCCTTGGAGTGTCTCTATAAGCTTGGCACATCTAGCCACTGGGATTTTTGCCCATTCTTCAAGGCAAAACTGTTCCAGCTCCTTCAAGTTGGATGGGTTCTGCTGGTGTAGAGCAAACTTTAAGTCATACCACAGATTCTCAAATGGATTGAGGTCTGGGCTTTGACTAGGCCATTCCAAGACATTCAAATGTTTCCCCTTAAACCATACGAGTGTTGCTTTAGCAGTATGCTTAGGGTCATTATCCTGCTGGAAGGTGAACCTCCGTCCCAGTCTGTCACGTCCTGGCCAGTATAAGGGTTAATTGTTATTGTAGTTTGGTCAGGACGTGGCAGTGGGTATTTGTTTTATGTGGTTCAGGGTGGTGTTTTTCTAGAAGGGCATTTGATTTAAGTATTCCGGGGGTTTTTGGGCACTGTCTGATATTCATGTATTCTATGTTTAGTCTAGTGAGTCTGTTTCTATGTTTGGTTAATTGGGGTTGGGACTCTCAATTGAAGGCAGGTGTTGTCTATTTGCCTTTGATTGAGAGTCCCATATATTAGGGTGTGGTTGTGTTTGTCTTTTGTGGGAGATTGTTTCTTGTTTAGCGTGTGTGAGCCTAACAGGACTGTCTTGAAGATCGTGAGTACATTGTTTATTACTTTATGTTCACTTTTGAGTTAATAAACTTCAAGATGAGCATTCACAATCCTGCTGCATATTGGTCCTCCTTTTCCGACGATGATTTCGCCATATCGTCTGACGACGACGATAAGTGTGACACAGTCTCGAATCTCTGGAAGACTGAAACAGGTTTCCCTCAAGAATTTTCCTGTATTTAGCGCCATCCATCATTCCTTCAATTCTGACCAGTTTCCCAGTCCCTGCCGATGAAAGATATCCCGACAGCATGATGCTGCCACCCCCATGCTTCACTGTGGGGATGGTGTTCTCGGGGTGAGGTGATGTTGGGTTTGCGCCAGACATAGCGCTTTCCTTGATGGCCAAAAAGCTCAATTTTAGTCTCATCTGACCAGAGTACCTTCTTCCCTATGTTTGGGGAGTCTCCCACATGCCTTTTGGCGAACACCAAACGTGTTTGCTATTTTTTTTCTTTAAGCAATGGCTTTTTTCTGGCCACACTTCCGTCAAGCCTCGCTCTGTGGAGTGTACGGCTTAAAGTGGTCCTTCAGGGTTATCTTTGGTCTCTTTGTTGCCTCTCTGATTAATGCCCTCCTTGTCTGGTCCGTGAGTTTTGGTGGGCGGCCCTCTCTTGGCAGGTTTGTTGTGGTGCCATATTCCTTCCATTTTTTAATAATGGATGTAATGGTGCTCCGTGGGATGTTCAAAGTTTCAGATATTTTTTTATAACCCAACCCTGATCTGTACTTCTCCACAACTTTGTCCCTGGCCTGTTTGGAGAGCTCCTTGGTCTTCATGGTGCCGCTTGCTTGGTGGTGCCCCTTGCTTAGTGGTGTTGCAGACTCTAGGGCCTTTCAGAACAGGTGTATATATACTGAGATCATGTGACAGATCATGTGACACTTAGATTGCACACAGGTTGACTTTATTTAACTAATTATGTGACTTCTAAAGGAAATTGGTTGCACCAGATCTTATTTAGGGGCTGTTAATTATTTATTTATTGCTCTTTTGCACCCCAGTATCTCTACTTGCACATTCATCTTCTGCACATCTATCACTCCAGTGTTCAATTGCTAAATTGTCATTATTTCGCCACTATGGCCTATATATTGCCTTACCTCCCTTATCTTACCTCATTTGCACACACTGTATATAGACTTTTATATTGTGTTATTGACTGTATGTTTGTTTATTCCATGTGTAACTCTGTGTTGTTGTTTGTGTCGCACTGCTTTGCTTTATCTTGGCCAGGTCGCAGTTGTAAATGAGAATGACTTGTTCTCAACTGACCTACCTGGTTAAATAAAGGTGAAATAATTTTTTTTAAACAAATTCATAGCAAAGGGGGTGAATAAATATTTTTCCTTCTTTTATTTTCACTTCACCAATTTGGACGATTTTGTGTATGTCCATTACATGAAATCCAAATAAAAATCCATTTAAATTACAGGTTGTAATGCAACAAAATAGGAAACACACCAAGGGGGATGCATACTTTTGCACGGCGCTGTATATCCCACCTGCCTTCATTTATTTTTTTAAGATTCTCCATTGAAAGCACTTTATTAATCTAGGCTTAATGTGTGTCTTGGAAACCAGCCCTCAGAGTATGCCTATGGCGGTATCACCCTTGTGCTGTACTCAGAGTACCAGACCCTGTCTGCCTCTGAGAGGATAACCACAACTCTATCTCTAGGATGAACTTGTTGGACTCTTCTGCTGTTTTCCCAGGTATTAGTTTGGCTGCAGGAATGATTGACAGCTGGCTGATTGGGAGCTGTGGTTTCTCTGCCCCAAAGCCTTGGTTATCGGTGAGATTCAGCCAATTACAGCTCAAGGGCATGGAGACAGAGCACGGAAGGATGCCTGTGCAGGTGCTTCTCTCTGCCACCCACACTCACACAGTAGGGCCATCAGTGCACGGGCACGCACAGAGACAGAGACACATAGATTACAGGACACAGGGAGATCCTGAAACAGGAACAGAGAATGCACTACAGACGGAGAGAGATGGATATTGTGTTGTACACCGACACAACATAGAGAGAGAGTCAGACAACACATGCAGCTTTATGAAGACATTAGTTAGGGGGATGTGCAGTGAAGCAGAGGACAGACACCAACCAAACACACAAACACAGTGAACGTTGATAGAAGGTGGACAGAAACGTAGATACGCACAATCAGGCACAGAGATAGTGGATGACGGGAGACGCAAAACAAGGCACAGAGATAAAAAGACAGTCAGATACAATGTTGAAAAAGGTGAAAAAAGACAAATCCCTGTGAAAAAAACGATCTATGTCTAGTGTGTGCGTGTTTGTGTGTGCGTGTTTGTGTGTGCGTGTTTGAAGGCACTTGAGTGCATGTGTGTATAATATACTGCTCCAAAAAATAAAGGGAACACTTAAACAACACATCCTAGATCTGAATGAAAGAAATAATCTTATTAAATACTTTTTTCTTTACATAGTTGAATGTGCTGACAACAAAATCACACAAAAATAATCAATGGAAATCCAATTTATCAACCCATGGAGGTCTGGATTTGGAGTCACACTGAAAATTAAAGTGGAAAACCACACTACAGGCTGATCCAACTTTGATGTAATGTCCTTAAAACAAGTCAAAATGAGGCTCAGTAGTGTGTGTGGCCTCCACGTGCCTGTATGACCTCCCTACAACGCCTGGGCATGCTCCTGATGAGGTGGCGGATGGTCTCCTGAGGGACCTCCTCCCAGACCTGGACTAAAGCATCCGCCAACTCCTGGACAGTCTGTGGTGCAACGTGGCGTTGGTGGATGGAGCGAGACATGATGTCCCAGATGTGCTCAATTGGATTCAGGTCTGGGGAACGGGCGGGCCAGTCCATAGCATCAATGCCTTCCTCTTGCAGGAACTGCTGACACACTCCAGCCACATGAGGTCTAGCATTGTCTTGCATTAGGAGGAACCCAGGGCCAACCGCACCAGCATATGGTCTCACAAGGCGTCTGAGGATCTCATCTCGGTACCTAATGGCAATCAGGCTACCTCTGGCGAGCACATGGAGGGCTGTGCGGCCCCCCAAAGTAATGCCACCCCACACCATGACTGACCCACCGCCAAACCGGACATGCTGGAGGATGTTGCAGGCAGCAGAACATTCTCCACGGCGTCTCCAGACTCTGTCACGTCTGTCACGTTATCAGTGTGAACCTGCTTTCATCTGTGAAGAGCACAGTGGCGAATTTGCCAATCTTGGTGTTCTCTGGCAAATGCCAAACGTCCTGCACGGTGTTGGGCTGTAAGCACAACCCCCACCTGTGGACGTTGGGCCCTCATACCACCCTCATGGAGTCTGTTTCTGACCGTTTGAGCAGACACATGCACATTTGTGGCCTGCTGGAGGTCATTTTGCAGGGCTCTGGCAGTGCTTCTCCTGCTCCTCCTTGCACAAAGGCGGAGGTAGCGGTCCTGCTGCTGGGTTGTTGCCCTCCTACGGCCTCCTCCACGTCTCCTGATGTACTGGCCTGTCTCCTGGTAGCGCCTCCATGCTCTGGACACTACGCTGACAGACACAGCAAACCTTCTTGCCACAGCTCGCATTGATGTGCCATCCTGGATGAGCTGCACTACCTGAGCCACTTGTGTGGGTTGTAGACTCCGTCTCATGCTACCACTAGAGTGAAAGCACCGCCAGCATTCAAAAGTGACCAAAACATCAGCCAGGAAGCATAGGAACTGAGAAGTGGTCTGTGGTCCCCACCTGCAGAACCACTCCTTTATTGGGGGTGTCTTGCTAATTGCCTATAATTTCCACCTGTTGTCTATTCCATTTGCACAACAGCATGTGAAATTTATTGTCAATCAGTGTTGCTTCCTAAGTGGACAGTTTGATTTCACAGAAGTGTGATTGACTTGGAGTTACATTGTGTTGTTTAAGTGTTCCCTTTATTTTTTTGAGCAGTGTATATACATACAGTACCAGTCAAAAGTTTGGACACACCTACTCATTCAAGGGTTTTTCTTTAGTTTTTACTATTTTCTACATTGTAGAATAATAGTGAAGACATCAAAACTATGAAATAGCACACATGGAATCAGGTAGTAACCAAAAAAGTGTTAAACAAATAAAAATATATTATACATTTTAGATTTTTCAAATTAGCCACCCTTTGCTTTGATGACATCTTTGCACACTCTTGAACACACACTCATGCCTAAGGACTCACATACTGTCTGCACACACACTTCTGCTAGAATGCATACACAAAAACAGTGCACATCTCACACACACCTACAGTATGACCACACACCTTACACACATCTCACACACACCTACAGTATGACCACACACCTTACACACATCTCACACACACCTACAGTATGAACACACACCTACAATATGAACACACACTTACAGTACGAACCCAGACCTTTCACACATCTCACACACACCTACAGTATGACCACACACCTTACACACATCTCACACACACCTACAGTATGACCACACACCTTACACACATCTCACACACACCTACAGTATGACCACACACCTTACACACATCTCACACACACCTACAGTATGACCACACACCTTACACACATCTCACACACACCTACAGTATGACCACACACCTTACACACATCTCACACACACCTACAGTATGACCACACACCATTTTCTCCTTTGCTCTCTCCAATATTATTTTCCAGTTCTGGCAGAAGAGGATACAATTAGTGTTTCAGGGTGTTGTCTACACTTCACTGCTGTGTGTGTGTGTGTCTGTGTCTGTGTACTTGCATGCGCGTGTGAGTATGTTCTTGTGCAGTGTGATACAGAGCTTATATTTGTTGTTGTTACCGCTCAGGTAATTTGAAAGCCAATCAAGCAAGCGTCAAGCAAGGGCATCCCAAGCTTGTTTACTCCATTTGTTGTCTGGGAAACTTCAATTAAATGTTTTAACTTCTTCCAGGTAAATGTGATGATGAGCTGCATCTCTGTGACCTCAGAATGTCTCTGTGACCTCAGAATGTCTCTGTGATAGGGCCTCCCAAGTGGAGCAGCGGTCTAAGGCACTGCATCGCAGGGCTAGCTCCGCTACTACAGATCCTGGTTCGATACCGGGCTGTGTCACAGCCGGCCGGAACCATGAGACGCACAACTGGCCTAGCGTCGTCTGGGTTATGGGAGGGCACATGCACATGCACGCTGACACGGTCGCCAGGTGGACGGTGTTTTCTCCGAAACATTGGTGCAGCTGGCTTCCGGGTTAAGCGTGCATTGTGTCAAGAAGCAGTGCAGCTTGGAGAGGTTGTTTTTCGGAGGATGCGCGGCTCGACCTGCAATGGGACAAGACTGTAACTACCAATTGGGGTTATGACCATCACAATGTCTTTGTTACCTCAGAATGTCTCTGTGACCTCAAAATGCCTTTATGACCATCACAATGTCTCTGTGATATCAGAATGTCTCTGCCATTATCTGGAGTTGATAAGCCTTGATTCGTGAACATCTCTCGCTCTCTACACACTCTATGCAGCAAAACAAAATGGCAGCATACCTTTCACGTTTATCATAAATAACAGCTTTTCACACCTTAACACGAAGGTTATTCATGAAACATTGCAATGTACATTTCACTTTTGAAAAAGGCTCCTTGTTGTTCAGTTTAGAGTCCATTCGGCCCCAACATTGATTTATGGATTTCTACATGCTTCCAATAGCGCTGTCTCTAAAAGCCTCTATGAAGAGATGAATGTATTAGAGAGCCTTGTTTAACTGGCCCGTGAAGAACCCATTGGGGAATATAATATAGCATATCTGTCATGTTGAAGCCATACGTAATAACCTGTGGATGAGGCTATCCCTTTCTATTTCTGCCCAGGGATCTGAGTGTTCTATATTCGGACGGTGTGATCTGTGTGCCTACTGTCCACCCAAGGCTGTTCATTTGACCTGTCCTGCTTTTCATTTTGCCCTCACAATTTTTCATTTTATTTTCCCTCTGTTCATTGGACTTATTTGACTGCTATTCGTCTAAATGGAATAGATGGCGGTGGGGGAGAGGGTGTTCGGGGACTGCCACAGGGGTAGCCAATTGGTATCCAATGCAGGGAATTCATTTGGAGGGAACAAATCATGAATCCTTAAGCCCATAGTTAAATATTTCACGTCAGATAGTCAGGTTGGTCGCCCAAAAGCAATAGACTAGACTAGAAAGGCTGTCAAACATACAGTAGTTTAGGGGTGGCAGGTAGCCTAGTGGTTAGCGCGTTGGACTAGTAACCGAAAAGTTGCTAGATCGAATCCCTGAGCTGACAAGGTAAAAATCTGTCATTCTGCCCCTGAACAAGGCAGTTAACCCACTGTTTCTAGCCCGTCATTGTAAATAAGAATTTGTTCTTAACTGACTTGCCAAGTTAAATAAAGGTTAAATAAATAAAAAATGAAAAGGGGAATTGCTAAACAGAGGTTTGAAAATCAACCACAATGAGACAAACAGGAAGAATATAAAAAATATATTGCCCCTGTTCAAGAGGATCAAAACCACAATGTATCATGGGTAAACTGACTGACTGATCTACAAATAATAATGAGTAGGTATTTATGATGCAAGGTTGTTTGAAGATCAGTCATTCGGCTGTCCCCTGCACTGTCAACTGCAATGTCAAACAAGCCCATTATGTTGTTATCATTACAGACAACTGACAAGGGAGAAAACATGAAAACCGAGTTAACAAAACCAGACAAAAAACACACACAGACATACAGACATATAGACAAGCAGTCAGAACAGACTTTATGATGGCAAACAGACCAACACAAAAATCCTATATGTAGGCAGACAGTAATACATCATGGCTAATAGCTTTTGCCTCTTCTCCGGAGCCAAGGCATCCCAGAGAAGGCTCTGAGGAAGGGAAAGGTCATGGGCGCTCACCTCTGGTGTCGAGACCCTCGCCGAGACCCTCGCCGGTGCCGGCAGCTTCATTAAATCTGCTGGATTATACGTCCCTGCTTCTGAAACGGCAACAGCAGCAGGAGAAATGGAGAATCAACAACACAATAATAACGCTGACATTTACGAGGCATTGTGTATCATATCTGATTTCCCCTGCACGCTCTTAATTCCTTTTTAATTGCCTGTTGTGCTGGTCCCTGACTAAGGCTGTCCCTTCTCATTTCTCAGGATGGAGGAAGCTAGGGTGGATGGGTATAAGTGGTGGGGTGGAGGGATGGAGGGTGTATCAGTGTTCACTGACGGGGCCTGAGAAAAATACTCAGAGACATAATTTCTTCACTTGCTGTATGGATAAACAGTCCGATTAAGAACTTTTACTATGCACATTCACATGTATTTGATAATACTTTACTGAAAGTCCTCAGTAATGTGAGGTCAGAGAGCATCATCATTCAGATACTACAAACCCATTGTTACTTGACATGTGTCCTAATACTGCACATACTATGACCTGGGGTTGTTTTGGATCCCTCAACGCAGTGTAACACCTTATATGGATAGTCCATCTGTAGATGCTCTACAGACTATCAGTAACATTTCAACTATCTACTAACCCTAGCCCTAACCTTATCCTAACCCTAACCTTGGCCCTAACCCAAATCTTAACCCTTACCCTAACCCTTATTCTAAATCTAACCCTAACATAAGTTGCTTATCAACAGATACTAGTTTGTTGATGGTATGACCATTTGTAGAGCATCTGCAGATGACAAACCCGGACTATCCAAATAAAGTGTGACCCAATGCACTTCTTCCTAGTTGAACTGTGAGTATTAACATCTTAACCCACGGCCCCGGCAGCTGGCACCCCATTGGGTTTCTACCCCCGTTCTCAGTCAGCTCCATAGCCCAGAGGTATCACTATAGCCCGGTTCCCTCCACGGCTCAACGACCCATGACAGCCCGCACCCCTCAGACGAAGCTCTGTGATCCAGCCGTGTGTGTAGTGGTTAATTAAAGCCCCTGAATTTCCATAATTCATGGATGCCCATCTGTTTGCCACCACCCCTGTGCCCGGCAGAGAATAAACAAACACAGGAGTGGGGCTGAGGGGCCATTTACTGACAGCTCCAGACTCAGAGAGAGGAAACAACCACACACACACACACACACACACATACACACACACACACACAAACACAAACACGAGTGCATAGACACACGTGCGAGCGCATAGACACACACACACAAACACGAGCGCATAGACACACACACACGAGCGCATAGACACACACACACACACAGATACGAGCGCATAGACGCACACACACAGACACACACACAAACACAAGCGCATAGACACACACAAACACAAACACGAGCGCATAGACACACACACACACACACACACAAACACAAGCGCATAGATACACACACAAACACAAACACGAGCGCATAGACACACACACACACACACACAAGCACATAGACACACACACACACACACACACACACAGAAATGCACATTTCAAACATTCAATCCCCGGAACCCCTAAACCCACACACACACACCGACATGCACAATTACATTTGGCGAACACAATCACCTGCTCAAAGAAACATAGTCAATCATCTGCACTCATTTCTTATGAATAAAAACCTTGGATTGAGGTTGGTGAGGTACACCCATGTGGAAATACTAGTGTAATGTACATTGAGACCGTTGCATCATTATTGTGTTATCTTCAGGCTCAGGGCTGGCAGGGTTTGGGGGATGGGAGTGTGTTCCATCTTCATACAGAGAGATAGAGATGGATGAGCTAATAAAGCCTCAGCTATTCCTCCTGTCACTCTCAGACGTATCAGTGTGAATACCGACCGTTCTGCTGCAATGATATATTTAGATCTCCATATGTCTCCCATACTGTACACACAAAGATAATATCCAACTCACCCACATATAGGCGTGACTGACAACACACACTTGTGAAAATCTGAACAGTGAACAAATCAGCAAACCTTTTTTTATGCTTCTGTATCACAGCAACAGCAAATGTATGCAGTTTAAATGTTTCACCAAAACACATGGCAGTGTAGAAAAATGTATTTTTGGTTTTGTTTTATACTGTAGGGCTGTGAGCGTTCCATTTAGCTTCTCCACTAACGGTCAGCATACAATGCATCTGGTTAAGCCATATGTATGAAACATGTAGCCTGCAACATGGCGTAGCGGGGCCGTAACATACAGACAAACATACTAACACCTGCAGACATGAACACGATACTGTAGCCTACACATAGAGATACATACAGTGTTTCTTATGCCGTTATTTTTAGAGGGCAGGTGGATCACTGGGACTTAAGGTGAGCTTAGGTCAGACTTGCAGCTCAAAAGAAATGACCTGCCACACAGACCACTGCAAACCCAAAGCTTGTTACTGGGACATTGGACCACCTATAGATAATTGGTGCAGGGTTAAGGGGTCTCCCTCCTGTCAGGCCTGCAGAAGGCCATGGTTTAATAGAGGGAACACTGTTTTAATTGTGTGGATGAAGGAGATTAAGCAGTCTTTTCAGATATTTCACACCTGCCTGTCTGCCTGTCTCTCAGCCTTCTCCGTAGATAAAGAGAGATAGGCGAAGGAGGGAACGAGACGGAAAGAGTTGGTGGAGGGGAAGAGAGGGAGGGTGTGAGAGAGAGCAAGAAGGAGGGATGTCGTGGGTGGGTGTCGTCTTGTAATGAGAGAGAGAACAGGAGGTTTTAATATGCGGTATAGGTAACATGGGCGATTTCAAAGCATCTGTTTTTACATGTTCACACCTCTCCCACATACAGCATGTTCTCTTCTCTGGTTATTAGTTTTGATCCCATTCAAGAGCAACCAACCCAGTAAAATGCATGCAGGTGTTCCTGGTCACTGAGCTTACAGTATGACCATTTCTATGGAGAAGGCTTCTTCAATATATTAGCTGGGGCCTTGATATAGACATAGACCAGTGGAGGCTCCTCAGTGGAGGCTCCTCCATTTAGTGCAATTTATTTCAATGTGCCTTGCTAACTTCAGTAGCAAGTAGCAGTAAGTTAATGGTAGCTAGCTAGCTACCAGCTTCAGTGTCCAGTTTTCGCCGCCAACGCTACTGCAATTTTCTTTGGCTTTTTGTTGAAGAACTCCTTTCATTCTCAGGGCTACACGGAAAAGGTGTGAATTAAAACCGAAGGTCAACCTCTGCCTGAGATCAGTTTCATGAAGAAGGATGAAAAGGTGAGGCCGTTCACTACCAATTGGTATCAAAAGTACAGCTGGTTAACAGGCCAGAGAGCCTTTCATCAAGCCGCCTGTATTGCTAGCCTTGCCTGCTTTTTTGGAAAGTCTGAGTCTTGGGCGAAAGAGGGGTACAGTGACCTGAAGAACATCGATCTTTAAGCTAAACGGCAAAACAAAAGCAGGGAGCATATAAATGCCCACATCAGATTCAAGCTTCTGGGAAAAAGCTGCGTCGATGATGAGGTCTGCGAATTCAAACTGCGCAACAACGAGAAAGTAAGAAGAGACAGGGATGTCCTCAAGCGGCTTATCAACACCCCTGCGTTTTTGGGCATGCAAGAATTGGCTTTTAGAGGTTCCGCTAACAAGTGCAATTACAAGGAGCTTGCAGTGGTAATTGCACGTTAAGATGCTTTACTTGCTGAACATTGGAATTTTCTACTGTCTTTTCTGGGATGTCAAAATCAATTCAGAATGATTTGATAGCTTACATCGCATCATCCATTAAAAGTTAGATTAAAGCGAGCAATGTTGCCAACTCCTCAGTAAGGAAAGTAGCTATTGGCTGTCCTAAAAGTCGCTAGAAGTCGCTAAATGACATCATCACCTAATTTGCATAATTGGCCATGTGCATGTAATTGTGATGGATGCTGTAGGAGAGAGGAATAACGTCGTGGGAGAGACAAAAAGTGAGTATAAAACACCCTAATATGTTTAGAACTACAAATGAACTTTCTTCTGTCGATTCTTGGTTTTTTTATGTCACAATTCCAACCTTCCTCCTTTATCCGGGCTTGGGACTGGCAAAAGTGACCCAAAAGAGACACTCTGGCGGAGTTACTTAGTTTTCTATTTTATTTTTTATTTTATTTTTTCAATTATTTTTTGTTTTTTAGTTTAGTTTTCTTAATTTGGTTTGGTTTTTAACCTTATGGTCCACTTAGGAGCCTACAACAAGTCACAGTAAAACATGACCATTTTTAACCATAACATTCTTAAAAAAAATTGTATACAATCTACATTAACAATCTAAATGGACCAAAAAAGAGACAATAGAAAAAACTGTCAATGGCAACGTGAGAAAATTATGGTAACTAGTCTGACCCTAATTCAGGTTAATTGTTTTTTTGAATGTAAGCCAGGGCGGGATCAGCCAGCGGCGGCTTCCCGCATGCACGATTCATTTGCAGTCTGGACACGAAGGGGTGAACATCTCCTGCTCTGACTGCAGCTGGGAGGGACTGCTGCGTGAGGACTGGGCCGCCTGTGAGTGCTTTGGGATGGGGGTGGGGCCCAACACGGCAGCACCCGCTGCTCGTTGAGAAGAGTAAGAACGATACATGCTTTCACATCAGAGTCTCCAATAACACCAGAAAAAGTCGCTAGATTTGTCGCTAGTCGCTTTTTTGAAAATGCGTCACTAGAGGGGTCTGAATACTCGCTAAATATAGCGACAAAGTCGCTAAGTTGGCAACACTGAAAGCGAGAGGTTGACGCGGCAAAAAAAATTGTGCGCACTCAAGTAGGCTTTCCACTTTCCTCCGGTATTTATTTAGCAAAGATGATAACATAGTCACTCCGGACAGACACAAGCAAAAACTCATTACATAAATGTTGCAGCAGCAAAAATGTGGGATGCATGCCACCAAAGCCACTACACAACACAACACTAAACAATACATTAATTGGACTATTACTGTGTCAAACTGTGCCCACAAACTGTTAGGGCCTACATAGTCCCAACACCTTACCACTGCTAAACCTGGCTTTCAGCGGAGCCTTGTCTAGCAGCAAAACAGTTAATTCACCCTCATTTACTGCCTTTTAAAAAAACATGGCTGATAGGGCAGACTTGCTTAAACAAATATGTTTTCTACTGACAATTGAGATGTACAAACTATGGCATAAGGGAATGACCAGCAGATAAGATGCAATCCGTAATTTCGATTAAGACATTAATGAGCAAGCGATGACAGACGTAGTCAATATAACTATTTGTTCAGCGACATAATTCAGAACATGGGCCGTTCTTACAGTGTACTCCCTGTACCAGTCAGAACTGTAGGATAAATAAATAGGGCATATAAACAGACAATGAAAGCCCTTACAATATTCAATGATTAAATTTCTCTAAAACAGGTTATAGGCTATTTGTGCACCACCAAGTTAGAACAGTAGATGAAATTAAGAGGTGAAAAATTGACCAAATTATTAGGGTGAGGCACATTGAGCGACGTTTGGGTCTTTGCGTGTCAAAAAAGATAGTCATATAACACTATTTGACGCGTTAAATAAGCTTTAAATTTGACACGTCAAATAACACAATTCTACTATAGAATGTTGTGTGTGCTGAATTTGCACGTGCAAGCCAAGCACCACAACCACTAACGTTGTGTTTACACTAGACCAAATTATTAGGTTGAGGCACATGGGCTACTAACAGTTTACTACACAACATACACTTAGTATTACTTTCTTAGCTACAGTATACATTTCTCCCTTGCATATTACATAATTAACGCAGCAGCATACAATACATTTTTGGACTCAAACTTTGTCATCAAACTTCATCATCAAAGTCTGGCCTTCTCTGGATTTATGGTGGGAACTCGGGGGGAAAAACACAGCCACTCCATTGAATAGCAGGCTAACGTTAGTGGTTTCTTTGCAACGCTTGCAGTTAGCCACTGATTCCTTCCAAACGACTCATTGTTGAATTTGCGATTTCCAACTTGTTGTGTAGTCTTTGTGTACAATGGCCGATGTGCACTGATACGTTTTATCTATAATTTCTCTTCATTATTTATCCTCATATGACAAGGATTAAAAAGGATTTGCCAGTAGATTGTCAACTTCATGACAACTGATGATGACTGCTAGCTAAGACTTTGAAAGTAAGATGTTGATATGATCAGTCCAATCAAAGCTACCATAGATATAACGGGATTTAATGTCATTCTATTTGTGGCCAATGACCTTGAGCCTTCTTGGATGGGCACCTCTAATATAACTCTATGGCAGAACTGTCACTCCTGCCCGAAGGCGCCAGGCTCCCCAGCATTATGCACTCCTGCCACCATTAGTACGCACACCTGCCTTCCCCCGTCACGCGCATCAGAGATTATTGGACTCACCTGGACTCAATCACCTGTGTCCTTATCTCCCCTATACCTGTCTATTCCCAAACTCTATTCCCTGCTTCAGGATTAATGTTTGCTTGTCTTTGCATACCTGGTTCTGACGCTGTCTATGTCCTGTTTGATGTCTGTTCCATATTAAATGTTCTACTCCTACTTCTCTTCTCTAGCGTCGGTCCTTACAAGAACCCAAGGGGCTACGATTTTCGAGCTCTAACCTTAGAATTGGGGATGACGTACTGTCCCATGAGTGACAGAAAAATGAGCCAATCATGACAGAAAACTGAGCCAATCAGGCGCAACGCTCTGTATTTTCTGCTGGCTAGAATCACCAACACAGAAAACACTGAGCTAGGCTGAAACACCTGCAATTTGGAGCTGCCTTACTCAAGAAAGCAAAAAAGGGACCATGTTTGTATGCGGCTTTATTAACTCAATTAAAAAATGTTTTTTACATTGTTTGCAAACTGATATGTGACACGTATTAATGCCAAAATAACAAGCAAAAAATATTTGTCTTTTTTTACCTAAAAGTGTGGTGCTCAAAACAGGTGGGGCTCTGCCCCATTAGAGATCTGACATGCTGTATTGGATGAAAACGAGACAATTCTTCAGCCTGATCAACTGTAGGCTACTACAGCCTATGTGCGCTGTCCATTTGGTCTACGTAACTAATTGGTAACGTTATGTATTTATAGTCTATTTGTGTATCAGGAGAAAAAATATTCTATTCAAAATTGGTCTGGCTAGGCTGCCTATACGTTTTCAATCTAAAATGATTAACTGGGATGAATCAATCAACATAATAGTGATGACATGTGAGAATATTTTTTATAAGGCCTACAGTTGCTTAGGCCTGCATGATGTAAACATGCATGAAGCAAGCTCAGCCCTGTGAGTTTGTCTATCAGTTGTTGTCTCTGTGTCTGGGTAGAGGGAATCCCCCTCCTGATCTAGTCTAAATATAATTCATATGAACAGGTTGCTGCAGTTTGACAGGGTTTTCCTGGTTAGGTTAACAGATAAGGAAAAACTCCAGGCCCCAGGGAGTAAAAATTGCCCCCCCCCACTCTGGGACCTATGGTGCCACCAGTCTGCTTGCAGTTGTCAGTTATCATCAGGTATGTGGATGAGCAGGGCTTTATTCAGGAACGTTTCTTGGGCTACTTTGATGTGTCAAGTGGGGGAGATGTGCAGTCTGTGTTTGACTTCATGGAGGAACTTGTTGTTCAAACCTACTATGGCGCAGCTGTAATGGAATGTATCTGCTATTTGTATTTCCAGCTAAGTCCCCTCCTAGAGGTGATGACTACTCCACTCCACTACCATTGTCAACTCTCTCCTGACATTAACTGAAGCCACGTCTCATGTGCCCGCTCATCCACTGGCACCTTGAATGTTTCCCCTCCAAGGACTGTGAGTACCACTATCAATGTTCTCTCATTACTGTATGTAGAGTCAATCACAAACACAAACACAATCACATTATTACACATCAATGATTTGACTCTTTGCTTAGACTAACTCATTCTTAGCTCTTTTGTCTAACTGTGTAATGTGTTGTGTTATTGTATTTTGTCTTCCTAGTCAAATCCTTTCCTGCACTGAAGTCAAGACTCTGAACACCTCAAATCATGCATCATACTCTCATTCAATCACAATCCCTTCCCAACACTGTGTATTGTAAGTAGCCCTCTCATTCCCATTCCCCATAATATTGTACTATAAATGTCTTTATTAAATGCTTTATGTTAAAATAATTACTCTTTGATGATTTTTGAAACACTCTTTGACGTCTCCGTGCGTTCCACGCTTATACCGTGGCTCTCCTATCCTCCTCAATTTTTCAAGTCACCAGCCTCCACTAACATAGACGTAGATTCGCTGAAAGAAATAGTGCTACAGGTGGCGAGGCAGGTTCTACCTTGTTCCTTTTGAAGTAGTGAAAGTGATATAATGATGAGGGAAAGGAACATGGGTCTGAGCTGTGAAGAACGTAGTCTATTCATGGCCACGGCACTGTTGACTTTCAGTAACACTTGATTTGGAAAGTCCCTGCTCTACAGATTATCAGTAACATTTCAACTAACTATCTACTAAACCTAACACTAGCTCTAACCGTAACCCTAACCCTTATTCTAACCCTAACCCTTACCCTAACCCTTACCCTAACCCTTATTCTAACCCTAACCCTTACCCTAACCCTTATTCTAACCCTTACCCTTACCCTAACCCTTATTCTAACCCTAACCCTTACCCTAACCCTTACCCTAACCCTTATTCTAACCCTAACCCTTACCCTAACCCTTATTCTAACCCTTACCCTTACCCTAACCCTTATTCTAACCCTAACCCTTACCCTAACCCTTATTCTAACCCTTACCCTTACCCTAACCCTTATTCTAACCCTAACCCTTACCCTAACCCTTACCCTAACCCTTATTCTAACCCTAACCCTTACCCTAACCCTTATTCTAACCCTTACCCTTACCCTAACCCTTATTCTAACCCTAACCCTTACCCTAACCCTTATTCTAACCCTAACCCTTACCCTAACCCTAAACCCAACCCTAACCTTAGGAAGCGGTTGCTTATCAACAGATAATTTGTTAATAGTATGACCATCTGTAGAGCATCTACAGATAGAAAATCCGGACTATCCAAAATAAGTGTGGCCGTTCTTTCCCTTTCAGGGACTGAGTCAGACCTGCATGGGATGCCAGGTGAGTGGACTCTCTAGCCATTTAAGAACATATATGTATTAACTCCCAGGTAGAACATAAAAATGTCATCAGTTCAGGCCTCAGGGAGTGGAATTGAATTGCCCTGATCTAAACACACATGGGTTTTGTATAAAATAGCTTGGCTGAGCTATTTCCCCTTGAGCCTTATAGGCCTATCTACCTTCTGAAAAGAGGTAGAAATCTCTTGCCTCCTGAACTCACAGAACATTTACAGTATTGTAATGTCCCATGCGAACCGTGTAATAGTTCCCACGACATTCACTTGAGACAACAACGTTAAGGGGAGAAAACAGCAAACATATACTCATTAACCATTAAACTATCTTGGGACATGATACATAATTCTAAAAATGTTCTTACTTCCCAGTAGAGAGATGTGTATTCATATTCCCTACATTCCCCGGTGGCCATTCTCCCCGTCTAAGAGCAAGGGGGGTAAGTGGTGGGGGTGCAAACATCCCTAATTATCCACAACAGCCAATTCATTTCTCTGCACCATGTTCAGACAACAACCCAATTATCACTGTCAGCATCAGCCGCAGAGGCACGGCTTATTTCAGTGATCTTTGGCATTTCCTCATATTAACATGCATGCAGTGTGGTGGTTTCACTATTGCCTGACAAAATGTCAATACAATAGAAATATAATGAGAAGGGTGAGATAATGAGAATGTACAGAGAGGAAGTCATGGATCATTTGTTTGGGATCGGGGAAGAGAGAGTGCCGTGTATGAGTGTGGCCACATCATATAGGCTTAGTACTATGACATTAGCAAAGTAAATTTCCACAAGCCTAGACTGGTCGATCATTTCAAGTGGTAAATCAATTTCTTGGGCGAAAATATAGGCAATATGTTTCTTGTTTTTATTTATTACTTTTCTCTGTGAAGTGTGTTGAGACATTGTTAAACACACTTTAAATAAACTGAGACTTGACTTGGCTACAGAGCATCATTAATGAGAGCTATTTTTGTAATTGGTCCTTATGTTAGTCAGTCTATTCAAATTGCATAGATATAGACTTCCCTTAGGTGTCCTGGCTGAATCAGTTTTTATTAGTGCAGTATGTAAAAATCATCCGTTACACAACCCTGCTTTCCTGCTGTGCCTGACTAGTAAGCTGTCATCCACAGTTGAATCAACTATGAGCCTCCTCTTGACCTAATATTGTGAGTCTAACCCACTAATGTATAATGCTAAAGTTGCCCTCAGAGGTTGTTCCTGGACAAGACCATCACCTGTCCTGCTGTGGTTAGCTCTGGTTGGCTGGGACTGTTGCCTCCAAACCGCCTCCCATCCTCACTGGACAACTGTCTGTACCATGCTGGTAATGGTGACTGAGCACTCCAGAGCCTTCTAGAGCGGCCGTCTAGCCTGTGGTTGCTGGACCAGAAAGACAGGCCACCCAAATAGTTTGGGTTCCTGGATCCTTTCCCAGCATTATAAGGTTGTGTTGAGACCAATGACTTATCAATGACCCAAGTCCAGCTCATTTAATCCCTACCATTGTGTCGCTGAGTTGTCATAATGCTTCAGCAAATGAACATTATCCCAGGGGCATTGGAAGACACAACGTAAATAACATAATTTATGTCCATCTTACTGCCCTGAATGCCTCTGCTGATCCTGCTGCTATTGTATGCAGTAATCATATGCCTATGAAACAGATACTGTTAGCACTGAAGTGGTGTGCCCTAGCAGGAAGTCCACTGTGTGCAGCTCACCCTGCACTAATAAAAATAACCAGAGTATGTCTACCTTTGCTAAGCTTCCCAGTAAAGCAATAAAAATAATCAAGCATCCCAGAAAAGTGTTAAAAATAGCCCACGTTAACATATGTAGCTTAAGAAACAAAGGTTCATGAAATCAATAATTTGCTAGTAGCAGATGACATTCATATTCTGACCATCTCTGAAACTCACTTAGATAATGCCTTTGATGATACAGTGGTAGCAATACATTTACGGAAAAGACAGAAATGCTAACGGTAGCGGTACTGTGGTCTATATTCAGAACCACATTCCTGTAAAGCTTAGAGAGGATCTCATGTTAAATACTGTTCACCTGCCTCACCTAAAGCCCATTCTTGTGGGAAGCTGCTATAGACCACAAAGTGCTAACAGTCAGTATCTGGATAACATGTGAAATGCTTGATAATGTATGTGATATCAATACAGAGGTATACTTTCTGGGTGATTTAAATATTGACTGGCTTTCATCAGGTTGCCCACTCAAGGGAAAGCTTCAAACTGTAACTGGTTCAGGTTATCAGTCAACCTACCAGGGTAGTTACAAACAGTACAGGAATGAAATCATCAACATGTATTGATTATATCTTTACTAATGCTGCAGAAAATAGTTTGAAAGCAGTTTCCTAATCCATCGGATGTAGTGATCACAATATAGTAGCCATATCTAGGAAAACCAAAGTTCCAAAGGCTGGGCCTAATATTGTGTATAAGAGGTCATACAATAAGTTTTGCATTGATTCCTATGTGGTTGATGTGAATAATATTTGTTGGTCCATGGTGTGTAATGACGAGCAACCAGATGCTGCACTTGACACATTTATGAAATTGCTTATCCCAGTTACTAATAAGCATACACCCATTACGTAAATGTCTGTAAAAACTGTTAAATCCCTGTGGTTTGATAAGGAATTGAAAAAAATGGTATGGTTGAGAGGGATGAGGAAAAATAGATAGCAAATAGGTCTGACTGTACAACCAATTGGCAAACTTACTGCATATTGAGAATTCATGTGACTAAACTGAATAAAAAGAAGAAGAGACTACACTATGAAACAAAGATAAATGACATAAAGAATGATAGTAAAAAGCTTTGGAGCACCAAACTCTGCTCCATCATTCATTGAATCAGATGGCTCATTCATCACAAAACCCACTGATATTGCCAACTACTTTAATAATTGTTTCATTGGCAAGATTAGCAAACTTAGGCATGACATGCCAGCAACAAACGCTGACATTACACATCCAAGTATATCTGACCAAATTATGAAAGACAAGCATTGTAATTATGAAATCCGTAACGTAAGTGTGGAAGAGATTTGCTTTTTATGGAACTTCAACCTCATTCTACAGCAGGATACACACATAATGGAAAAGGACCTAAGAAATTAGGAAAGATTGTTCGTCTTTGGTCAGACTACAGCTTGAAAAGCTAGGACTCCTTCCATCTTAAGATCTTCAATCTACTTTCCCTGACAACATAGGATTTGCCTGTGAGGCTTTTCAGTGGGTGAGGAATCACTCCTCAAAGTGTCTGTAGAAACCATGGCAGCACTGCGGGAAAACAGGGTGTATTGAGGTGTTTTTCTCTGTGAGAGGGTTGTGGAAGAGATGACAGAGGGTTGGTGGAGGGTTGTGGAAGAGATGACAGAGGGTTAGTGGAGGGTTGTGGAAGAGATGACAGAGGGTTGGTGGAGGGTTGTGGAAGAGATGACAGAGGGTTGGTGGAGGGTTGTGGAAGAGATGACAGAGGGTTGGTGGAGGGTTGTGGAAGAGATGACAGAGGGTTAGTGGAGGGTTGTGGAAGAGATGACAGAGGGTTGGTGGAGGGTTGTGGAAGAGATGACAGAGGGTTGGTGGAGGGTTGTGGAAGAGATGACAGAGGGTTGGTGGAGGGTTGTGGAAGAGATGACAGAGGGTTGGTGGAGGGTTGTGGAAGAGATGACAGAGGGTTGGTGGAGGGTTGTGGAAGAGATGACAGAGGGTTGGTGGAGGGTTGTGGAAGAGATGACAGAGGGTTGGTGGAGGGTTGTGGAAGAGATGACAGAGGGTTGGTGGAGGGTTGTGGAAGAGATGACAGAGGGTTGGTGGAGGGTTGTGGAAGAGATGACAGAGGGTTGGTGGAGGGTTGTGGAAGAGATGACAGAGGGTTGGTGGAGGGTTGTGGAAGAGATGACAGAGGGTTGGTGGAGGGTTGTGAAAGGGATGACAGAGGGTTGGTGGAGGGTTGTGATCACACATCAAAGATATGTCCCCTTTAAATCTCACTCTGTGATGAAACACAAAACAAATGAGGCGCGGGCTGAGAGGGGAGAGAAGAGAGGCGCGACTGCAGCTATGGAAGTGTGTACTATCTGTGCCCAACTAAAAGGACTGAACAGTGAAGAAACAGAGCACACTAATAGGCCAGAGCTACATGCATAGAGTACACACAGCGTATATCTAAAGTTCTGATAAGTTCGATCTGTGACAGTATCCACGAGTGTTTTTTGCGAGACCTTGGTTTGACCAAGTGTGGTGTTGCACTCAAGTCTTTACAAAACATTACAGAAGCTAAATCCTCAGGGAGAGCTCAGAGGGAGTTGTATGTAGTATTTATGGCATATCATGTGGCACATGCTACATCATTGTCCCTAGCCTTTCCAATAAGACTTCCTAGGGCAAAACCTTATTCCATTGCAGACATATTGCAGCACAAGCATAGAGAAATAGAACGAGGGAGAAATGCAATAGGAGAGCACCATCTAGCCTTGTTAGTGAGGAGAACCTTTACCCTGGGGCAGAAAGCTTCTCTCAGCGAAGTTACTGTGATAGTCAAGAAAAATACTTATTAACCAAGGAATTGAATAACACACGCAGGCACGCAGGCACGCAGGCCCGCACGCACACACACACACACACACACACACACACACACACACACACACACACACACACACACACACACACACACACACACACCACGCTCACGTAACACACTGAATGCGTTATGCTTTACTGCAGGAGGTTCTACATTAGAACTAACACATTTAGTAAGCAATACATGACATGTTAATAAAACACAACAATTCCTAAGTGCTTGTTAGTCAACAGCTGGAGATATGGAAAAAATATACAGAACCCACCGACTGAAATGTTACCATAAAGTCTCTGTGACTTTAATTTGCTGCACAGAAAGATACACAGATAGATGATACAGATGCACAGTATGAGCATTATATAGACAGATAATGAGACAGACAGATCAGGGGTTGCTTTTGAAGTTGCTCCCTGGGCACTAATGAATCAGTCGCCTGGGGTCAGTTCAGTTGGTGTGTTTTTCAGTACACTTTCAACAGGCGATAATGAGCCGTGAGGACTTTGGACACTGGAGCGCTCTGATCCCACATCAGCCTTTGGAGTGACTCAAGAGGACCTGACCACATTCTCACCATATCAGAGGGTGAGCACTCAGCATACTCTCTCTCTCTCTCTCTCTCTCTCTCTCTCTCTCTCTCTCTCTCTCTCTCTCTCTTTGTCTCTCTCTTTGTCTCTTTCTGTCTCTCTGTCTCTGTCTCTCATTCTCTCTCTCGCATTGTCTCTTTCTGTCTCTCGGTCTCTCTCTCTCACACACACACACACACACACACACACACACACACACACACACACACACACACACACACACACACACACACACACACACACACACACACACACACACACACACAGGCTCTCTCTCTCTCTCTCTCTCCTGTCAGAAGACTCAGAACACTGAGCGAGCCACCTGGACTCTTCCTCCATTACCATATAAATGAGGTGCTTCACGCTAACCTCTGTTCTCTCTGCTTCCTGCTCCTCGCGTAAACAATGGCAGTGGCCGAGAACCGGAGACAGCGAGCGACAGAGAGAGAGAGAGAGAGAGTGCTAGGGTATATCAATTCAATTACATTCTGGAGGGGTTTTCATGATGATGGAAAGAGAAATGCTTTGGCTGCTCCAATTTAGCCCTCTGAGAAAACAACCATGCACCAGCTCTCTGCTAAGATAAAAGCCCTGAGGAAACAACCATGCACCAGCTCTCTGCTAAGATAAAAGCCCTGAGGAAACAACCATGCACCAGCTCTCTGCTAAGATAAAAGCCCTGAGGAAACAACCATGCACCAGCTCTCTGCTAAGATAAAAGCCCTGAGAAAACAACCATGCACCAGCTCTCTGCTAAGATAAAAGCCCTGAGGAAACAACCATGCACCAGCTCTCTGCTAAGATAAAAGCCCTGAGGAAACAACCATGCACCAGCTCTCTGCTAAGATAAAAGCCCTGAGGAAACAACCATGCACCAGCTCTCTGCTAAGATAAAAGCCCTGAGGAAACAACCATGCACCAGCTCTCTGCTAAGATAAAAGCCCTGAGGAAACAACCATGCACCAGCTCTCTGCTAAGATAAAAGCCCTGAGGAAACAACCATGCACCAGCTCTCTGCTAAGATAAAAGCCCTGAGAAAACAACCATGCACCAGCTCTCTGCTAAGATAAAAGCCCTGAGGAAACAACCATGCACCAGCTCTCTGCTAAGATAAAAGCCCTGAGGAAACAACCATGCACCAGCTCTCTGCTAAGATAAAAGCCCTGAGAAAACAACCATGCACCAGCTCTCTGCTAAGATAAAAGCCCTGAGGAAACAACCATGCACCAGCTCTCTGCTAAGATAAAAGCCCTGAGGAAACAACCATGCTACAGTTATTCCAACTGAGCCTGAAGGGAAATAGATAGCCTTTAATGAATCTTCGCCTGAGTCATCGCCTTTGGGAGACCTACTGCTATGGTCAGATCTGTGTGTAGGGTTTCTACTAAGTTAAATCCTCATGCAGCAACACAGATATACAGTAGCTATGTTTATTCCGGATAAACCCAAACTCTAGAGTATAGCTGTGTCTTTGACACTTTTATTTGAATGTTCAACTTGTCCTCATGTCTATACACAAGGTTGTCCTAAACAACAGTTGAAATGTGACTTTACTGTAATGACAATTTACATTGTACGACAACGTTTGTCTCCCCCATAAACCTGCTAGACGCTTTGGAAGCGTGTCTAAACTCTATGGAAATGGTCTGGCTGTACCATAGCACTTCATTAAACTCTCCACCCCATTACTTCCCTGTTCTCATTAAACTGTATAGACCAATCAATAGACCCATGTCCCCTGACTGTAGGCTCGTCTCAGTCATTTTGTCTGCAACAGACCTGTGTTTGAAGGCTATTATGTTTAAGGGGACCCTAGTCAACCCTTACCTGTTTTCATTTAGCTATCCCAACACTAGGGATTAGAGACAATCCCAACACCAGGGATGAGAGACAATCCCAACACCAGGGATTAGAGACAATCCCAACATCAGGGATTAGAGACCATCCCAACACCAGGGATTAGAGACTATCCCAACACCAGGGATTAGAGACAATCCCAACATCAGGGATTAGAGACTATCCCAACACCAGGGATTAGAGACAATCCCAACACCAGGGATTAGAGACAATCCCAACATCAGGGATTAGAGATTATCCCAACACCAGGGATTAGAGACAATCCCAACACCAGGGATTAGAGACAATCCCAACACCTGGAATTAGAGACCATCCCAACACCAGGGATTAGAGACAATCCCAACACCAGGGATTAGAGACAATCCCAACACCAGGGATTAGAGACAATCCCAACATCAGGGATTAGAGACAATCACAACATCAGGGATGAGAGACTATCCCAACACCTGGGATTAGAGACAATCCCAACATCAGGGATTAGAGACAATCACAACATCAGGGATGAGAGACTATCCCAACACCTGGAATTCGAGACTATCCCAACACCTGGAATTCGAGACTATCCCAACACCTGGGATTAGAGACTATCCCAACACCAGGAATTCGAGACTATCACAACACCAGGAATTCGAGACAATCCCAACACCAGAGATGAGAGACTATCCCAACAACAGGGATTTGAGACTATCCCAACAACAGGGATTCGAGACAATCCCAACAACAGGGATTCGAGACTATCCCAACAACAGGAATTCGCGACTATCCGAACACCAGGGATTAGAGACTATCCCAACACCAGGGTTTAGAGACATATCCCAACACCAGGGATTAGAGACTAATCAAACACCAGGCATTAGAGACTATTCCAACACCAGGCATTAGAGACTATTCCAACACCAGATATGAGAGACTATCCCAACACCAGGGTTTAGAGTTTATCCCAACACCAGGGTTTAGAGTTTATCCCAACACCAGGGTTTAGAGACCATCCCAACACCAGGGTTTAGAGACCATCCCAACACCAGGGTTTAGAGACCATCCCAACACCAGGGTTTAGAGACCATCCCAACACCAGGGTTTAGAGACCATCCCAACACCAGGGTTTAGAGACCATCCCAACACCAGGGTTTAGAGACCATCCCAACACCAGGGATAAGAGACTATCCTGACACCTGGGATTAGAGACTCACCCAACACCAGGGATTAGAGACCATCCCAACACCAGGGATTAGAGACTATCCCAACACCAGGGTTTAGAGATCATGCCAACACCAGGGATTAGAGACTATCCCAACACCAGGGTTTAGAGACCATCCCAACACCAGGGTTTAGAGATCATCCCAACACCAGGGATAAGAGACTCTCCCAACACCAGGGATTAGAGACTCTCCCAACACCAGGGATTAGAGACTATCCCAACACCAGGGTTTAGAGACCATCCCAACACCAGGGTTTAGAGACCATCCCAACACCAGGGATAAGAGACTATCCCAACAACAGGGTTCAGAGACCATCCCAACACCAGGGATTAGAGACTATCCCAACACCAGGGATTAGAGACTATCCCGACACCTGGGATTAGAGACTATCCCAACACCAGGGATTAGAGACTCTCCCAACACCAGGGATTAGAGACCATCCCAACACCAGGGTTTAGAGCCCATCCCAACACCAGGGATTAGAGACTATCCCAACACCAGGGATTAGAGACTATCCCGACACCTGGGATTAGAGACTATCTCGACACCTGGGATTAGAGACTATCCCAACACCAGGGATTAGAGACCATCCCAACACCAGGGATTAGAGACTATCCCAACACAAGAAATTAGAGACTATCCCGACACCTGGGATTAGAGACTATCCCAACACCAGGGATTAGAGACTATCCCGACACCTGGGATTAGAGACTATCCCGACACCTGGGATTAGAGACTATCCCAACACCAGGGATTAGAGACTATCCCAACACCAGGGATTAGAGACTATCCCAACACCAGGGTTTAGAGACCATCCCAACACCAGGGTTTAGAGACCATCCCAACACCAGGGATAAGAGACTATCCCAACAACAGGGTTCAGAGACCATCCCAACACCAGGGATTAGAGACTATCCCAACACCAGGGATTAGAGACTATCCCGACACCTGGGATTAGAGACTATCCCAACACCAGGGATTAGAGACTCTCCCAACACCAGGGATTAGAGACCATCCCAACACCAGGGTTTAGAGCCCATCCCAACACCAGGGATTAGAGACTATCCCAACACCAGGGATTAGAGACTATCCCGACACCTGGGATTAGAGACTATCCCGACACCTGGGATTAGAGACTATCCCGACACCTGGGATTAGAGACTATCCCAACACCAGGAATTAGAGACTATCCCGACACCTGGGATTAGAGACTATCCCAACACCAGAGTTTAGAGATGTGACATTGTGTTCCTGTTTGGGGACTTTTAACTTCAGGTAGAAAAAGTCCACCTTGAAGTAAAAATAGTGGTACAGTATATGTATATGGTGTTGGCATAGTATATTGTGTGTGCCTATGCTGGGCCAGCCTGCCCCCTAGAGGATGAACTAGGTAGGAACAGAAATCTGGATCTCTTTCAGCTCCCTGTGAGGCAATATTCTCACAAAATGGGTTGACTGGGTTTGTGGGGTATGAGAGCATTCCTGTTGTACTGCAAGACTGCATGTTTGTATTCATGTAATCACTTAAACCATGTCTATTGACTCTAAAAATGCTAACTTTGTCACAGTATGACAGTGCTTACTTCCCTTCCTAGAATAATGTCCAAATACCAATCCTGTATTGTTAAAAAAAATAACATAGGACCTATTTTCTAGTGATATATTTTCACTGTCACACTTTTTGTGTCACAGGATTCTTACCAAAAGCCGAAACTACTTTTGTGACTAAACCTCACAGCCTATAGTGCCGAATGCTATTTCCAGCTATGCATGGTACTACTGAATGCACAGCATATCTTCCCGCCAATCAAGTAGTGAGATGAAGATAACAGCCAGGCTGTTGTTCCACTCTGTCCCCTGAGGTGTGAGGGATCATTAGATTTAGACCTCTATTAGAGAAGCAGTATACCCATTAGATGGAAAGGAAGACTGCCATCATATAGAAATGCACTCTCTCTCACACAAGCAATTACACATGCAGCTCACACACACACACACACACACACACACACACACACACACACACACACACACACATACACACACACTTGCAAACTCAGTTTCTCCTTCACACAAAAAGCACGTACCCACCTAGACACACAAGCACCAAATAATCCCATTCTAATGGAATGTGTTCACAGGGACAGGGGATTGGCTTGACATCCACATCTCCGGTTGATTAATTTGCCTATTATTAAAGATCCTTTAATAAAACACTCGCTCTAAAGAAAGATGACCGGCAGCTCCTCCACCACCCCCCAACTGTGGACATAATTGTAAAACTTCAAACGCTTAAAAGGAAAACTTCTTCCAGTGTGAACAGTGTGCTACAAGGATAGTTTATATTTTATTCCCATTGTTTTAGACTTTTTCCAACTCTGATCGTTTATCCTATCCATCCAGATTTACAATGGCTTTGGAAGTTGCCAAGGCCACAGACAGTCCCTGAGCAAACAGGAGTTCACTTGAGGAGATCTACTCAGCAGGCTTGAGGAAGAGGACTGTGCCGGGTTATCTGTAGTCCAGTGAGATGGACACCTTGGACCGCATTTTCTATTAGAAAGTCGTTTCACATCCAATTGTCACGCCGACGGCCATTCAGCTCTCCTGAGGAAACAATTTCTTCGGCGAGAGGGTAGCCCCGTAACCGTGGTTACTGGTGTGTCCCGTTCAAAAGAACTGGGTAGGATCGATAACATTTTATTTAAGAGATCCCTCGACTCCAGGGAATCAGACACTATTATCCTACCTGCCTCCTGTCCTCTGCAAATTGCAATCCAGGAAACATGATTTAACTTTGCAAACTCCAACCGCCAAGATAAAAAAAGATGCAGTGACAAGCTGTCAGTTAGGACCTCTCTAACTCCATCTCCATCTCTCTCCCTCTCTGTCTTTCTTTCTTTCTTTCTGTCTGTCTCTCTTCCCCTTTCTTGCTGTCTCTCTGTGTAATTCATCAGCAAGCAGTGTTCACTCTCAGAACAAATACAGAAACATTTTAGAACGGAATAGTTGAATCCATACAGGTGACCTATGGTATGGAGGATGTGGTTGGGGGTCAAAACATGGCAGCCAGATTATTAACAGATGCACCAAGATAAACATTTAAACTGCAGGCTTTGTTTATGAGGTTTCCAAGTCAATAATAGTTTGAATTCATGGAGATCAAAATGTTTTATTGTGAGAAAAGGCCTCCTGACTCAAACATGTCTGTGGAGGATAAAAATACACATGCTTTAATAACCAGACTCAACCAGATGCTGGATACCAGTTGTTATTGACTAAGGCCATGACGTTGTTGTCACACCAAACTTTCTAATCGTTGATTAGAATATGCAGAAATACTGTATGGGTTATGGGCACTTCAATGAGCAGAGGAATACTTTGATATTCAAATGTCCAGATGTCTTGCCAGAGGCTGTCCTTCTTGGTGTTGACAGTTCACACACCCTTTTCATAGAGTCTGAAATGTATTTCACTGTAGTGAGTTCTGAGGCATGTTTTGAATAAAGCCCAAAAATATCAATACCCAAGAAAATAACTTTCAATATATCAACTGCAGTGGGGAAGCTTGTAAAGCAGCAGTCAGAAGAGGAAAATACCAACCATATTCATGTTCATGTAAACATATAATTTTAAAACACTGCCAGCTTTTGATCCTCTGTTCCACCCCATAGTGCAGGTTTGATTGAATCCCAGCCTTATATTTCCATTAAGTTGTTTTTACTTACAGTATTACATTTACGTTAAGACATAGTTAAGAGACAGAGTTAAGAGGTCCGCTGTGGTACCCTAAAAATGCTGGAGCTGTGGCCAAATCTAGCAGAGACTTTACCGGGGGATCAGTGACCCGTAGTTTTCCATCTATCTCCTGCAATTGTTGGGGGGGGGGGGGGGGGCTCAGTTGATGAGTTTCGGCTTCCCTGTAGGGACTTGATTAAAGTCACTGCCCTTTGAAAGGAAGGGGGTTGATTTCACTGAGATTCATTCTAAACCCAATTTTTTCATTAGATGATCAATATATCCTGACAGCAGATGGTGGTGGTAGCAGCTGCACTGGGCCTAAACTGCCAATCAGAGACCAGGCCAGCAGCAACCAGCTTCCCTTCTGCTAAACCCAATGACCACCTGGACATGATTCCATAGGTCTGTCATTGCTCTCAGTCGAAAACTGTATTAGGCAGGTCAAAATGGAAAGATGGAGCCATTGATTTAGTAGGTTAAAGGAAAATAAGAAGAAAAACCACAAGTTGCAGAGAGGAAAGATCTGGATGACTTACACAGGCTTGGGTTTGGATTTGGGCTATGAACATGGTTCTGTTTGGTCGACCCTCCACACACATAAAATCTCTCATTCTCTCTGTCTCTCCTCTCTCTCCTCTCTCTCCCGCTCTCTCATTATCTCTCTCTCTCTGTGTCTCTCTCTGTCTCTCTGTCTCTCTCTCTCTCACACACACACACACACGCACGCAAGCGCAAACACATACACACACACCCATCACCCCATCCTCTCTGAGACTCACAGGGTCCCTCCCCACTCCAAAAGAAGAGGCTATAGGGATGGTGGGCTGCCAGTCCAGCTGTCTCCATCTGGCCAGCTCACTTGGCAGCATGTGACACCACACAACTCATGCCAAACTATGTCCCAGCAGCTGGAGGGCCACAGCAAAAACCAATCAACAAACAGAACAGCATCGGTCTCACTGTTGCTGGGCCAGCTCCTATACGCTCTGAGAAAATGTTCACTCTACAGTATACTGTAGGCCTATCCTACCAAAACTAAAGTCCCTGTTCCATTCAGTTATTTTCCTATGCACTACAGGGATGCTCCCAAACAGCAGACATTGGCTGGGGCATTACTATGTGTTATCTATCAGTGTTGATTACAGCACATACCTGGGCTTGGGTATGCAGGGAAGAGCACATCTATGGTGGCTTGTTGCCTCATTAATTTAGATAATAATACATTGCTTGTATGCCTCGCTAGGTTATTGAATATTTCCATTGTGGCAAGTTACCACATATTATTAAAAGAATTAGCTCAGAAGTTGCATACCCACTCACGTGTGTGCCCACTGTTCATTATTCATTTGCGTAACAGACTGCTGTATGATCATTCTCCATTTGCCAAGAGACAGCATATCTAAATGTCATGGAGAACATTAATCAGCTGCTGAAATATGAGGGACCCTGTTTTCTCTCGGCTTGAGGGAATAATAGGCAGATGTCGCCGCAGGTCAGACATTATCATCCCTATTAATTAATGTTGATGGTTGAGAGACAGCTCCCCTATTGTGTCCCCAGAAAACTGCAGATGACTTTGACCTCCGTCTGACAAGGTAAGCAGTCTGGACAAGTCTACAGCACAATGATGAGCGCTCTAACTTTCTCGGTAAGATGGCAGGATGAGAGTAATGGTACTTTTGTTGACATTTGAGAAATAAACATTAATATTTAATTCATTATAGTTCTTTTTGAATGACTGAAGTGGAGCTGTCCAACAGTTAGGAAACCATTGTCTCTTACATTTCTTATGTCTGTAATGTGTCATTTCTTGTTGTGATTTTTGTTGGCAATATTATAAACCCGCAATTAAACTAAATGATATATTGGAATGACTAGATACAAAGAGATTCATATTTGAGGTTCGCATCTTTCTCTTTATTGTGAACAAAGTACTTTTTTCCTTTATCCGTAATTCAAAAGGCACTCACACATCTGAGCAATCTTTTTGCAGGTGCATGGGAAAAAGGAAACCGCACACTGCTCTCAATAGCATCACTGATCTTTAATAAGCTTACGTTTCGGCCTCACGGCCTTCATCAGAGCTTTTTTTCTTTTATCCGTAATGGAATTGACCTTTTTTGTATATTTATTTCACCCCCGTTCAATTGGTGTCTGCAATACAACATCAGTTGTGCTAGGCCATAAAAGCGTCTGAAAAAACACATTTCAGTGTATCCTCGCTTATTTCCATGTCAACCTCTCCAGTTACATGCTAGTTGTCACAAGCTTACGATTTCTACCATAACTTTCTATCTCTAAGTGGTAGTATTCATTCCTAATATCTTGGGTGTCTGAGATTTGATTGAGCTGCACCACTGACACTTCCTCATATGAACTCTTGGCTACATCAGGATGAAAATTAGAACCATGTTCTTTATCCTCAAAAGTATGTCTGAGGGTCTTTGCTGAGCAGTTTATATTCCCTCATTTAAACTCTCCAGAGGCGAGAGGATTTGAACCTGAGCCTCATTTACATTCTCTGTTTGTACCATTTTGTTAAATTTGACCTTGTTGTCACTAGCAATACAATGTATAAATGTGTCAGTCATACAGGTATGACACTCCATCGTTGTTGCAGTCGGCTTCTTAACTAATCACCTGCTAATAATTGGTATTTGGTAAATTAGCGCAAAGCAAGACTGCATGAAAGTCATGTATGGAATTATTTTATTTCACACCAGGGTAAGAAAAAACAAATTGTTGAGGTTAATATAGCATGCAGCATTAAATGTAGACATTACAAGAATGTCAGAGAAATAACCAGCAGGATGTTTGACAGCCCCACTCAAAAATTTAACATATTTGGTTAGTAGAATCCCAACTAAGTATTTTCCACCCCAGTTTATTTGACACCAGTAGTAACGTTTTTTCTTAACCAGTGTGTGGTCTTGCACTGACTAAAATCTTAAATTATATTCATATGCTTTTGGGACACATATTTGCCACATGTTTGGAGCTAGGCTGACAGTGACAACATAACAGTCTAAAACGATAGCTGTCCATGGTGCTGATATGTGTATCACTGCTCAAATGTCAACATAAAGCTTCCTATGACCTAGCTTTTTGTTCAAACTCACCTGTTTTGTATTCTAGGGACTCTAGTGAGTAGTCTGGACCCTGCTTGTATGGACACACAATAAATTGTTTTTCCTGTACAGTGCTATATTTGTACAATATATATTGCCCAGGCAACTCACTTTAAGCTGTTTGACCACAGTAAAAAGCCAGCAACACTCCGTATTATTCAGAGTCTCATGAAATACACTGTACAGACCCTACGGAGTATTCCCTACAATACTTTTACTGTGGCACCCAGAATAGTTTTGTTATATAAGCCAATATGTATTCCTTGTACAGTGATCCGCAATGTTTTAAAACACACTTTTAATCAAAATGTCCCTTAATTATGTTTTTTTTTTAATCATTGTTCATGTTCAGACACCTATTTTTCATATATCATTAATAATCACTGGTTATTGACGAATTTCTACTATTACGTAACGTGGGGGACTTTTATTTAGACATTTTTTCGAAATCCATGACCTGGAAGTACCTTTTTAGTGTTGCTGTCGAGACGCTGGATCTAGCAACCTCTGTACAAAACGGTTTTATTTATCTTAGCTAACTAGGGTATTGTTAGCTTGAGTACATATGTCATCCTTTTTATTTACGTTGCAATCGCTTTAATATAACGTATATTTTAGGCTTGGTCGCACTATCTAACGTTAACATCAAACTCTTTAGCTAGCTTGTTTCGAGGGCTTTTTGCTTTGCAAACTAGCTATGGATAACATTATTGATCCAGCATCAGAACAAGGTTAGTTTGCTGCTTTATCATGCATTGCTTACCTCATAGCAGTAGTTAAATGTAGAAAATGATATGTCATTTTGACTAATGACATTTTTGTTTTGCTTTTACATGGACCATTCAAATATGTCCTATAGTCTACCTACACATAGCTTGTAATATTACTAACTAGCTGAGTTATGGGATCAGTCGATTTTGCATTTATTATTTGTTTATCTGTTTAATTGTTAATTGCTCTCTTCAATTCGGCGACAGGTCTCTCTCTGTTCTCCTTGCGTCTCCTGGTTCCACCTCTACGCCTGATGTGCGCATTCATGTGGCAAGTTGCTCAAAAGCGTAATGTGATGCAGTATGGGAAGCTGGAGGAGTTTGTTACTTTGGTGACAGAGATGGTTCCAGAGCTGCTGAGCTCCAGGCAGAGGACCCATCTCATCCTGGGACTGAGAGCAAGGGTGAGAGGTGTAAATATTGAGGGTTGGGATGGGAAGAGCCTTATGATGGAACAAACTATGGGCAGCTACTGGCGGCAATTACTGTACGTCTGTCCCTAGTCCTGCTTTTCACATATCCACCTCTGTTCCAGATGGTTTTAGAGTTGTGTCGCAGTGCGGGCACAGCTGACCTCCTGACCATCCAGGCCCATCTGGACATAATCCACACGTTGACACAAAACTCCTTACACAAAGAGGTAGTTTAAATAGGCAACACTTTATGAATGAGACACTGGAAGAACATTATTTCTGAGGGATACATTCCTGTACATTTGTCTGATGTTTTGTTTGCGCCTAATGACAGAGTCATGGTGATGAATTGGAGGCTTCAGATTCTAACTTTGTGGAGCTAGTCCAAACCCTGCTGGAAGACCCTTCTGAGAGGGAGCATTTCTTCCAGGTGAGGAACTTTCTCTCTAGACTTCTTTATGATCCTTTTGCTTGAATATATTTCTTAAATAGACTAGTTGAACATCATCTACTTAGATTCAAGATTATAAGTATCCTTCTTCTGCATTCAGAATACCCTAAAGATCTTGTTAAAGTGGCACGCAAGTCTCCTTTTCACGTAATTTATCACCTAATTTACTTAACAAAAGGCACATCTCAACAGGTGGTCCAGGTAGGACATAGTACAAGTGGTGGGGGGGTGTGGTCAGGGCCTTTTAATTTGATGTTTTTGCTCCTCCATTATTCCCACAAGCAAGGGAGGAGATTGATGACATCACATCAGACCAACTCAACTGCTTGAATGGCCTAATCCATGAAGTTTGTAGTTGTGTAAAAAACACTATTTTGCTCAAAAGGTTTTTTGTTTGTTTTGTTCTTACCCTTAAGTGTGTGTAAATTACTGTACTTATACTTGGGATATTGTTTCTTAACAGGAAAAGTTCCAAAATAGCTGAAGTTCATCTTAAATGGAGACATTTGGCACTAGACCCATTTCATGCTAAATTGTCTATTTCACAGGAGGTGTTCCCAGTCCACTATGGCCCTCGGTATGACACAGCGCTGCAGACCCTGGTGTGGGAGTTCCTCTCCAGACTGGAGGAGCTGCTGCCTGTACCAGACCTCACGCAGGTACTGAGGAAAACATCTCTGTTCTAAAAGATTGACGGAGCATGGCGTCATGTGGCTCTACAGATGAATTGAATGGTGTTTTTGGTCATTTCAAAACTTGTCTAAAACCTCAAGTGTCTGGTACAACACTTTTGAACTTTTTAATGTCCTGTATTCCCCCTGCCCTGCTCCTCTTAGACAACAGCCTGGCTCGGTGCTGCCCCCTATGTCTTGGAGGAATGTGGGCAGAGTGTCTTTGACCCTGAACAATTGAAGACAGTGTTGCAGCACCATCAGCGTCATGGAAACCTGAACAATAGTAAGGCCTAGATTCAATCAGATCAACCGCTAACCGGCAATGGCAGACACCCGCATGGCGGACATTTTGGCGGTGTCGGAGGTGGAACTGTGTTGGAGCCATCAAATCGGTGAGAAGCTGCTCTTCCGATCATGGTCATGAAGCCACACCTGCCAAGCATTAGAAGTTCTGGGCGAGAAAGTGCAGCCTATATAGAAATAATTATGCTCAAATTGAAAAATCATTCAACTAAATAATGAGGATTTCTGTCATCCTAATCGAGGTATAGATTACATCTCACATTCCAGTGTTGAAACTTGTAAACAAGGTTGCATGGGATTTTTGTTAATGCGACTATGTGAACCCAATGGCAATGTCCGTTTTAGGTGTAATGCCGATCAATTGTGGATTTGACAGCTCTAACACAGTTCCACCTCCGACACTGCCAAAAGGAAGCACTATGTGGATGTTGGCTAAAGCGGATCGGATTGAATCGATCCCTATGTCTTAATCCAGATGATGGATATGAAGTACAGAGTCATATAGGATACCACTTGTCTTTTTAACTTGGCAATATACAGTAGGTGAGTTTAATGATGTTCTCTCCTACCCAGGTCATGTCTCTAATTACACCACAGATACCATCCTGTCCACACTGTCCCTCCCTCCAATAATCAGAGTTGTTATTAACTACGAACCAGACAACTCTGACAATGTAAGGCCATTCTCAGATGACGATGAAGACCACAATGAAATCCTGGATGAAGGCACTGATAGATGTTTGGAGGCTCTAGGACTGTCAACATCAGAGGAACAGGAGGGTCTGCCACCTGCAGAGACCTCAGTCTTGGTTACTCCAGTACCCTGTGATGGTAAGGAAAATAAAAAAGGTCAAACACTCATCTATTGTTTGACTAATATAGCATCTAAATTCTAATTTATATACTGAACAAAAAATGTTAACGCAACATGCAATCATTTCAGCGATTTTACTGAGTTACAGTTCATATAAGGAAATCAGTCAATTGAAATAAATTCATCAGGCCCTAATCTATGGATTTCACGTGACTGGGCATGGGCGCAGCCATGGGTGGGCCTGGGAGGGCATAGGCCCACCCACTTGGGAGCCAGGCCCAGCCAATCAGAATTAGTTTTTCCCCACAAACGGGATTCATTACAGACAGAAATACTCTTCAGTTTCATCAGCTGTCTGGGTGGCTGGTCTCAGACGATCCCACAGGTGAAGAAGCCGGATGTGGAGGTTCTGGGCTGGTGTGGTTACACGTGGTCGGTAATTGTGAGGCCAGTTGGACATACTGTCAAAATTCTCTAAAACGATGTTTGAGAGGCAGCTTATGGTAGAGAAATTAGCATTAAATTCTCTGGCAATAGCTCTGGTGGACATTCCTGCAGTCAACATGCCAATTGCACGGCACAAGGTGCACCTGTGTGATGATCATAATGTTTAAGCAGCTTCTTGATATGCCACACCTTTCAGGTGGATGGATGATCTTGGCAAAGGATAAATGCTCACTAAAAGGGATGTAAACAAATTTATGCACAACATTTGAGAGAAATAAGATTTTTGTGTATATGGAAAATTTCTGGGTTCTTTTAATTCAGCTCATGAAACATGAGACCAACCCTTTACAATATATATATATACTGCTCAAAAAAATAAAGGGAACACTTAAACAACACAATGTAACTCCAAGTCAATCACACTTCTGTGAAATCAAACTGTTCACTTAGGAAGCAACACTGATTGACAATAAATTTCACATGCTGTTGTGCAAATGGAATAGACAACAGGTGGAAATTATAGCCAATTAGCAAGACACCCCCAATAAAGGAGTGGTTCTGCAGGTGGTGACCACAGACCACTTCTCAGTTCCTATGCTTCCTGGCTGATGTTTTGGTCACTTTTGAATGCTGGCGGTGCTTTCACTCTAGTGGTAACATGAGACGGAGTCTACAACCCACACAAGTGGCTCAGGTAGTGCAGCTCATCCAGGATGGCACATCAATGCGAGCTGTGGCAAGAAAGTTTGCTGTGTCTGTCAGCTTAGTGTCCAGAGCATGGAGGCGCTACCAGGAGACAGGCCAGTACATCAGGAGATGTGGAGGAGGCCGTAGGAGGGCAACAACCCAGCAGCAGGACCGCTACCTCCGCCTTTGTGCAAGGAGGAGCAGGAGGAGCACTGCCAGAGCCCTGCAAAATGACCTCCAGCAGGCCACAAATGTGCATTTGTCTGCTCAAATGGTCAGAAACAGACTCCATGAGGGTGGTATGAGGGCCCGACGTTCACAGGTGGGGGTTGTGCTTACAGCCCAACACCGTGCAGGACGTTTGGCATTCGTCAGAGAACACCAAGATTGGCAAATTCGCCACTGGCGCCCTGTGCTCTTCACAGATGAAAGCAGGTTCACACTGAGCACGTGACAGACGTGACAGAGTCTGGAGACGCCATGGAGAACGTTCTGCTGCCTGCAACATCCTCCAGCATGACCGGTTTGGCGGGGGGTCAGTCATGGTGTGGGGTGGCATTTCTTTGGGGGGCCGCACAGCCCTCCATGTGCTCGCCAGAGGTAGCCTGACTGCCATTAGGTACCGAGATGAGATCCTCAGACCCCTTGTGAGACCATATGCTGGTGCGGTTGGCCCTGGGTTCCTCCTAATGCAAGACAATGCTAGACCTCATGTGGCTGGAGTGTGTCAGCAGTTCCTGCAAGAGGAAGGCATTGATGCTATGGACTGGCCCGCCCGTTCCCCAGACCTGAATCCAATTGAGCACATCTGGGACATCATGTCTCGCTCCATCCACCAACGTCACGTTGCACCACAGACTGTCCAGGAGTTGGCGGATGCTTTAGTCCAGGTCTGAGAGGAGATCCCTCAGGAGACCATCCGCCACCTCATCAGGAGCATGCCCAGGCGTTGTAGGGAGGTCATACAGGCACGTGGAGGCCACACACACACTACTGAGCCTCATTTTGACTTGTTTTAAGGACATTACATCAAAGTTGGATCAGCCTGTAGTGTGGTTTTCCACTTTAATTTTGAGTGTGACTCCAAATCCAGACCTCCATGGGTTGATAAATTGGATTTCCATTGATTATTTTTGTGTGATTTTGTTGTCAGCACATTCAACTATGTAAAGAAAAAAGTATTTAATAAGATTATTTCATTCATTCAGATCTAGGATGTGTTATTTTAGTGTTCCCTTTATTTTTTTGAGCAGTGTATATATATATGGTGGTTATATATATGGTGGTTATATATATGGTGGTTATATAATCTGCTCTCCTGTATTTTCTCCTTACAGAATTGGACTTGGATCATTCTCTCAACATAATGGTGAATGCTGACGAGCCATCCCAGGTTCTTACCTGCACTCTGCCTCCATTCTCTCACAGTGAAATGGCCAACCTCTGCAAGGACATCAATACCGACCAAGTAGAAAAGGACAGAAAGCAGGTTGACAAGAAAGAAGAGGTGGTCAGAAAAGGGGACAAAAAGAGGGTGATCAAACAGGTTGACAAGAAAAAAGAGGGATGCCCAGCACCCCAAAACAGGACTCATACATGTGAGTGTGGGAAGGTTTTCAAAAAACCATCACTGCTGACGCTACATATGGGAGTTCACACGATGCCATATCATTGTGACCAGTGTCCCAAACGATATGCTACTCCTGGGGCTCTGAAAAAGCACCAGCTACTTCACACAGAAGAAAGACCATTCGCATGTGAACACTGTGACCGGAGGTACAGGAGTGCTTATGATCTCAAAGTGCACGTACGCAGTCACTCTGGGGAGCGCCGTCACATGTGTACTGTCTGTGAGAAGAGGTTTGCCCATCCAAGTACACTAGTGAGACACATGCGAATGCATGCTGGGGAGAAGAATTATTTATGTAGCATATGTGGTAAGGCATTCCTTAGCTCAGGAGAAGTGCGACTGCATACACGAACGCACACAGGAGAAAACCCCCACACCTGTAAACATTGTGGAAAGGGTTTCAAAGCATCTTGCCATCTTACGGTTCATCTGCGATCTCACACAGGCGAGCGTCCTTACACCTGCACCCAATGCCCCAAATCTTTCACTACCTCAGACTCTCTTAGAACGCACATATATACTCACACTGGGGAGAAACCTCACCAATGCTCAGAGTGTGGGAAAACATTTACTCAAAGGTGTAATATGGTAAATCATATGAGAAGAATTCACCGGTTAAGATTCTCCAAAAGCAGTCCAACAGAAAGAAACACAAAGTCTCGTAAAAATGCTTTGAGTTCGAAAGAAACTATGTAATAGGTCATTCTAATCGAAATATTGATTGGAATTATTGAGACAAGAAATTCCATGTATAATCCTGTTTTAAATACATGGTTTTACAGGTCCTCTTTTGTATATCAGATTATCATATCAAAATATGTTTTTCAATAAACTTTAAATCAAGGTTTGTCACATCTAAACATGATATTTGCACTGCAAATAATGATTTTAGAAGTGGGATGATGATGAGGATGATGATGACATTTACCAAATTTAAACTGTTTGACCAACCAGATTCCTTAACACTTGTAAGATATACATATACAAAGTGTCCCGACTACCTCCAGAGGTCTTCAGGAAGATTTGATCACACTCAGTTCACTATGCGTCAATTGAATTTGCTACATGAGTTTATTTCCCAAAAATGCTATATCCACCAATTTTTCACATTGGTGTTTTTTCACCTGAAATTATTGCATGTGGGAACCTTCATGTGTGTGCCAAATGCTAATGTTCTCATATTTTTTGATTAATTGATTTTAGGTGTATATTAAAACTATTGTTTTTATGCAAAACATTATATATCCATTGTTTAGTTGAAATGGAATGTTTGAATACGGTATTTTACTGTGATATGTGGTGGTTGTCTCACCTAGCCATCTTAATAAGGGCGCTTTAACCTCTACGGGATTGGTGTCCCTCAACCAAGACAGTTGTTGCTCAAAATGCGATAATGTGACTAGAATTATGTTGTAAACAACAGCCAACTTTCCGGGACATAGACTTGTCTTATATGGGCAGAAAGATTAAATTCTTGTTACTCTTAACAGCAGTGTCCAATTTACAGTAGCTATTACAGCAAAAAAATGTCATGCAATTGTTTGAGGATAGTGCACAACAACAAAACACTTATCACGGCAACTGGTTTGATACATTCACCTATGAAGGTAAATAATGTACTTACATTCAGTAATCTTGCTCTGATTTGTCATCCTGAGGGTCCCAGAGATAAAATGTAGCATAGTTTTGTTTGATAAAATCAATTTTTATATTCAAATGTAAGAACTGGGTTTTACAGTTTGACCCCACTGCTGTCTCTGGCTCAACACCCACCCCGCCCGCCATCTAGATGTGAAGTTTAGTGTATTTTCTGTAGGGATGCTAAGGATCCATCATTTATGACATTCCTGGGAGTACAATTATTACCATAGCATTTTTGTATGTTCTCTAAAGTTATGTATTTGAAAATGTATACATTGACCAATTCGGCACATTTGGGCAAACTCCTGGCAGACTTCATACAAAATATTGTGTTGTGATTCTTCACTGGATCAGTCAAACTTTGCACACACCGCTGTCATCTGGTGGACAATATCTAAATTACACCTAGAATCATATCTCAATGTATGGCCTTTCTCTTGCATTTCAAAGATGAGAAAATGCATGTTTTTTTGTTTGTATTGTCTTTCACCAGATCTAATGTGTTATATTATCCTACATTAATTTCACATTTCCACAAACTTCAAAGTCTTTCAAATGGTATCAATAAAATGCATATCCTTGCTTCAGGTCCTGAGCTACAGGCAGTTAGATTTGAGTATGCCATTTTAGGCGGATTTTTTTTTAAAGAATCCGGATCCTGGAGTGTTTGCTAACCTTATCCACACTATAAGTCATATGTGAAATTCAAATTAACCCTGGCTGAAAGGAATCCTAGACCTGCGTGAGTAGCGGGTCCAGGACCAGAGTGCCAGGTATTGTGACGAAGCAGTGCGAGTCGCGTGGAACAAGCTAGCTAGCACACTAACATGTAGAATGTGGGTCTTGTGTACTAATTGTAAATCGCTCTGGATAAGAGCATATGCTTAAATGACTAAAATGCCAAATGTAAATGTTTTACATACACATCTCATTATGGTATTGATTCATTTTTTAATTATTGATGTCACAAATGTATCATTTGTACAGTTAAAATCGACTACATAGCAGTAATCTAGGCCTACTGCTTATTTCTCTGAGATTAAGGCGATATAGTGTTTTGCAAAATATATATTATTTGTCTCTGAAATGAAACCAAGTGATAGATTTCAAAGAAATATATGTCATTCAACAACCCCATGCCATGATTAGATAGCCTAGTGAAAAAACACCAATGTATTTCATAAGTTCTTTAAACAATAAAAGCTAATTTACCAAAATTTCTGAAAATGGATATTGGCCTATAGCGTTTTGAAAATAAAAATGTGAATGTCAAATGTGGGCACAGTCAGAATGTGGCCAAAATCAGGGCAGGATTTACAGTATGTTAGCGCAAGATATAAATGGCGTTTAGGAGTGGGGGAGCTTCGTGCTTTTTCAATTTCAGTCAAGGGGATATTGGTTTAGTATTTGTTTAAACCTAGTCCAGGGGATGGCCATGTAATTGACTAAATGTATATATTTCTCAGTGTTTTAGAATTAGTTGCTTATTAGGCTATATATCGATGTGCGCGATAAAGCCCCTAATCTATGATTCTCCACTGGGCGCGCAATATCAAGTGCGCCTATAGGTTATTTGTGTGGTCTCAATCAAATTACTCTTAGCCTATAGTCTACGAAGTGCATGTTCAGAGAAGCACAGAGCAAAGTTATATTTCAAACAGTGGCGACGCGTCATTCAAGGCAGGTGAGCCCCACCTGTTGTTGTTGTTGTTGGTGTGTGCCTGTTTTGCATGTTATTTTGGCATTAATACGTGTCACATATCAGTTCGCAAACAATGTAAAAAAAAATTATAATCTTTGAGTCGGTGGTGGAAAAAGTACAAAATTGTCATAATTGAGTAAAAGATAACTTAATAGAAAATGACTCAAGTTAAAGTGAAAGTCACCCAGTAAAATACTACTTGAATAAAATGATTTGGTGTTAAATATACTTAAGTATCAAAAGTAAATGGAATTGCTCAAATGTACTTAAGTATAAAAAGTAAAAGTATAAATCATTTCAAATTCCTTATATTAACCTCTACAGGATCGGTGTTTCCCCCCCTACTGGACGGTTGAGCTAATTTGCGGTAATGGGATTAGCATGATGTTGTAAGTAACAACAACATTTCCCAGGACATAGACATGTCCTATATGGGCAGAAAACTTAAATTCTTGTTACTCTTAACTGCACTGGCCAATTTACAGTAGCTATTACAGTGAAAAAAATTCCATGCTATTGTTTGCGCCGTGATTGGCTCAGTGTTCTGTCACTCATGGGGACACTACGCCACCACAAAATCTAGGGGTAAAATCTAGCCCCTTGGGTGCTGCTATAGACTTACATTATAATTGCCTATCCAAGAAGGCTCAAGGTCTTTGGCCACAGATAAAATTACGTAAAATCACGTTATATCTACCGTAGCATTGATTGGACTGAAATTCTTTACAATCCTTGTCATATGAAAATAAATTATAGATAAAACGTGTCCGTGCTTATCAGACATGGGACATAAACATTACACAACAAGTTGGACATTTCTAATTCAACAATGAGTGCTAAGGCGACACTGCAGCCCCGGGTTCGATTCCAGGCTGTGTCACAGCTGGCTATGACCGGGAGACCCATGAGGCGGCATACAATTGGCCCAGCGTCGTCCGGGTTAGGAGAGGGTTTGGCCAGCCGAGATGTCCTTGTGTCATCGTGCTTAGCGACTCCTTGTGGCGGGCCGGGCACCTGCAAGTTGACTCCGGTCATCAGTCCGACAGTGTTTCCTCCGACACAATGGTGCGGCTGGCTCGGGGGTTAAGCAGTGCTGCTTGGCTCTCGACCGTCGCCGAGTCCGATGGGGAGTTGCAACGATGAGACAAGATCGTAACTACCAATTGGATATTAAAAAAATTGGGCTAACACCATGGGCCAGAAGAGTTTGAATACATTGGCCATGCTGTCAATCCAGCATGACTTCTGCCGCGTTTCAAAGAACTGGAAATGGTGAACTTGGAAATCTCAGACTTCAGTGAGTTCAAGACAATTGGGAACTCGGATAAAACTAGCTCAGACTGGGAAAATACGGAAAATTCCAAGTCGAGATTTTGTGCCTCTTTCTAGAGCCCACAAGAAGGACTGCCGCGCCACCTTCCTGTTCAAGTGAGCATAGCACAACAAGGTGAGTCCAAAAATGTCTTGTATGCTGCTGCATAATGTAATATGCCAGGGAGATATGTATACTGTATCTAAGAAAGTAATACTAAGTGTATGTTGTCCATCCATTAATGTCTTAATTGAAATTATGGAATTACAGAAATTACGGATTGCCTCTTATCTGCTCGTCGTTCCCTTATGCCATAATTTGTACATCTCAATTGTCAGTAGAAACCACATTGGTAAGCAAGTCAGTCATATCAGCTATGTTTTTTAAAAAGGCAGTAAATGAGACTGAATTAACTGTTTTGTTGCCAGACAAGGCTCCGCTGACACCCAGGTGTAGCAGTGGTAAGAATTCACTATGGTGCGGTTGGGACAGCTTTATGTAGGCCCTAACAGTTTGTGGGCACCGTTTGTCACCATTATAGTGCAATGAATGTATTGTTTAGTGTTGTGTTGTGTAGTGGTTTTGCTGGCATACATATTTTTTATTTTTTTGCCCCACCAACATTTACATGCTCAAATCACCACTGATTTCTAAGATAGCTGCTGGGATGGTGTAAGTAAAACTGGGCTGCATTATACACTGCAATGGATATGCCAAACCTGAAGCCCGGCCGGCTCTGCTATCACTGATCAAAAACGTTTTTATTTGCTGCCTAACCCAATGGTTGTGTTGTGTATAGGCCTACAGTGGCTGTTCAGGAGGAGAGTCTTGTATCTTGAACAATCCTACTGTACTATGCCACTTGAGGATCGGCAAATTTGGTGAGTCATTGTGTATCTCAGCAAACCCAATACAAGATAAGAAGACAAGGATTTGAACTCTGGAAATCAAATAAAATTCTATTTATGTGCTGAATACAACTGGTGTAGACTTTACCATGAAGTGCTTGCTTCCCAACAATGCAGAGTTTAAAAATAAAATAGTAACACGAGGAATAAAAAAAAATACACAAGTGGAGTACCAGTACCAGATCAATGTGTAGAAGTACGAGGTATTTGAGGTAGATATGTACATGAAGGCAGGGTAAAGTGACTGTAGCATTGAAGGTCCCCAAGAATGTCTGCAGCATTGAAGGTCCCCAAGAACACAGTGGCACCCATCATTCTTAAATGGAAGAAGTTTGGAACCACCAAGACTCTTCCTAGAGCTGGCCGCCCGGCCAAACTGAGCAATCGGGGGGGAAGGGCCTTGGTCAGGGAGGTGACCAAGAACCCAATGGTCACTCTGACAGAGCTCTAGAGTTCTTCTGTGGAAATGGGAGACCCTTCCAGAAGAGCAACCATCTCTGCAGCACTCCACCAATCAGGCCTTTATGGTAGAGTGGCCAGACGGAAGCCACTCCTCAGTAAAAGGCACATGTGACAGCCTGCTTGGAGTTTGCTAAAATGAACCTAAAGACTCTCAGACCATGAGAAACAAAATTCTCTGGTCTGATGAAGCCAAGTTTGAAATCTTTGGCCTGAACGGCAAGCATCACGTCTGGAGGAGAACTTGCCCCATCCCTACGCTGAAGCATCATCCTGTGGGGATGTTTTTCAGCGGCAGGGACTGGGAGACTAGTCAGGATCGAGGGAAAGATGAACGGAGCAAAGTAGAGAGCGATCCTTGATGAAAACCTGCTCTAGAGCACTCAGGACCTCAGACTGGGGTGAAGGTTCACCTTCCAACAGGACAATGACCTTAAGCACACAGCCAAGACAATGCAGGAGTGGCTTCGAGGACAGGTCTCTCAATGTCCTTGAGTGGCCCTGCCAGAGCCTGGACTTGAATCTGATCAAACATCTCTGGAGAAACCTGAAAATAGCTGTGCAGCAACGCTCCCCATCCAACCTGACAGAACTTGAGAGGATCTGCAGAAAAGAATGGGAGAAACTCCCCAAATACAGGTGTCCCAAGCTTGAAGCGGTATACCCAAGAAGGCTCGAAGCTGTAATCGGTGCCAAAGGTGCTTCAACAAAGTATTGAGTAAAGGGTCTGAATACTAATGTAAATGTGATATTTAATTAATTTTATTTTTTATAAATTAGCAAACATTTCTACAAACCTGTTTTTGCTTTGTCATTATGGGATATTGTGTGTAGACTGATGAGGGGAAAAAATAATTCAATCAATTATAGAATAAGGCTGTAACTTAACAAAATGTGGAAAAAGTCAAGGGGTCTGAATACTTTCTGAAGGCACAAACCCTATACACACTCACTCACACCACTACATTGACACTCCCACATACACTACATATGTACACACACATACACACGCAGACCGACACAATACAAACACACATACATACACATTACACACACATGCACGTTCACACACACTTTAAAACTCATATTTTGCTGCTGCTTTGTTATTTATTTTACTTGTGTTATTATCTATCCTGATGCCTAGTCACTTTACCCTGCCTTCATGTACATATCTACCTCAAATACCTTGTTATTATCTATCCTGATGCCTAGTCACTTTACCCTGCCTTCATGTACATATCTACCTCAAATACCTTGTTATTATCTATCCTGATGCCTAGTCACTTTACCCTGCCTTCATGTACATATCTACCTCAAATACCTTATTATTATCTGTCCTGATGCCTAGTCACTTTACCCTGCGTTCATGTACATATCTACCTCAAACACCTCATTATTATCTATCCTGATGCCTAGTCACTTTACCCTGCCTTCATGTACATATCTACCTCAAATACCTCATTATTATCTATCCTGATGCCTAGTAACTTTACCCTGCCTACATGTACATATCTACCTCAAATACCTCATTATTATCTATCCTGATGCCTAGTCACTTTACCCTGCCTTCATGTACATATCTACCTCAAATACCTTATTATTATCTATCCTGATGCCTAGTCACTTTACCCTGCCTTCATGTACATATCTACCTCAGGTACCTTATTATTATCTATCCTGATGCCTAGTAACTTTACCCTGCCTACATGTACATATCTACCTCAAATACCTCATTATTATCTATCCTGATGCCTAGTCACTTTACCCTGGCTTCATGTACATATCTACCTCAAATACCTTATTATTATCTATCCTGATGCCTAGTCACTTTACCCTACCTTCATGTACATATCTACCTCAAATACCTCGTACTTCTACACATTGATCTGGTACTGGTACTCCCCTCGTTTTTTTTTATTCCTCGTGTTACTATATTATTTTTATTTTTAAACTCTGCATTGTTGGTTAGTAAACATTTCATGGTAAAGTCTACACCAGTTGTATTCAGCACATAAGTACGATTTGATGTCCAGGGTTCAAATCCTTGTCTTCTTATCTTGCATTGGGTTATTGAGATACATAATAACTCAACAAATCTGCCAATCCTCAAGTGGCATAGTACAGTAGGATTGTTCAAGATACAAAATCATGTGTGTACAGACAAGATCGTAGCTTAATCTAATCCTGTCAGTTCCTAATTTCTTTACATTAGGTAATATAATTAATTGAATAAGTCAGCTATGCCTTAATATTATTGCTGCAGGTCAACAAAATGAGTTCTTGCAGTCCAAAAGTTCAAATATTGTCTTTTCATATTTTGAGATGAAATGCGCTACAATAGTAACAAACACAAGAAAGGGCAAACTTTCAACACTGGTCTAAATGTATTAATTAAGCATTTCATATTATAACATCAGCTTATTACAATGTTGCCATAGATGTGGCAAAGTAATTTCTCTCAGATGTTTGTGGGGAAAAGGAAGTAGATAATGTCATTCTCATCCACGACAGCTCCGACATAGAGAGCAATAGCAAGGGTGCATTTTTGTAGGCACTAACTCAGCCATGGTCCATTGGACGAAGCTTATGGGGAAATTAGTGGAGTTTTTGGAGGGTTTTTGGATAAACGGCAAACATTTGTTCTGTGGTAAACACAGGCTTGGGAGATCTTATACGTTTTGTTCTATGAGATCATCTTCATCAGCTAAAGTCACTTTTTGTGAATTTTGAAGGACTTACGTAATAAAAAAAAGCACAAAGCACATAAATGCTTCATAATTCATTAAGGTCATGTTAAATGACTGATGTTATCTCATAGAACAAAACGTTCAAGATCTCCTAAGCCTGTGTTCACCTCAGACCTTATTTTTGGCATTTATCCCAAAACCCGATTCTTTCCCCATCCATTTTCCCCATGGGAATGGCTGAACGTATGAGAGTTAACTAATTTCCGGCTTTTAGGACTACAAGCCGGCGAGCTCTATTATCATCCCTATTAATTGATGTTGATGGTTGAGAGACAGCTCCTCTATTGTGTCCCCAGAAAACTGCAGATGACTTTGACCTCCGTCTGACAAGGCAAGTAGGCTGGACAAGCCTACAGCACAATGATGAGCGCTCAAATTTTCTTAATAAGATAGCAGGACAGTAACGGCAATTTTGTTTACATTTGAAACAAAAATATGAACCATTAATAATATTTAATTCATTTTAATTACGGAAGTGGAGCTGTCTCTCAGTCAGGGTTTTGACTAGGTGGTATACAGGAATTATTTTGTAGCAGGTTAGGAGAACTTATGTAGCAGCTTAGGAGAATTAGGCTATTTTGGTGGGCAATATTATAAACCCTCAATTAAACTAAATGATATATTGCAATGACTAAATACAAAGAGAATAATCTTTTGTGGTATGCATCTTTCTTTTTTAAATGAGGACCTTTATTCTGAAGGATTGTTTTTAAACATCACCCGGAAGTACAGTACTTCGTCGAGGTCAATGATTTGTTTGTTGTTAGTAAAAGCACAGGATGTGCAAATGTTGGATATCTATAGAAAACGGGTTTAGTTTGTTAGCTAAGTAGTATAGTATTAGCTAGCTTGCATAAAGAGATCAACCTTTTTAGCTACGTTGTAAGCCCTCAGTGTATATTCCAGGCTTGGCCACTCCTAACGTTAGAATCAAACTCTTTAGCTAGCTAACAGTAGCTTGTTTCAGTGGCTTTTATTTCTTTTTCTTTGCAAACTAGCTATGGATAACATTATTGATCCAGCATCAGAACAAGGTTAGTTTGTGTTAAATGTAGAAAAATTATGTCCATTCAAATATGTCCTATAGCCTACACATAGCTTGTAATAATATTAACTAGCTGAGTTATGGAATGTATTTGTTTATCTGTTAATTTCTCATCTCTTCAGGGACAGATCTCCCTCTGTTCTCCTTGCGTCTCCTGGTTCCACCTCTACGCCTGATGTCTGCTTTCATGTGGCAAGTGGCTCAACAGCGTAATGTGATGCAGTATGGGAAGCTGGAGGAGTTTGTGACTTTTGTGACAGAGATGGTTCCAGAGCTGCTGAGCTCCAGGCAGAGGACCCATCTCATCCTGGGACTGAGAGCAAGGGTGAGAGGTGTAAATATTGAGGGTTGGGATGGGAAGAGTCTTATAATGGAACAAACTATGGGCAGCCACTAGCTGTAATTACTGTACATCTGCCCTGCTCTGATTAATCAGGCTGTAATACACAATTCATTGGTACATACAGCCAGCAACTAATGCCTGCAAAATCGTATGTTCATTACAAGCCAGAATGTTGAATAAAATTACGTTTAAACTTACTCTACCAGTTGTCTGGCAGATTGTCCTTCAGCATTTGTGACATACATTTCCACAGGAAAGTATTGTTTACTCAACCTTTTAGAGATATGGTTCGGCACCTAGGTAAAATTTGTTTTATATTGGATATTTGTTTTTCTCGTCAATAGCTATAGAACCAATATTCTGAATCAGGGGAGGATGGAGAACAATCCACACCTTTTTGTGTGAATATTTTTTGATATTTCTTTCCCCTACAATTCCACACAAGAAAATTCTCCATCCTCCCGATTCAGAATATACAATTTTCATTGTCATGGCAAGCTTGGAGAGAGGGAAAAAAATCCAGTATATAATTAACTTCACCTTAGTAGGCCCTAGACAATACTTTCCTATGGATATTTTCCCGAGTTTCAAGCATCTGAAGGACAAACCACACAGACAACTGGTAGAGTAAGTTTTCATTTAACTTTATTCAACATTCTGGCTTGTAAGGAACACTTACACAATTTTGCAGGCATTCATTTCAGGCTGTATGTACCAATAAATTGTGTATTACAGCCTGATTAATCAGACTACCCTGGCCCTAGTCCTGCTTTTCACATATCCACCTCTGTTCCAGATGGTTTTAGAGTTGTGTCGCAGTGCGGGCACAGCTGGCCTCCTGACCATCCAGGCCCATCTGGACATAATCCACACGTTGACACAAAACTCCTTACACAAAGAGGTAGTTTAAATAGGCAACACTTTATGAATGAGACACTGGAAGAACATTATTTCTGAGGGATTCATTCCTGTACATTTGTCTGATGTTTTGTTTGCGCCTAATGACAGAGTCATGGTGATGAATTGGAGGCTTCAGATTCTAACTTTGTGGAGCTAGTCCAAACGCTGCTGGAAGACCCTTCTGAGAGGGAGCATTTCTTCCAGGTGAGGAACTTTCTCTCTAGACTTCTTTATGATCCTTTTGCTTGAATATATTTCTGAAATTGGCTACTAGTTGAACATCTACTTAGATCAACTGCTCCTCCATTGTTCCCACAAGTAAGGGAGGAGGCTGATGACACATCAGACCAACTCCTTGAATGGCCTACTGCTTATAGTTTGCACATCTTAAATGGAGACATTTGGGACTAGACCCATTTCATGCTAAATTGTCTATTTCACAGGAGGTGTTCCCAGTCCACTATGGCCCTCGGTATGACACAGCGCTGCAGACCCTGGTGTGGGAGTTCCTCTCCAGACTGGAGGAGCTGCTGCCTGTACCAGACCTCACGCAGGTACTGAGGAAAACATCTCTGTTCTAAAAGGTTGACGGAGCATGGCGTCATGTGGCTCTACAGATGAATTGAATGGTGTTTTTGGTCATTTCAAAACTTGTCTAAAACCTCAAGTGGCTGGTACAATGTATTTGAATTCTTTATTGTCCTGTATTGCCCTGCTCCTCTTAGACAACAGCCTGGCTCAGTGGTGCCCCCTCTGTCCTGGAGGGATGTGGACAGACTGTCTTTGACCCTGAACAACTGAAGACAGTGCTGCAGCACCATCACCGTCATGGAAACCTGAACAAGAGTAAGTCTCCATCCAGATAATGGCTATGAAGTAAATAGTCAAATTGGACATCTCTTGTATTTTTTACTTGCCAATGTAGGTGAGTTTAACTGATGTTCTCTCCTACCCAGGTCATGTCTCTAAATACACTGCAGATACCATCCTGTCCACACTGTCCCTCCCTCCAAAAATGAGAGTTGTTATTAACTACGAGCCAGACAACTCTGACAATGTGAGGCCATACTCAGATGACGATGAATGCATAGATAATGGGGTAGAGGTCTGTGAATATGAAGACCACAATGAAATCCTGGATGAAGGCACTGATAGATGTTTGGAGGATCTAGGACTGTCAACATCAGAGGAACAGGAACAAGAGGATCTGTCACCTGCAGAGACCTCAGTGTTGGTTACTCCAGTACCCTGTGATGGTAAGGAAAATAAAAAAGGTCAAACACTCATCCATTGTTTATGAGTAATAAAGTATATGAATTACAATGTGCAAGTAACTGCCAAAATAATGAAAACAGTAAATGAGGCATACGAAGTAAGCATGTGCTTCCACACAGGTGTGGTTCTTGAATTAATTAAACAATTAAAGTCACATCATGCTTAGGGTCATGTATATTTTGTCTATCATAGGATGGCAATGCCCCCATCCACAATGCACGAGTGGTAACTGAATGGTTTGAGCATGATAACGATGTTAACTATGTGCCATGGCCATCAGTCACAGATCAACCCAATTGAACACTTATGGGAAATTATGGAGAGGTGCCTGAGATAGCATTTTCCACCACCATCAACAAAGCACAAAATGATGGAATTTATTGTAGAAGAATGGTGTCGCATCCCTCCAATAGAGTTCCAGACACTTGTAGAATCTATGCCAAGGTGCCCAACTCCCTTTGAAAACATTTTATATTGGTGTTTCCTTTAGTTTGGCAGTTACCTGTGTGTAAATATGAAATATATATATATATATATATATATATATATATATATATATATATATAGTGGTTATGTAATCTTATCTCCTGTATTTTCTCCTTACAGAATTGAACTTGGATCGTTCTCTCAACGTAATGGTGAATGCTGACGAGCCATCCCAGGTTCTTACCTGCACTCTGCCTCCATTCTCTCACAGTGAAATGGCCAACCTCTGCAAGGACATCAATACCGACCAAGTAGAAAAGGACAGAAAGCAGGTTGACAAGAAAGAAGAGGTGGTCAGAAAGGGGGACAAAAAGAGGGTGATCAAACAGGTTGACAAGAAAAAAAAGGTGGTCAGAAAGGGGGACAAAAAGAGGGTGATCAAACAGGTTGACAAGAAAAAAGAGGGATGCCCAGCACCCCAAAACAGGACTCATACATGTGAGTGTGGGAAGGTTTTCAAAAAACCATCACTGCTGACGCTACATATGGGAGTTCACACGATGCCATATCATTGTGACCAGTGTCCCAAACGATATGCTACTCCTGGGGCTCTGAAAAAGCACCAGCTACTTCACACAGAAGAAAGACCATTCGCATGTGAACACTGTGACCGGAGGTACAGGAGTGCTTATGATCTCAAAGTGCACATACGCATTCACTCTGGGGAGCGCCGTCACATGTGTACTGTCTGTGGTAAGAGGTTTACCCAGCAGTGTGCACTAGTGAGACACACGCGAATGCATGCTGGGGAGAAGAATTATTTATGTAGCATATGTGGTAAGGCATTCCTTACCTCAGGAGAACTGCGGTTGCATACACGAACGCACACAGGAGAAAACCCCCACACCTGTAAACATTGTGGAAAGGGTTTCAAAGTGTCTTGCCATCTTATGGTTCATCTGCGATCTCACACAGGCGAGCGTCCTTACACCTGCACCCAATGCCCCAAATCTTTCACTACCTCAGACTCTCTTAGAACGCACATATATACTCACACTGGGGAGAAACCTCACCGGTGCTCAGAGTGTGGGAAAACATTTACTCAAAGGGGTAATATGGTAAATCATATGAGAAGAGTTCATAGACCGGTTAAGATTCTCCAAAAGTACTCCCAACAGAAAGACAGACAAAGTCTCGTAAAAAAAAAAAAAATTTAGAACAAAAGAAACTATGTCGGAGTTAATTCCATTGTAAATGCTAGCATTATACACATGATTTTACAGGTCCTCTTTTGTATATCAGATTATAATACCAAAACATGTTTTTCAATAAACTTCTTCAGATTTTATGTCTACACATGATATTCCAGACTACAAATAACGATAATGATTTTAGAAGCGCGATTATGATTGACATTGACCCAATTTAAAACGGTTTAAACCTCCAGATTCCAGACACTTGTAAAATATGCAGAAACTATGCATCCCCAACTACCTCCCATGGTGTTTATTTTTACTAAAAAAATATATATATTTCACCTTTATTTAACCAGGTAGGCAAGTTGAGAACATGTTCTCATTTACAACTGCGATCTGGCCAAGATAAAGCAGGGAGATCTGAAAACATCCGGTTCAAGATGTCTTTTTAATTGTGTACACATCTAAAAATGTGGGCACAATCAGACTGTTGAAGAAGATCAGAACTTATGTTAGAGCAAGGTATAAACAGGCTTGATTCAGTATGTATTGCAGAAGATTCGCGTTATAGGTCGATTAAAATTGAAAGGCAATGTTACTGCGTTTGCGGAGACTGTGTTCATGGTAAACACTGCATATGTCGACTCAATCGGAAATAACCTTTAAATTTGAACACAGATCTTCTGTGATACGGATTGAATCCAGCCATAGTCTATACATTTCTCTCCCAGATCTGCAAAACCAGTGATCCAGGGTTCAAATCCATCTTTTCTTGTGTGTTGGATTAGTGAGATACACACTGACTCAACAAATCTCCAATCCTCAAGTGGCGCATTATGATTGTTCCAAGACACAAAATCATTTGTGGACAGACAAGATTGTAGCGTCTAATACTCTGTTCCTAATTTCTTTACATTAGGTAATATCATTCATTGAATGAGTCAGCTGTGACATAATATTAGTGTTGCAGGACAACACAACAAGTTCAAATATTGTCTTTTCATTTGAGTTGAAATCCGCTACAACAGAAATCAACACAAGGACAAACTTTCAACACTGGTCTAAATGTATTAAGCATTTCATATAATAACATCAGTTTATTACAATGATGTCATGGATGTGGCAAAGTCATTTCTCTCAGATGTTTGTGGGGAAAATGAAGTAGAACATGTCATTCTCATACATGACAGCTCCGTACGACATGTTGGCAGAATTTCCTTCCAATCATTTACTCTTTGGGCTGGTTTCCCGGACATATCGTCAGCCTTGTCCTAGACTAAAAACTGTGTTCACGGGAGATTCTCTATTAAACGTCTTTCTCAATCCAAAACTAGGTTTAAGGCTGGATTTAATCCGTATCGCTGAAGAGCTGCGCCAGTTTCTAAACCCAGACTTCCGGGAACGCTTGCGAAACAGACCATGCAACCCAGGCTGGGGTTTGAGAAGTCAATGAGAGAAGTGAAAAATTATGACTTAGTTGTTCTCAATTTAAAGGCACAACCTAGCTTCGAGACAATATCTTAAGAAATTGAACATGTTATTACTCCAACCTCGTGAAAGTGAGAAACTGACACGTTTTCATTTTTGCGCCTTTGATTGGAGGCCTGCACATGCGCAGTACGGTGCGAGACGACCGTTAGACCCGATGACGTGTTTCCAACGTTGCCATGACATCGCCTACAAGTGTGGGCAGGTACTTCTTTTGGAGAAGCAGTTTATGCCTACATTACTGTCTTTGGCTGCATAATAGAAATGTAAAGGTAATGTTCCCTCGTTCGTGGAGACCGGATTCATGGTAACCACTGCATATGTCGGCTCAATCAGAAATTACAAACATTTCAATCGCGTTAGAGCGCTACAGATTGAATCCAGCCCTTCATCTGTGTCTGGAAAAACGTTGATTTCAGACATGTTTACGAAGACAGACCCTTAAAAGACTTCTGAGAACACCATACTCAGTTGGTGCAACATTTAAGAACAGTCCTAATAGATGCATAGAGTAGATTAGATTTCAGTGCAGAGTCATTCCATGTCATTTCAGCGAGCAATGACACCCACCATCTCAGATTGTTCAGAAATAGTTTGTTAGAAACAGGTAAGATTGGCATTCCTAAAACATTATCTTATTGAAATAGAATTTAATGAAAATAATGTTTCAGGAATGCAAATCGTATCTGTTACTCACTACAGAAACGATTTCAGAAAAATCTGAGATGTGGATGTCGAAATCCTCATGTGCTTTTTGAGGTGAAACGACCCTGCATCTTTGGGCCTTTATTGGTAGGTTGTGTCTAATAACCACCAAAAGGTAGGGTTTTTAAAACCCTAAAAAGTGCCCCATCTGTTTACAGTTTGCATTTCGGTGTCCTCTGACATATGAGTGAATGCACTGGTCTGGGACCAAGACATGCCACCGTAGAAGACAGAGCCATGCAGTCAGTAATATACATTGTGATAAACATTATACTTCCATACTTATAACTCCACTCTCATCGTAAGCCTCTGGTCATCTCAACAATACAAAAACATCAATGAAATCAAGCCATCAGTGCATGCACCAAGCTGTCCACAGAGTAGCAGGATAAAACAAAAGTTAATTCATATTATGTACAACTATTGTCTTTGTCAGCATTATGCATTATTTTAAATATTGTAAAAAATATTCCAATACTATGTAGTGATTATTTACAATTCGGTAAGGCATGCTAATAGTCTACGATGTGTACGCTGTTAAGAGCCATTGTTCTTGTGTTAGTGGGTTACAGTTCGGCGACACAGCTCAACCAAACTAGGACATCAATAATACTGAATGGAACGAGCTTCAGGTCAGTCTGTTGACCTTGACGTGCGTCCACCGGCTTTGCTGTTGGTGGGTTCCCTGGTATCAACTAGTCCACAATCAAACAACAACCTCTTATCTCACACAGTCCTCTCTCCACGAGGCTGAAGAGCCACAGAGTGGAGTTCGATCTATTGACAGATACAGTCCAATAACTCTCCCCATTACAAATGCATCACTTTTAAAGTGGAGGCAGATACAGTGGCCCCTGTAAAGGTATTTACAGAGCACGTTCTGTTTTAACAAATTAAGTACATTCAGGTTGACCGCTACCAATCACATTGTCTAACTTGCTTTGGTTCATGTGAGACATCTTTTTAACTTCATAAAAATGATTAGCCATGTAAGACAATAGACAAACCCACAATTATTCAAGAGGTTACAAATGAGAAAAGAAAACCACTCAACACAAACAAGGCATTATCTATAAAAACTGTAAGTGGTAAGTACAAATTCTGTAGGCCCTTCCAAAGTAAAAGTGCAACAGTAAACTTACAGCATACTAAAATATTCCAACGATGAAAGTGAGTAATCACATAAATTGCATAATGTAACATTTTTGCATGTATAATCAATATGAAAAGACCAATATTAAGATCCTAGCGAAATGTTTTGTGAGATGTATTCTGCCACCCAGTGGCAGACCAGATTATACAGCTATTGACATCAGTAACAAAAAAAATCACAAAACTGATCAACAATTAGTCACTAGACTGCTGTGTTGACCATAAATGGTGCATCGGATCTCTGGAGTATAGCTGCCATGTCTATAAGTATCTGTTATAACAGCCTTTACTGTTCTTAAAGTCTTTAAAACAGAAAAATACTTATAATGCAGTCAGATATGTCTCTATTAAACAACACAGGTCTCACACAAGGTGGCCTATCTGTGTAAAATGTGGTTTTCTGACCCATTCTGTTTCTGTAACAAATGGCCAATAGACTTTTGAGACCTCTGTCTTTGTAAATCATGGTTGTCTGAAGATATTTTAATTTCCTCTATATCGCCTGATCTCAAAGGGACTTTCTTCAGTCTCAACCCCTACAAACATCTGGATTTCCTCATGGTTGTCCAGGGGCAGCAGTTGACTCTGTAGTTAAGTCATCACATGACTGTGATTGTGCACTTTACTAGTCCATTAGCTTGCTATATGAAGGTAACAGAGTGCTAGGTGGTGTTAATACCATATTTCTCACATCTACTCAGTCCTTGTAGATCTTTGAGAGGAAATAGAGAAGTGCACAGAGGTGAGGCTAAAACGTTCTGTTTGAAATTGGGCTTCTGTACCTCAAAGATGCATGACTGTTTGAAAAGCATAGCAAGGACATGGTCGAGCTCTCCAGCTATCTACCAATGGCAGAACAGCCAAAACGAGGCAAACATTCTAAATCATATAGTCTTGACAAAACTGTTGGGGGTCTCTGTGTGTTCTCATGGAAGATAGAGGAAACTCAGCAGAGAGAAGGGGAAGGATGGCATTGTGGGAGGACAGGGTGGAGATCAGAGGAGGCTAGGGGGATGAGCTGCCAGCGCAAGTGCTCATTCTAATGGTTGTTTCCATGTGTTTGGTACCATTCCATTAATTCCATTCCAGCCATTACATTGAGCCCTTCCTCCTATAGCTCCTCCCACCAGCCTCCTCTGGTGGAGCTCCAATGGAGATAAGAGATGGATCCTCCAGGGGAGAAGCCGACTCAACTCCAGCAGGTCACTGATGGTAGGCAGCAGAAGGTAAAGGTCAGGGGTCAGACGTAGATGCCCTCAGGGTTGAGGCCTGAAGACACTGGACTCTGCAGAGCTCGGAGGTCACTGGGGAGGAGGCGGGAGGAGCCCAGCCGTTTCAGCGAGCCTGATTGGAGGTCTGGAGAGAGAGGGGAGGAGGAAAGAAGTCTACATAAAGTCATCAAGAAGTCTACGTTAAGTAGTATTTTTTTTATTTTAAATTATACTTTTTACTTTCAGGTTGAGCAGTTACTGTGTAGATTAGACTGTGGCGTGACATTACTAGCCAAATAAAGAGCTTTCCAAAAACCTGACAAGGTGTACTAACTTCCACTAGGGGGTAGTGTTGGATAATACAATGTTTGAAATGTCTGAGCCCAGATTGGGCAGAAAATCTGACTAGGAAACTTTGTAATGCTTGTGTGTACCCGTGTTATTTTCCTGGTCATTGGGCTGGGCTGGTAGAACGGTGACCTTGGTGCCAGTCTGATGGATGAACTGCTGAAGGTTCACCTGTCTCAGCTCCCTGGTCAGCTGCTCCAACTCCTGCTCTTTCTCCTGCAACAAACAACCACTCAGCTAGTCATTTACTTCCCCTGCAGTTTCTACTGTCAGTTCCACTTCCCTGTATACTCTGTTTGTCCACTGATGGGGGCTCACCTGGCCACTCGCGCCTAACAAGCAACTTTATAGATTCATACGATGTTTCAAATATTATATTTTTCTCGTGGAATTTTATTCCTTTACATTTAAGGCTATTTGCAGGTGGAATTGTTGCATTGAGAAGAACCTTTAAAATCAGACAGTTTACGGTTACATACATGTTGCAGGTGGTTAAACCCAATAAAGGAGCAGTCATTCTAGGGCCCAGCTAAGAAAGAGTTAGTTCTAGGGAAAGAGTAATGTGGAAGTAGATCTGCTGTTCTTTTCAGGCCCCAAAATCATCAGTAGTATATAACTCACCACCCGAATCTTTAAAATAACTGTTTTACCTCACGCCCACACTATGGCTGCATTTAGACAGGCAGCCCAATTCTGAGGTTATTTCCACTAATTGGTCTTTTGACCAATCACAACAGATATTTTCACATCAGCTCTTTTTCAGAGCTGATCTGATTGGTCAAAAGACCAATTAGTGAAAATAAGATCAGTATTGGGCTGCCTGTCTAAATGCAGCCTGTGTGGTGTACTCCACCCTGTAAGTAAACGTTACATCATGAAGACTAATAAGAGGCCTCCAAAATGTTCCTACTAAAAACACAGGGCCGTTTTCAATCAAACACAGTAACTCCAAAAACATTCTTCCCAAGCAGTGAGAAACCATGCTTGAATTATTAAACAGTTATGCTTCATTGTAAACATGGTTTTGTCAAGGACATGAATCCAAACGAATATAAATTCAGCGCCAGACGAATGTAAAATATATATATACAGTACCAGTCAAAGGTTTGGACACACCTACTCATTCCAGAGTTTCTTTATTTTTACTATTTTCTACATTGTAGAATAATAGTGAAGACATCAAAACTATGAAATAACACATATGGAATCATGTAGTAACATGATTGCATTTCAATTAACAGGTGTCCCTTGTTAAAAGTTAATTTGTGGAATTTTTTGAATTAATAATGTGTCAGTTGTGTTGTGACAAGGTAGGGGTGGTACACAGAAAATAGCCCTATTTGGTAAAATACCAAGTCCATATTACAGCAAGAACAGCTCAAATAAGCAAAGAGAAATGACAGTCCATCATTACTTTAAGACATGAAGTTCAGTCAATCCGGAAAAGTTCAAGAACTTTGAAAGTTTCTTCAAGTGCAGTCGCAAAAACCATCAAGTGCTATGATGAAACTGGCTCTCATGAGGACCACCACAGAAAAGTAAGACCCAGAGTTACCTCTGCTGCAGAGGATTTATTTTTTAATTTCTTTCACCTTTATTTAACCAGGTAGGCCAGTTGAGAACAAGTTCTCATTTACAACTGCGACCTGGCCAAGATAAAGCAAAGCAGTGTGACACAAACAACAACACAGTTACACATGAGAAACAAACGTACAGTCAATAACACAATAGAAAAGTCTATATACAGTGTGTGCAATTGTAGTAAGATTAGGGAGGTAAGGCAATAAATAGTCCATAGTGGCGAAATAATTACAATTTAGAAATTAAACACTGGAGTGATAGATGTGCAGAAGATGAATGTGCAAGTAGAAATACTGGGGTGCAAACGAGCAATAAAATAAATAGCAATATGGGGATGAGGTAGTTGGGTGGGCTATTTACAGATGGGCTACGTACAGGTGCAATGATCGGTAAGCTGCTCTGACAGCTGATGCTTAAAGCTAGTGATTGGAGATATGAGTCTCCAGCTTCAGTGATTTTTGCAATTTGTTCCAGTCATTGGCAGCAGAGAACTGGAAGGAAAGGCGGCCAAAGCAGGAGTTGGCTTTGGGGGTGAACAGTGAAATATACCTGCTGGAGCACGTGCTATGGGTGGGTGCTGCCATGATGACCATTGAGCTGAGATAAGGCGGGGCTTTACCTAGCAAAGACTTAGATGACCTGGAGCCAGTGAGTTTGGCGACGAATTTGAAGCGAGGGGCAGCCAACGAGAGCATACAGGTCGCAGTGATGGGTAGTATATGGGGCTTTGGTGACAAAACGGATGGCACTGTGATAGACTGCATCCAATTTGCTGAGTAGAGTGTTGGAGGCTATTTTGTAAATGACATCGCCGAAGTCAAGGATCGGTCATTTTTACGAGAGTATGTTTGGAAGCATGAGTGAAGGATGCTTTGTTGCGAAATAGGAAGCCGATTCTAGATTTAATTTTGGATTGGAGATGCTTTTTGTGAGTCTGGAAGGAGAGTTTACAGTCTAACCAGACACCTAGGTATTTGTAGTTGTCCACATATTCTAACACGGAACCCAAATCGGCTGCGCGCGTGCGCCATCGTGCATACATTTATTTTGTCCACCCACACCAAACGTGATCACGACACACAGGTTGAAATATCAAAACAAACTCTGAACCAATTACATTAATTTGGGGACAGGTCAAAAAGCATTAAACATTTATGGCAATTTAGCTAGCTAGCTCGCACTTGCTAGCTAATTTGTCCTATTTAGCTATCTTGCTGTTGCTAGCTAATTTGTCCTGGGATATGAACATTGAGTTGTTATTTTACCTGAAATGCACAAGGTCCTCTACTCCGACAATTAATCCACACATAAAACGGTCAACCGAATCGTTTCTAGTCATCTCTCCTCCTTCCAGGCTTTTTCTTCTCTGGACTTTATATTGCGATTGGCAACTATCATAAATTAGGTGCATTACCGCCACTGACCTCGTTCGTCTTTCAGTCACCCACGTAGGTATAACCAATGAGGAGATAGCACGTGGGTATCTGCTTCTATAAACCAATGAGGAGATGGGAGAGGCGGGACTTGCAGCACAATTTGCATCACAAATAGAACTGACTTGTATTTTATCCCTTGGCAACGCAGACACTCGTTGGTGCGCGCGAGCAGTGTGGGTGCAATAATTGAATAATATAGATCTTTAAATTTATTTTGCAACGCTCGAGTACGCGACGTAAGCGGTGTAGTCATGGTATAAGTCAGAACTGTCCAGAGTAGTGATGCTAGACGGGCGGGCGGGCGCGGGCAGCGATCGGTTGAAGAGCATGCACTTAGTTTTGCTTAAGAGCAGTTGGAGGCCACGGAAGGAGTGTTGTATGGCATTGAAGCTCGTCTGGAGGTTTGTTAACACAGTGTCCAAAGAAAGGCCAGAAGTATACAGAATGGTGTCGTCTGCGTAGAGGTGGATCAGAGAATCACCAGCAACAAGAGCGACATCATTGATGCATACAGAGCAACGAGTCGGCCCGAGAATTGAACCATGTGGTACTCACATAGAGACTGCCAGAGGTCCGGACAACAGGCCCTCCGATTTGACACACTGAACTCTATCAGAGAAATAGTTGGTGAACCAGGCGAGGCAGTCATTTGAGAAACCAAGGCTGTTGAGTCTGCCGATAAGAATGCAGTGATTGACAGAGTCGAAAGACTTGGCCAGGTCAATGAATACGGCTGCACAGTATTGTCTTTTATCGATGGCGGCTATGATATCGTTTAGGACCTTGAGCATGGCTGAGGTGCACCCATGACCAGCTCGGAAACCAGACTGCATAGTGGAAAAGGTACGGTGGGATTCGAAATGGTCGGTGACCTGTTTGTTAACCTGTTGGGGCTAGGGAGCATGTATTTACACGGCCTTTCTGTTTTTCCCTCTATTTACAGACAGGCAGATTCCCGGTCGGAATATTATCGCTTTTCTACGAGATAAATTGCATAAAAATTGATTTTAAACAGCGGTTGACATGCTTAGAAGTACGGTAATGGAATATTTAGAATTTTTTTGTCACGTTATGCGCCATGCGCGATACCGTGATTTACCATTCTGATAGTGTCTAGAACGCACAAACAAAACGTCGCTGATGGAACATAACGATGGATTATTTGGGACCAAACCTACATTTGTTATTGAAGTAGAAGTCCTGGGAGTGCATTCTGACGAAGAACAGGAAAGGTAAGACCATTTTTCTTATAGTAAATATGATTTTGATGAAGGCTAAACTTGCCGGGTGTCTAAATAGCTAGCCCGTGATGGCTGGGCTATTTACTTAGAATATTGCAAAATGTGCTTCATCCGAAAAGCTATTTTAAAATCGGACATATCGAGTGCAGAGGAGTTCTGTATCTATAATTCTTAAAATAATTGTTATGCTTTTTGTGAACGTTTATCGTGAGTAATTTAGTAAATTGTTAGTAAATTCCCCGGACGTTTGCGGGGGGTATGCTTTTTCTGAACGTCACATGCTACTGTAAAAAGCTGTTTTTTGATATAAATATGAACTTGATTGAACAGACATGCATGTATTGTATAACATAATGTCCTAGGTGTGTCATCTGATGAAGATCATCAAAGGTTAGTGCTGCATTTAGCTGTGATTTGGGTTTTTGTGACATTATATGCTAGCTTGAAAAATGGGTGTCTGATTATTTCTGGCTGGGTACTCTGCTGACATAATCTAATGTTTTGCTTTCGTTGTAAAGCCTTTTTGAAATCGGACAGTGTGGTTAGATTAACGAGAGTCTTGTCTTTAAATAGCTGTAAAATAGTCATATGTTTGAGAAATTGAAGTAATAGCATTTCAAAGGTTTTGAAAATCGCACCACAGGTTTCAACTGGCTGTTACATAGGTGGGACGATTTGGTGCCGCCTAGCCCAGAGAGGTTAACTTGGCTTTCGAAGACTTTAGAAAGGCAGGGTAGGATAGATATAGGTCTGTAACAGTTTGGGTCAAGAGTGTCACCCCCTTTGAAGAGGGGGATGACCGCGGCAGCTTTCCAATCTTTAGGGATCTCAGACAATACGAAAGAGAGGTTGAACAGGCTAGTAATAGGGGTTGCAACAATTGCGGTGGATAATTTTTGAAAGAGAGGGTCTAGATTGTTTAGCCCAGCTGATTTGTAGGGATCCAGATTTTGCAGCTCTTTCAGAACATCAGCCATCTGGATTTGGGTGAAGGAGAAATGGGGGAGGCTTGGGCAAGCTGCTGTGGGGGGGTGCAGAGCTGTTGACCGGGGTAGGGGTAGCCAGGTGGAAAGCATGGCCAGCCGTAGAAAAATGCTTATTGAAATTCTCGATTATCGTAGATTTATCAGAGGTGACAGTGTTTCCTAGCCTCAGTGCAGTGGGCAGCTGGGAGGAGGTGCTCTTATTCTCCATGGACTTTACAGTGTCCCAAAACTTTTTGGAGTTAGTGCTACAGGATGCAAATTTCTGTTTGAAAAAGGTAGCCTTTGCTTTCCTAACTGCCTGTGTATATTGGTTCCTAACTTCCCTGAAAAGTAGCATATTGCAGGAGCTATTCAATGCTAATGCAGTATGCCACAGGATGTTTTTGTGCTGGTCAAAGGCAGTCAGGTCTGGAGTGAACCGAGGGCTATATCTGTTCTTAGTTTTTTTTTAATTGAATGGGGCATGCTTATTTAAGATGGTGAGGAAGGCACTTTTAAAGAATAACCAGGCATCCTCTTCTGACGGAATGAGGTCAATATCCTTCCAGGATACCCAGACCAGGTCGATTAGAAAGGCCTGCTCGCTAAAGTGTTCTAGGGAGCATTTGACAGTGATGAGGGGTGGTCATTTGACCGCAGACCCATTACGGACGCAGGCAATGAGGCAGTGTTCGCTGAGATCCTGGTTGAAGACAGCAGAGGTGTATTTAGAGGGCAGGTTGGTCAGGATGATATCTATGAGGGTGCCGTGTTTACGGATTTAGGGTTGTACCTGGTAGGTTCCTTGATAATTTGTGTGAGATTGAGGGCATCTAGTTTAGATTGTAGGACGTCCAGGGTGTTAAGCATATCCCAGTTTAGGTCACCTAACAGTACACATTCTGAAGATAAATGGGGGACAATTAATTCACATATGGTGTATAGGGCACAGCTGGGGGCTGAGAGGGGTCTATAACAAGTGGCAACAGTGAGAGACTTATTTCTGGAAAGGTGGATTTTTTAAAGTAGAAGCTCGAACTGTTTGGGCACAGACCTGGATAGCATGACAGAACCCTGCAGGCTAACTCCACCCCCTTTGGCAGTTCTATCTTGGCGGAAAATGTAGTTGGGGATGGAATTTTGGGAATTTTTGGTGGCCTTCCTAAGCCAGGATTCAGACACGGCTAGGACATCCGGGTTGTGCTAAAGCAGTGAATAAAACAAAACTTGGGAGGAGGCTTCGGACGTTAACATGCATGAAACCAAGGCTTTTACGGTTACAGAAGTCAACAAATGATAGTGCCTGGGGAATAGGAGTGGAACTAGAGGCTACAGGGCCTGGGTTAACCTCTACATCACCAGAGGAACAGAGGAGGAGGAGTAGGATAAGGGTATGGCTAAAGGCTATAAGAATTGGTCATCTAGTGCGTTGGGGAAAGAGAATAAAAGGAGCAGATTTCTGGGCGTGGTAGAATAGATGCAAGGCATAATGTACAGACAAGGGTATGGTAGGATGTGAGTACAGTGGAGGTAAACCTAGGTGTTGAGTGACGATGAGAGAGGTTTCGTCTCTGGAAGGACAAGTTAAGCCAGGTGAGTTCTCTGCATGTGTGACGGGTGGGACGAAAGAGCTATCTAAGGCATTTTGAGTGGGACTGAAGGCTCTACAGTGAAATAAAACAGTAAAAAAGGATAAGTTCATTAGACTTAACTGCATCTCAGATTGCAGCCCAAATAAATGCTTCACAGAGTTTAACTAACAGACATCTCAACATCAACTGTTCAGAGGAGACTGCATGAATCAGGCCTTCATGGTCGAATTGCTGCAAAGAAACCACTTCTAAAGGACACCAATAAGAACAAGAGACTTGTTTGTGCCAAGAAACACGAGCAATGGACATTAGATCAATGGACATCTGTCCTTTGGACTGATGAGTCCAAATTTGAGATTTTTGGTTCCAACCGCTGTGTCTTTGTGAGATGCAGAGTAGGTGAATGGATGATCTCCACATGTGTGGTTCCCACTGTGAACCATGGAGGAGGAGTGATGATGTGGGGGTACTTTGCTGGTGACACTGTCTGTGATTTTATTTAGAATTCAAGGCACACTTAACCAGCATGGCTACCAAAGCATTCTGCAGCTATACGCCACCCCATCTGGTTTGCGCTTAGTGAAACTATAATTTGTTTTTAAACAGAACAATGACCCAACACACCTCCAGTCTGTGTAAGGGCTATTTGACCAAGAAGGAGAGTAATGGTGCTGCATCAGATTACCTGGCCTCCACAATCACCCAACCTCAACCCAATTGAAATGGTTTGGGATGAGTTGGATCGCAGAGTGAAGGAAAAGCAGCCAACAAGTGCTCAGCATATGTCGGAACTCCTTCAAGACTGTTGGAAAAGCATTCCAGGTGAAGCTGGTTGAGAGGATGCCAAGAGTGTGCAAAGCTGTCATCAAGGCAAAGGGTGGCTACTTTGAAGAATATAAAATATGTTTTAATTTGTTTAACACATTATTGGTTACTACATGATTCCATATGTGTTATTTCATAGTTTTGATGTCTTCACTATTATTCTACAAATGTACAAAATAGTAAAAATAAAGAAAAACCCTTGAATGAGTAGCTGTGTCCAAACTTTTGACTGGTACTGTATATGTTCCAGATATTATGCAGCCCTGTAAAATGGGCTTACGTGTCTTACTTCATTATAATTTTTTCTGCAAAAGTTAGCACAGTATAATCACCGTCATCCATTTTACATAAGGTGTTTGTGTGTCTTCCAATCAATGATAAATGTTGTTTTCAACCCTATTTTACAAAAGGTGTTTGTTTATGTACATCATGTTTTGTTTTCAAAACCATTAGGAATCAATGTTAATTTTTAGTATGGCACTTCTCTCTCTACTGCTTCTGAACATGTTTCATCCCTTACGTCTTCATCAGCGAAAGCACATAGGAGCGTAGATTGCAGTGTGCAGTCTCCAGCACCTTCCTAAAACGCTGAATTTGTGTATGTGCAATCACTGTTTTCCTATACATTTTTCCTTCTACCAAAGCTGACCTGTAGTTTCTTGCTGGACTGTCCCAGTGAGCGGTCCACAGCCCTGCAGCTGCTCTCCAGCTGCACTCTGTGTTGAACCTGCTGCTCCAGCTCTGCCCTGACCTTCCCCAGCTGGGCCCGGGTCTCCTCCTCGTCCACCTGCCTGCTCTGCTCAGTCTCCTGCTCCAGGCCAGCCTCCATGCCCTGGATACGGGTCAGGTACTCCCCCAGCCGGGCTTCGCACTCCCGCACCCGTCCAATCAGCTCCTGGAGCTGCTCCCTCAGCTGCCGCTCGCTCTCCTGCTCGATCTGCAGCTCGTTCAGCCAGAACTCCTCCTCGGACATCTCCACCTCGTTCCTCCGCAGCTGCTGCTCCAGACGCACCAGCTCCTCCTCCAGCACGCCAACGCCCTCCTGACCCTCGACGCACACGCCAACATCACCGCTCTCCCAGCCGTGTAGCTCTACCTCACAGCCCTGCAGCCGGCTCTCCAGTAGCTGGAGCTTGTCCTTCTGCAGCTGGACCAGGCGCACCAGCTCCCGGGCTGGACTGAGGGGCACAGACACCACCCCCCTGCCCTGGTTCAGTGCTCTCTGCTGCTGCTTGGCCTCGGCATCTCTGCCCTTCCCAAAAATATCCCTCAAGCCCTTGGCCCCAGCCGTGAAGGTGAGGGACTTACGCTTGGGCTCCCGACGCTTGAGCGAGTGGTCATTGGCCGACGGGTGCAGCTTGGCCAGAGGAGGCAGGCTCTGGCGGTAGAGGCCGCGCTCGGGCACACGGGATGAGCCGTCGGAGTTGGGACGTTCGCTGAGGGAAGGGCCGGTGCGCTGGAGAACCAGCTGCACGTCGCTGGCATACTGGCCCCACATGTTGAGGGACACCACAGGGTTTTCATGCGGGGCCAAGTGACGTTCCGTCTCCCGCCATCTCTCGATCAACGTGTACCTGCCAGTACGCCCTGCAAAAAGAGTGAAATAATGATTTGATCAGATTAATTAATTGGAGCATTACTAAGTAATTGGGCTTAGATAACCAGTAGTCACACGGCAACTTTGTTTGCTATTTCTTGCCACATACCAGCCGGTGACCAGTTACATACAGACCAGTAGCTAGACTACACTCTGCAGTAGCAGCAGATTACAGACATCATCTACCATTGACTTTGTCATTGTTATCCCCTCCTGCATTCAGAAACCCAGCCCCAACCCTAATCTGAACTCTTTACCTCCGCTAAGAATAGGGAAACTCTATGGAAGAACCATTCACAATTACCCCACTTGCTTTCAGACCCAGTTTATTGGGTGGGCACTGTGCAGAGTTTTCAGAGTAATGGGTTGTTTTTTCTAGGAAGAACCCAACAGGGATTTCTCTATTCAAATATAGGAGCAGTTGTTCAGTTCCCATTCATGCTAGGATTGGAGTAAGGCTCAATAAAATTCCTTGACCCAAATCAGTGTGTGTGTGTGTGTGTGTGTGTGTGTGTGTGTGCGCGCGTGTTCTGCTACAGTTAAGAGCACAAGCCACAGTCTTTCGCCTCTCAACAGCAGAACCCCTATGAAAGGAACACAGTCACTACAGCTGAATCTGGTTGAAGGCCTTTCACATCAAAGTGCCCACGGCCAGACAAAAGACTGAAAACATACAAAAGAGGACCATAACTCCTGTACTGTTGATGAAAAGACACAGCATTTAGCTGTTAGTCCTACAATTATGTACTGTGCATGGATCACAATCAAATAGCATGTACAAATCCAATGGATTCATTTAACCCTTACATGCTACCTCTAGGACCTTTAAGTATTTTCTCTAAAAGCAAATGACCTATGTAGACCATGACATCTCCACAAAATTTTGGTTCTAAGCAGTGCAAAGTGCAAGTGCAAAACTGTGCCAGTATGAACTGAAAACAGTTTGAAATGACAGCAGTATGAAATGAAAACAGTATGAGCTGACAGCAGGGTATTGTCGGGCTGAGCCATACTCATGGCTCAGGTCTGTACAGTACATATCCATAATGCAAAAGAGGTGAACCTTTAAAAGTGTCTCCATGCTGGTTCTACAGCTATTTCTCCCTAGAAGCGGTGGGAACAGACAGCTTCTTTCAATCTTATTTTGTTGCCTCTACATGTGGGCTGAGGTAATAGCTTCTCATACATAAATGCGGTATCATTATGGGAACACAATCCAGTCATCATGTAGTTCTCCTCAGCAAGCATCTCAATGACATCTATGAATCATCCCACCACAGCTCATCTTGATTCTCTCAATCTCTGTTCACTCCCAGTCAACACTCATTTTGATTCTCACAAGCTCCGTTCACTCCTAGTCAACACTCATTTTGATTCTCACAAGCTCTGTTTACTCCCAGGTCAACGCTCATCTTGATTCTCTGTTCACTCCCAGTCAACTCTAATCTTGGTGCACTCCACCATCTTTAGCATCTCTCAGAAACGGACTGTGAAATATGCTGCATGCACTGTGGATGCGTGTCCTGTAAAAGGATCCATTCGCACACGGAGTGTGGTAAGGCTTAAAGGGGTACAGTAGTTCACTTTAGTTTAATCTTACTTTCAATTTATCCCTTGAACTATCACTTTAATAATATTTTTTTTGGGGGGGGGGGGTTGGACAATATTGCAGGATGGATTGACTCACCAATGGCCTGGGCCAGGGCAATGACCACCTCCTGGCACGTGGTGAGCTCTGTGACGCCACATACGATCCGCTGCACTCCATCCACCCACACTTTCAGCTCCATGGCTCTCATTGAGGGGGCGTCGTCATTCCTCCTCCACACAAGGGGGCGCTACACAGGATCTCTCCAGCAGTCTATAGAACAGAGAGACTGTCAAATGCTGGGTTTACTATATTGCAGGAACCTTGCTCTCGTGTCTTATTGCTTTGTCATATTCCTCTCCCATTACTGCTACAGTCAATATTGGCAGCCATAGAGTCCCATAGAATCAGAGCATTGCATTTCCAAGCTGATGCAGGTTACATGGATAGAAAAAGGCTTATAAATCAAAACTGCACACTCTCAACAATTAGAAATCTGTTGCTGCTGCACTACATGCACTTAAAAGCTACTTTAGGAGTCCCTCTGTAGCTACTACCAAGGACGAAGAAGAAACTTCAGCAGAAGTTCAGTTACAGTTTCTGGTTTTGAGGTACACATTTAATCATTGGAATAATCGGTTAATGCAGTGTCTGACAGTCTGTCTCGAAGGCCCTATCTGACGATGGCGGTTCTATTTGGTAATGCCTACGGGAAAGCTTTCTCTGGTCGCTTGCATGAGGAACCCTTTAAACTGCTGACACAAGCACCTTAGCTGAAAGGCACTCATTACAGACCTGGCAAGGCATCAGGCAGACGCAACAGTGCAGATCTGAGCTGCCAGCCTCCCGGGCCAGGGAAACACAGATGCCCGGAGTTTAAGCGTCATTTTTTATCCCCCTCACGGAACGGCCCTCCGTTTTCCTGTTTCGTCCCATTATCCACTTTCTGATCCTTAACTCCCTAATGACAAGTGAGACGGCAACAGCTCCCTTGCCTCTTTAAGCATCTTCATCACACCTGCTGCCAACCTCACAACAATTCCCTGTCACGTTCCCTCTGGTTCGACGCCATCCTGCCGCGGGTATCCCTCCGAGACGCCTCTGGTTACTGAGGCCTTCCCTGACTGAGCTAGCTGTTCAGGGGCACCACGCTATGTATACAGGCCTTTGGACTCCCGGAGGCAGTGTTGTGTTGCACTGGGAACTGGCAGAGTGATTTGTAACTATAGACAGTTACTGCAGAATCTCCAGGCCAGAGCCGCCTGGTAACTGGCTGTAAATAGGACCATTCCCATGCTGCACACAGCCCAGGGGTAGGAGAGAGAGGTGCAGGCTGCCAGGTGTTAAGTGTTCACATGGAAATTGTATTTTGGGTGGCAGAGGAGGAGGTAAGGATATGGGATTATATGATACAATGTAGAAGTATGGTGTTTTTCCAATCTAATTAATTCCATTCCTCAAGCATTTGATAAGATCATACAAATACCCTTTGTGGAATACTGAGAAATATGGATTGGGGTATAGAATCTTTAACCACAGGACCTCTGAAGGCAGGGGCTGGGTGTCAGACTGAGGAGCTCCCTGTGAGATTCTCTCTCCATCCTCTATTCTCAACATCTGTCACGTGTTAAGTTTAACTGAAACCACCCTTCTTCGACTGAGAGCCTCGATGGAAAAAGAAGCTTGACTACTAAGGATGAAGGATGTCATTATTTCACAAGGGTGAAATTGTGGTGTACATATTGGGCGGGGGAAGTAGACGGGGTCCGGGGTGTCCTCCCAAAAATGCAAAACAAAGAGCAAATGTATCCAACAAATGTGTAGTCACATAGTTGATGTAGTCATTGTGTGCTGTGAATATGGGAACAAATACTTCACTTTCTACTACTTTAATACACAAGTGAATTTGTCGCAATACTTTTGCTCCCCTAAAATGGGACTATGTACAAAAAGTGCTGTAATTTCTAAACGGTTCACCCGATATGGATTAAAATACTCTCAAATTAAAGCTGACAGTCTGCACATATGGAATTCCATAAGTGTTATTTCATAGTTTTGATGTCTTCACTATTATTCTACAATGTAGAAAATAGTACAAATAAACCCTTGAATGAGTAGGTGTCCAAACATTTGACTGGTGCTGTATATTTTTTTATATGCTCTGATTCTATAGGATTGGCTGGCTGCCAATATTGACTGTTGCAGTAATGGGAGAGGAATATGACAAAGAAATTAGATACTAGAGCAGAGTTTCTCAGACTCGGTCCTGGGGCCCCCTCTGGGTGCATATTTTGGTCTCCTTTGGCAGCACCCGTACACAGGGACTACAAAATGTATGAATTTGCACTTAGATCAAAGTTATTTCTTCAATGCTAAAGTATTTGTTTGGGGTGAATATCAACAGTCATGGTTCTTTGGTGAATCATGTATAAATGTCATCTGACTCAGAAAACTCTTCAAAGTGGCTTTGTAGAAAACATCTGTCTTTCATCAGAATATTGATGTAACTTTGGATGCCTAATGCCTTAATAGATGTTATTGAACAATGTGAAATACATAATCAATTATCATCAATGTGGAAAATACGCTGTAATGATGACACAACATTGCTAATCAAATACAGTACTACTGTTACTGTCTTAATGCCAATTGACACTCAATCATAGTTCTGACCCGAGTTGAACTAACAAAGACCACATACACACAATATTGTGTGTTCCTAATTACCAAGAGGACATGGTATGGACACATCTATGAGAATATTTGTGCTGAAGTCATTCGCCCCTCCACCGTAAGATTATCACTTAGTACTGGGTATTAGGCAACCAGATGCAAGCACTGCCTCAGAATTGGCAGTGGAGAAACTTGAGCCCTTGAGCGTCATTTAGCCTACTTGCAGTGTTTGAATGCTACACAGACAAATTAGTATAGCTACATGCATAAAACATTTGATAGTGTGTTTACCTTAATACCTCAATTCTGGTGGTACCACTACCAAATTCACTTTCAGTCAGGAGTGGGAAATCTGGACTTTTCTTCAGTACAGACCTACCTTGACTATAACTAAATCATGACGCCAGTCTAAAGGGCAAGAGATTGTGAAGCACGATGACCTAAAGATGGCAGGTCTCCTTGGTCTTTGGTGGTTCCCTGCTCAGGGTTCGAGCACATGGCTGAAGCCTGCTTTCCCTGACAGCTGAGGGCCTACAGTATCTACAGTTTACCCAGGAAGGGTGGCTGTCTGGCCTGGCCTCCACTGAAAACCTGGAGCTAAACTTAGGGTTCCCTTTAGCCTGGCCCACTATTCAACCTGCATTCTCTCCGTGCCTTGAAGACGGGGGGAGGGGAAGGACTCTGCTGCACAGTAAGATCACAGAAGAGTGAAAGGTCGGCAGTTTTGCAAATATTCGCAGGAGAGAAAATGTGAGAATATAAGTGGCTGTGGTTGAGCCACATAATAAATTGTTCTTTGATATCATGATGTTGCCTGTTATTAAGTTGAGTTATTTATTTAGTAAATAGGAAATCCAAACACTATACTAATCCATTAAAAAGTACAGTTGATAAAATAAACAGATATTATTCCAGATTTTCCACTGGTAAAACCAAAGATGAACCTGAGTGATAGACCAATGCACTACGGAGAGAACTTTAAAGCGTCCAAGGATGTGTTCACAGACGGGGGGTTGTTCTAACAAGTGGTACACAAACAAAGAAGCATGCTGACGAGGGGACCGCCCACATTGGCAGCGCTGGCATGACTGGATGCAAACAATATCTCGCCATGGCAACTAGCCCCTGGATTTGTAAGGCCCCAACAATGCTGACCGGATTGGTTGGCTCAGCCCTGCGAAAGAACAAACATTCACTGGCAATTAGGAAATAATCCATGTTTTTCTGTCACTTCACATTTTTTCTACAATATGGTCAGAGTGGAGTGGACTAGACTATGGATAAGCATAAACTCTCTTTATCAAAGCTAGAGGTAAGAGAGTTCCTCTGTGCAGGTTTTGTCTGGTTAAAATTAGTTTTTTAAACAATACAGGAGGGGAAAAGTGGTGCAGCGGATGACATTGAACATAATGACATCATTCAGCATTTTTACTCCATGTCAGCAATTGATGACCGTCACAGTTACACACTCATCACGCACGCGCGCACGCACATCAGACACATTTGCAGAATCATAGACAAAAACACAGCCACAGCAACGGACAATAAAAACAAAGCCACATTTTCTGGGCTGGCTTGGTGGGGTCTTGGTGTGAGTCTTATCCCCTAGTGGATATTGTTTGTAAGGGGCCGAACAGAGCCCTCTTGAAGCTAGAATCCGCAGTTGAAACAATTAAGTGTCACACCGCCTCGGTTTTGGTAAAAAGCTGAGGGATGGGCCTGGACAAATGTAACCACCCTCAAATTCATAGGGTTATGGATGCAAGGACTGACCACCCATGTTATAAACATTATGGTTTTAACCATGTTGAGGCTATACAGTGTTTGTTTACATTGGAGCAAAAAAGTGCATATCTTTGGTTATGATGGGGTAGGACAATTGAACTAAGCTCATGAGGCACTTCTAAGTTATATTCTTCAGGGATCAATGGGTGTCTTCAGAAAGATTTCATATCCCTTGACTTATTCCACATTTTGTTCTTACAGCCGGAATTTAAAATAGTTTAAATATATTTTTTTCTCACCCATCTAAACACAGTATCCTATAATGACAAAGTAAAAACATGTTTTCAGAAATGTTTGCAAATGTATTGAATATGAAATAAAGAAATATAAAATTTACACAAGTATCAATACATGTTAGAATCACCGTTAGAAGTGATTACAGCAGTGAATCTTTCTGAGGAAGTCTATAAGAGCATTGCACACCTGGATTGTACAACATTTGCAATTTTGTTATCCTGAAAAACTCCCTTGTCCTTAACGATTACAAGCAACCCATAACATGATGCAGCCACCACTATGCTTGAAAATATGGAAAGTGGTTGTATTGGATTTACCCCAAACATAACACTTTGTATTCAGGACATAAAGTTAATTGCAGTATTAAATTTACTGCCTTTTTTCCAAGCAGGATGCATGTTTTGGAATATGTCCTTCTTTTCAATGTCAATTAAGTTAGTATTGTGGACAGTGGCATGTATTCATGGATGCCAAGGGAATGTACCTATAAAATAACAAATTAATTTATCTTTTGTCTCTCTGTGTTTCATACTTTTTCTACAATTCGCAAGAGTCTGAACGCATCTCACCAGAGAAAGGATCCGAGCGAGCGAAACAGCGCCCCTCTGCCTGTGTAGGCCATCTGTCTGATGCTGTCTGGTCAAAAATAGTATGACATTGTTGCTGCCGTAGCGTTGAATGCAAGGGAAACCAGCGAGCATTTGGCCTCCCTTGATAGAAAAAAAGTATAAAATAATAGCCAATCAGCATTGCGCTAAACTGAGTGAGCTCAAATATGAATGGTCCTGGCGCACCAAAAAAAAAAAGTGTGTAGGGAAGACAGTTTGGATTTGACTTCACGCCTACACTCTTAGAAAAGAAAGGTGTTATCTAGAACCAAAAAGCATTCTTCGGCTGTCCCCATAGGAGAACCCTTTGAAGAGCCCCTTTTGGGTCCAGGTATAACCATTTTTGTTCCAGGTAGAACCCTTTTGGGTTCCACATAGAACCTTTTCCACAGAGGGTGGAAAAGGGTTCTATGTGGAGGAGTGCATCACATCGAGAGAAATTAGTCATTGACAGAAACAACTTCAATTGTTGCATCTTGTGTTGTTTTCCTAAATTAGTCATGGATGGAGATAGGAATTTGGACTTGTGGTTTTACTTAATTCTCCATAATGGCGATTCTGATCCAACCATAAATGTATACATTGTGCTCCTGGACTGAGAGGATGGAAGTTCAATATGTAGATAGATGTAGAAGGCTAATGTTAACTAGCTAACATTGCTCGCCAGCCTAACTTCCTTTCATGGGCAATCATTTTAGCAAGGTAGCCTAGGACAACAAAAAATAAAAGCATGTACTGTATGACAGAGCCATAGACAGGATGGCATTGGTGTTTCTCTACAAGTAGGGTGAGTCAACATGTTTTTTCTGCACGCTCGCACACACACAAAACAAAATCTGAACCATGGACAACCACATCAGATGTTGATTGGACTAAATATTTTTTTGTGTATTAGACTAAGCATAGGTGATTTGATGATGTTGAAATGTTGAAGTTGATGGTGCTGGAATATTGATGGTGCTGGAATAGTGGAGGCAGCTCCTGTTTTCTTTGCTACTTGCGGTAACACTCCATGGTTGTAAATCAATAGTTGTTAATGTAACCGATGTGAAATGGCTAGTTAGTTAGCGGTGGTGCGCGCTAATAGCGTTTCAATCAGTGACGTCACTCGCTCTGAGACTTGAAGTAGGGTTTCCCCTTGCGTTGCAAGGGCCGCGGCTTTTGTGGCACGATGGGTAACGATGCTTCGTGGGGTGTCAGTTGTTGATGTGCGCAAGGGTCCCTGGTTCGAGCCCGGGTTGGGGCGAAGAGAGGGACGGAACCTACACTGTTACATTAAGTAGTCTGAACATTTCGGAAACAACTTGCTTGACCATGCTGTAGTTCATGCAACTGTTTTTTTACATGCAATATGCTTTGTGGACTTCACGGACAGAGGTTGCTCCCTGGTTTTGTGATGAAACAAAAGTGTGGTTTAATTTATTCTACCACTGTGTCTTCTTATTGTCCCGGCCTTAGGCCTATATATCCCGGCAGCAATGCATATGAACTAACAGGTTATAAAGCAAACAACGCAATTATCACAACACATAGGTAGCAATATAGCATTTTGTTCTGGCTTGGCTTCCCAGTGATTTTACCCACACACCGCTACCGACTGCGGAGTAACTACAATGTTGTTGATCCATCCTGTTTTCTCTGATCACACTCATTAAACTCCGTAGCTGTTTTAAAGTAACCATTGGCCTCATGGTGAAATCCCTGAGTGGTTTCCTTCCTCTCCAGCAACTGAGTTAGGAAGGACGCCTGTATCTTTGTAGTGGCTGAGTGTATTGATAGACCATCCAAAGTGTAATTAATAACTTCACCATTATGTGTAGGCCAGTGACACAAAATCTCAATTTAATACATTTTAAACTCAGGCTGTAACACAACAAAATGTGGAAAAAGTCAACGGGTGTGAATACTTTCTGAAGGCACTGTATATCTTTAATGCAGAAGTCCAAAAAATTGATGTAGCAAGTAAGGATTCTAGATTTCATTTACCAGCTCTCCATTGCAGAGAGTTTATCAGCCTAATTGTGCTGACATTTTTTGCCTGTATTTTATACTAATTGTTGGTATGGTGACGATGCCTTCATGCTTCTGAAACCAAGCCAAGGGAACTCTGTCCTTTGAAATAGCTAATAGAAATGTCAAAGTGGGTGGCTAGTCTTTCAAGTGTGAAAAACTGGAAATGTCAAGATTATACCTGAATTTTACCCTTGGATAAAGTGACATTTCATTTTGAAGCAAAGATGGTTTGGAATTAAAATGTGTAAAATGTCTGACTCATTCCACCAGAGCGAGAGGAAGGCCTAAACAGACGATTGATGTTAGGGTGCTGAACTGGAAATAAAATGGATAGTATTGTTGATTGGCAGTCGGCATCGTCAGTCATTTGTCAAATATCTCCATCCCCAACCGTTGCATTCTTCCCAAGACATGCCATATTCAACAGGTGAGATTTTCCCAGGTAAGCCCCTCTGCAGGAGGACCACAGACTTGTCCCACTCTCTGCCAGTCTAAAATTACATTTAATTTCACTTAATCTGACGCCAGTTTTACTGAGTACAGACGGATCCCCGGGCAGCCAAAATCACTTCATTTCCTGGTGACATACTGTAGGTTGGAGTAATGAACCAGGCAGAGATGAACTGCTATTGACCCAGTTCGGAGGCTGGGAAGCTAGCTGCAGATAGCAGGCATGGCATCGCAAACAACATGGCATTGGCAGAGGAGTTCCTAGGATGGGCTCGCCTGGAATTATATCACAGAGATTTCCCAAAATGTCCCGAAAACAGGGTGTTTCCAACACCTGTTACAACACCTGTTAACCACGTGACTGACATTTCTTACTTACAATGAAACTTGAGCCTAGACTTACCTTTCCAGCAGCATATGCAGCAAATTTTGTTTTTAACTTATATAACAGGGAGCTTCAGCTTAGTCAGTCACCAAACAGCCAGTTTTGGTCTCTCTCGTGCCCTTTAAGACCGATGGAGGAAGGAAGAAAGGAATTCAACTCCTTTGGACCGAATCAGCTAGTCTGATCAGTAGTTCCAAATGCCTCACTGGCATCAGATTTTAAAGAGGTTCAGTTTATAATGAAGGCAGGCAAGGACGTTAATTGAGCCTTCACATATGGTCAACTAATGTTAAAGCTGATGCTTAGTTTTAAAATTCATAGTGAGCCAATATGAGAAAAAAAAGGAAACGATATGCACTTTGCCACACAGAGAGCTGTCAGTTTTGTTAGAATCAGGGGAGGTTATTATTAGTAGTAGATTGGTAGCCTTACACTCAGTTAAGAGAAGTTAATTTAAAGTCACCCAGTGAGGTTACTGAGGAAAAAATTTACTGCGCCGTTGTGGTGACTCACTGGTCACAGCGAGAGTCTATTTCCTGATCTCATTCAGCTGGAAATGACTGAGCAAATGCTGCTCCAAGAACAATTCTAGCACTTAGTTGTTCATCTATAGTTGGAAAAGATTAACTTTCAAATCAATTCTGTTATATAGGCTTCAAGAGTTTCCAAATATAAAATGACCTTCCCAAGTAGGCCTTTTCTTGACAGATCACAGGATGCTTGAATGAGCTCACTCAGGTGTTGCGTAGTTGGACTGACAGGGTGGTACTGGCTAGTCTTGCTTGGCCAGATTTACTAGATGACTTTACCAGAAGATTGGAAGATTTTGCCTTTTGTTTTGGAAGGGTTCAGTACATGCTTAGAACATTGCGCTTTGGAAGGGTTGAGTACAAAGAAGAGACACATGGTAGAGCTCCACATGACCAAGTGTGGCTGTCTAGATCTCTAACTCTGTCTGCTCTGAAGGGGGGGGGGGTACAGGATTAGTGCCTCATGGAATAATTGAAGGGAAAGACTGCAGCTTCTATTGAATCTCAATTTCAGCAGACCAGGGGTAGTTCAACAGGACACGATATGAAGTATCTTCAAGTTAAAACACAAAATGTGCCTTCAACTGATGCTGCTACTTATACAACAGTCTGGTGGTCTACTGTAGTCGGCAGACATTATCAAAACCATATCTTCCACTACTGATGACAATACCAGCGTAAAAACAAAATAGTTTTTTGAATCCGCATGTTTGGTTCATAACGTTTTTTTTTTAAATAAATGCACAGCCGCCTTTTCCAGTTCTAAGGCCAACCTACACCAATATGAATAGTGAACTATGACACACGGCTAAATCAGCTCGCTCTGTTGGTCACATGCTTAAATCCCATCACTCAGGATGGCCCACCTAATCATCTTCCACTGCGTCGCTCCTAGTGAGAAAATGTGGAGCCTCAAAAGTTGAACGTAAGCAGCTTGGGGAGAGCAATAAGCTGTTAACCCTGTAAGAGGAGCTTATGTTGACAACAGGGGAAGGAGAAAGCCAAGTAGTAGTAAACAAGCCCCAGCATGCAATCTGTCATGTGTTTTCACAAGTTCATCTGAGTTCTCAATAGTCCTTTTAGTAACTGGTGTAACAAGGCGCTCAATATTTAAACGGAATGTACAAAACATTATGAACACCTTCTCTTTCCATTACATAGACTGACCAGGTGAATCCAGGTAAAAGCTATGATCCCTTATAGATGTCACTTGTTAAATGTATTTATATTTTATGTCACCTTTATTTAACCAGGTATGCTAGTTTAGAACAAGTTCTCATTTACATCTGCGACCTGGCCAAGATAAAGCAAAGCAGTGCGACACAAACAACAACACAGAGTTACACATGGAATAAACAAGCGTACAGTCAATAACACAATGTAAAAAAAGAAAGTCTATATACAGTGTGTGCAAATGGCGTGAGGAGGTAAGGCAATAAATAGGCCATAGTAGCGAAGTAATTACAATTTAGCAAATTAACACTGGAGTGATAGATGTGCAGATGATGATGTGCAAGTAGAAATACTGGTGTGTAAAAGAGCAGAAAAGTAAATAAAAACAATATGGGGATGAGGTAGGGCACCGGTTTGAGTGAGTCAAGAACTGCAACGCTGCTGGGTTTTTCACACGCAACAGTTTCCTGTGTGTATCAAGAATGGTCCATCACCCAAAGGACATCCAGCCAACTTGACACAACTGTGGGAAGCATTGGAGTCAACACGGGCCACCATCCCTGTGGCACGCATTCAACACTTTTGCGAGCCATCGGAAAGCCTCCCTGGTCTTTGTGGTTGAATCTGTGTTTGAAATTCACTGCATGACTGAGGGACCTTACAGACACTTGTTAGCCTAGATTCACAATTTGAATCAGCTTTGTAGTGCTAGGTCAAAAAACAAAACGTGCACCCAGAGGGCTCCAGGACCGAGTTTGGGAAACACTGTCCTAGGCCACTATTGTATAAGGAGGATTTCATGAGGGAGTTCAAGTAGGCTAGCAATTTGTGCTACTGTAAAACAGCATCTAGATCAGAGATTCCATGCATGGGTGAGAGGCAGGGGTACACAATTCCTGTCCGGCTCGAGGACCACACTATATGTCAGGTTTTCCACCTTGGCCTTTCACAGGCTAATTAAGACCTGGTGTGTAGACCCTCAAGACACACTAGTTGAAATAATAACTAGCTTAGCTAATAATTAATTGCTATATGCATTGTGTACCCTTTGTTTTACCTTTAAAAAAAATAGTTTCATCCAAAAACAATGAGCCCTAAACATGTGCAACCTTCCAACACTCCCCCAGCTATGCTCGACAGAGAGGAGTTTTAGCCCATGTGCAATTTTCACTTTAAAATGTATGCCAAACAAAAACAAATGACTGCAAAGTTAAACGAAACAAAGAATTCTATGCACAAGGACTACTTTTAACAATTTCCACTGAAGATTTGACAAAAACACATTTACTTGAAGAACAGTGCAGTTGCAATGTTTGGCAACAGAATGACGGCACAGACAGGACAAACAGTCATTCTGTTACCAAACTTTGCATCTGCACTGTACTTCAAGTAAATGGGTTTTTGTCACATTTTCCGTGTATGTTGTTAAAAAGTAGTCCTCATTTCTTTGGTTTATTTTAAGGATGAACTTTAATTCCAACTGTGGGTCCTGGTAGGCAACCTGTAATTACAGCCTAGTGTATATACTCTAGCAATGAAATAAGGTCCACAATTCTGGAGAAACATGCTCAGTCTCCCCACAGGGGGAAGAGGAGGTCTATAGTGGGGGGTGTCAAGGTATAATCCTGGGGGTTTCTCTTGATGTCTGAAGCTGCCTGAAAACAACTGTTTCTGCTCCACCCACTGTACAACCCTGGTAACCCCTCAAAGATGTTGGACCCTCTGACAATTTAAATTTGTTTTAGTTAAAACACACACTATAAAAAGTACTTCATCCCCAAAACTGGTCTGCTCTTTTAGGTTTAGCGAAGGACGTTTTCTGGTGTTGTTTCATTCCAGCTGTACTGTATGCCTCCATTCACCTCTTCCCAGCATTTTATTGGCAAGCAAATCCACCCGTATAATCCCAACAATGCCTCATTTGCTGTGATGCCACTCATCAGGTATGTCACCGTTAACAGGGATTCCATAAAACCTGTGTTTGTGTTGTTCACCGGCTGTGCTACAAGCATGAATACAGTCTCACAGTCCTTTACCTCACAGATTAGTATCAATCCTGAAAGAGCTTTGAACTGTTACACAATGTAAATTCACATCTAACACAGCCCCATACATGGACAGTGTATTGATGTGAGGAGATAGGTGCAGAAAAGTGCATGGAAGTTTGTCAGTGACAGTACAAACACGTGTTGGCACTTAGAGTAGTCTGCTTGACTTCAGTGGGTTGTCTGTGTTTGATTGCACATTGTCATACCAGATAATCATCCACTTGTGAAGGGCAAAATAACCAAACCAAAATATATTGGACTGTTTTAAACCGTAAGAGCACACAGCCACAATTTGAAAAGATGTGTGTTTGCTTTTTCTGAAACTTCTGCTGTCCCTTTTACAACTTGTAGTTCCACTTTCAGTGGTTCTTTATTTTACGATAAGCCTATTATTTCCATTGCTTTAATAGGAAATTACCGGTATGTATATTCAAATGAACCCCAAAGAAACAAACAATGAATTGGTTATTGCATTGTGTGATTACCATTGTACACTGTAACTTTTCAGTAAATACCTGGTAACATATGTACCATGAAATAAAGTGCTACTCTAAATGTCCTTGGCAAGAAGCTCAATAGGGACTCAGACTCCAACTTGTTAGACAAACAGTCAGCAGAAAACAGAACTGCCACATCAAACAAAGAAATGAGACGGAAGGTTCAATTCAAACAAGCAGAATTTATGCTTTGGCCTGAAAAAAATATAATAAAAATCACCACTGTCACATAAAATAGGTAAATGGTGAAATATTGCTGGTAAAATTCTTCAGAAGTATTCATACCCCTTGACTTATTCCACAATTTTATGTGATACAGCCTGAATTCAAAATGGATAAAATAAATGTTTCCCCTCACCCATCTACATACAATACTCCATGATGACAAAGTGAAAACATGTTTTTAGAAATGTTTGCAAATTTATTGAAAATGAAATACAGGAATATCTCGTTTACAGAAGTATTCACACGCCTGAGTCAATACACGTTAGAATCACTATAGACTCACAGCTGTAATTGCTGTCATTCTGGGTAAGTCTCTAAGGGCCCGATTGCGACTTAGGAAATTATGCCTTTCTTACGCACGCCTTTCATACGCACTTCTTAGGAGTTGGTTTTCAGACTTACCTTATGAAGGTGTATAATGGGCTTTGCTGGCGTGGTTCCCTTGCGCGTGCTAAATAAATGTAATTGAACCGCTGAAAATCCTCCCACTTGCTAGCCAACAGATTTTCTCATGGATTTTTCATTCAATAGGGTTTTCAGTACATTTATCTTAAGCCATATATTTAAATACGGTGTACCATTAAATTTGAATTTTTTCCAGCAGACTCAATAAAATATATCTATAAAATAGGTTCAGAATATTAGGGGTCAATGAAAGAAAGGCATCGACAGTGCCTTCAGAAAGTATTCATACCCCTTGACTTATTCCACATTTTGTTGTGTTACAGACTGAGCTCAAAATTGATTAAATTGTTGTTGTTTTTCTCACCCATCTACACACAATTCCCCATAATGACAAAGTGAAAACAGGTTTTTAGACATTTTTGCAAAAGCATTGAAAATGAAATACAGAACATTTACGTAAGTATTCACATCAGATTCAATATTCAATAGTCTTTCTCTAAGAGCTTTGCACACTTCGATTGTACAATATTCTTCAAGTTCTGTCAAGCTGGTTGTTGATCATTGCTAGACTGCAATTTTCAAGTCTTGCCATAGATTTTTAAGCGGATTTATGTCAAATCTGTAACTAGGCCACTCAGGAACATTGAATGTCATCTTAGTAAACAACCAGTGTGTATTGATACACCATCCAAAGTTTAATGAATAACTTCACCATGCTCAAAGGGATATTCAATGTCTGCTTTTAATTATTACCCCTCTAAGATTGGAAAGCAGCTGTGGTCATCCCCCTCTTCAAAGGGGGGGACACTCTTGACCCAAACTGCTACAGACCTATATCTATCCTACCCTGCCTTTCTAAGGTCTTCGAAAGCCAAGTCAACAAACAGAGTACCGACCATTTCGAATCCCACCGCACCTTCTCCGCTATGCAATCTGGTTTCAGAGCTGGTCATGGGTGCACCTCAGCCACGCTCAAGGTCCTAAACGATATCTTAACCGCCATCGATAAGAAACAATACTGTGCAGCCGTATTCATTGACCTGGCCAAGGCTTTCGACTCTGTCAATCACCACATCCTCATCGGCAGACTCAATAGCCTTGGTTTCTCAAATGATTGCCTCGCCTGGTTCACCAACTACTTCTCTGATAGAGTTCAGTGTGTCAAATCGGAGGGCCTGTTGTCCGGACCTCTGGCAGTCTCTATAGGGGTGCCACAGGGTTCAATTCTTGGGCCGACTCTCTTCTCTGTATGCATCAGTGATGCCGCTCTTGCTGCTGGTGAGCCTCTGATCCACCTATACGCAGACGACACCATTCTGTATACTTCTGGCCCTTCTTTGGACACTGTGTTAACAACCCTCCAGACGAGCTTCAATGCCATACAACTCTCCTTCCGTGGCCTCCAACTGCTCTTAAATACAAGTAAAACTAAATGCATGCTCTTCAACAGATCGCTGCCTGCACCTGCCCGCCCGCCCGTCCAGCATCACTACTTTGGACGGTTCTGACTTAGAATATGTGGACAACTACAAATACCTAGGTGTCTGGTTAGACTGTAAACTCTCCGTCCAGACTCACATCAAACATCTCCAATCCAAAGTTAAATCTAGAATTGGCTTCCTATTTCGCAACAAAGCATCCTTCAATCAATCTGACAAACATACCCTCGTAAAACTGACCATCCTACCGATCCTCGACGATGTCATTTACAAAATAGCCTCCAATACCCTACTTAATAAATTGGATGCAGTCTATCACAGTGCCATCCGTTTTGTCACCAAAGCCCCATATACTACCCACCACTGCGACCTGTACGCTCTCGTTGGCTGGCCCTCGCTTCATACTCGTCGCCAAACCCACTGGCTCCAGGTCATCTACAAGACCCTGCTAGGTAAAGTCCCCCCTTAGCTCGCTGGTCACCATAGCAGCACCCACCTGTAGCACGCGCTCCAGCAGGTATATCTCACTGGTCACCCCCAAAGCCAATTCCTCCTTCGGCCGCCTCTCCTTCCAGTTCTCTGCTGCCAATGACTGGAACGAACTACAAAAATCTCTGAAACTGGAAACACTTATCTACCTTACTAGCTTTAAGCACCAGCTGTCAGAGCAGCTCACAGATTACTGCACCTGTACATAGCCCATCTATAATTTAGCCCAAACAACTACCTCTTCCCCTACTGTATTTATTTATTTAGCTCCTTTGCACCCCATTATTTCTATTTCTACTTTGCACTTTCTTCCACTGCAAATCTACCAATGTTTTACTTGCTATATTGTATGTACTTCGCCACCATGGCCTTTTTTTGCCTTTACCTCCCTTATCTCACCTCATTTGCTCACATTGTATATAGACTTATTTTTCTACTGTATTATTGACTGTATGTTTGTTTTACTCCATGTGTAACTCTGTGTTGTTGTATGTGTCAAACTGCTTTGCTTTATCTTGGCCAGGTCGCAATTGTAAATGAGAACTTGTTCTCAACTTGCCTACCTGGTTAAATAAAGGTAAAAACATTATTTTTTTTAAATACCATTAGGTACTCTTTGTGAGGCATTGGAAAACCTCCCTGGTCTTTGTGGTTGAATCTGTGTTTGAAATTCACTGCTCGACTGAGGGTCCTTACAGATAATTGAATGTGTGGGGTACAGAGATGAGGGTAATCAGTCAAAAATCATGATAACCACTATTAATCGCACACAGAGTGAGTCCATGCAACTTATAATGTGAATTGTTAAGCACGTTTTTACTGCTGACATTTCAGCTTTTCATTTTTTATTCATTTGTCAAAATGTCTAAAAACATAATTCCACTGACATTATGGGGTATTGCGCATAGGCCAGTGACACACAATCTCAATTTAATCAATTTTAAATTCAGGCTTTAACAACAAAATGTGGACAAGTCAAGGGGTGTGAATACTTTGTGAAGGCACTGTAGATTCTTTCCAACATAGATGGTTCCAGAATTGGGAGAGAGCATGAATGTTATGGCACAGTACTGTAATTTAAACAAAGCCTTGTACATGAACATGATGACAGGTTTGATTGAATCCAACCCCTTGTCACACAGAACTTTCAGATGGGCTGGAGCATTACACAAGAGTGCTAGTTGTTGCTCAGCAATGTTTAATATATATATATATATATATATATATATATATATATATATATTTGTAATCATTTTCAGGTCCTGTTCACATGTTGAAGCGAGTTACAGTAGTGACCGCACGCGGTATTCTGCAACCAGTCCAGATAGTCCAGATATTTGTTTAGGTCACATAGCCTACTCAAGGGGGCCCTACATCCATAGGCTATTAAATTAGGGAAAATTCCCCTAATCCCATCTGGCAATATTTTTTATGTGATCAGAATTTTTTTTAGAAACCTAACTTAATATTTGAGGCCACCCAAACTGTATGTGGGTGTATATTTCTCTTGGTGGAAATAACATAGATGAATTAACTTAGAGAGAATGAAAATGCATTGGCTATACAATTTTACATTTGCAGCTATAGGCACCATCATACTTGAGTTATGGTGGGCTCTTTTTTCGCTCTTAACGCTGTACTGCGAAGTGGCCTTCGCATTGACTGCGCCTATTGCAAAAATCCATTTACCTCTTTCCAGCCGCAGTCCTCCGGCTAAAAGTGTATGAGAAACTCCCCTCTTTCTCTGGTCCCACTCTGAATTCGCTCAGGCATTCAATCGGGTGATAGATAATTGTTCTCTGCAGTTTCTTTTATCGCATAATCCAAAGGTTTATATATTGTGCAAATAGGCTACATAATTAAAGTTCGCACTCTGCATATCCACGCGTGTTTACTGCAATCTGTTGTAGGACATCTGATTCCAGCTCCTTTTTGTGTAATGATGGCAACTGTAAGGGGACTTCTGGGTAAATTCACTTCTGGGTAAATTCCTTCAGCCTTCACAATAAAGGTTCCTCATATAACATTTAAAAAACGTTTACAATATTAAGCTATCTTCTCACCAGTCACCTAGTAGTTAAGCTTAAGTGGAGGAAATAAATGTAGACTACACTTGCTGATACAGCTGTCTGCTTTAGATAGGGCTTCTGGGTAGATCCCTACTTTCATGGACGCACAATTCATTTGTTGCACAGTTCAATATGTTTTTGCAATACAACAAAATACAAATTACATTTTAATATGATAATGTAGCAATTAAATTGAGATTAAACTGCGACATGGACTCAAACTTAGGTCCCAGTATAGCTCTAAGGGTACGTAGCCTACAGTGGTGGCTGGTGGCACTAAAAATGGGGAGGACGGCTCTTTGTAATGGCTGGAACAGAATAAATGGAATGGTCTCAAACACATCAAACACCTGGCTTCTGTGTTCTATGTGTCCGTTCACTCCATTCCATTCATTATTATAAGTCGTCCTCTCCTCACCAGCCTCCTCTGGTAGCCTACCCTTAGAACTAGAGGGACCTGAGTTTGAGTCCAGGGCGCAGGCTATGTTCGTTACACTACCCCACTTCTTTGGGATGTGCACAGAATGTATCAAAGTTAAGCCTTAATTAAAAACATGGATTTCCTATCATTTACTAAGCAGTTTCACTGGGGACTTTTATTTTGATGGCAGTTATCGGAATAAGAAGTTATATTATTGCCACTTGTTGGTTATTGTTGCTAGGATTACAGATCTCTCATTGCACAAGCTTGTAAATTACATTGTAATGTAGATGGAACACTGCAAGGCATTGTGGACAGGTTTAAAGCCACACATACCAATTGGATCCGCAGATCCACTTCTCCTCAGGTTCTGAGCACTTTACAGTCAGCAATCTGTAGGAATGTGCTGTGTTTATCAGTAAACGCATTAACTGTCTCATCTGCATCACCCTAAAATTTTTATTCCCTGATGATGTAAAATGATCTACAACCCTACCAATGATCTGCTTTTGAGGACACCCTTTAGCTAATAGGCCTTTGTGATTCTCTGCAAGCATTTTTGTTCAAATAAAAAGCTAGCAGGAGGTGTGTGTGTGTGGGGGGGGTGTTCAAAGCCTAAAATGAAACAAATTATATACATAAGACAATTTGGAGGTACCTAGAAGGCACAACCATATATGCCTAACATCACTGCTCAGGATGGAAGCACTATAATTGCTCCAGTAATCAACAACTCACTGTAGGAGATTCCCTTAACATTAACTCTCTCTCTCTCTGTCTCTCGCTCTCTCACTCTCTCAGTCTCTCTCTGTCTCTCTCTGCAGTGTGTTGCATGAGTTGGTCCGTTTTACTTACCCCCAGTGTGCAGAGAGACCCAGAACCCATCTCGTGCTACATCCAGTACCACTGCAATATGAAGATAAATATAAAGACAAACAAAACAAAGACAAATACATATTTCATTATAAGTGCATATGCATAAAGAATTATAATGCATGGGTGCACTAATAGCTTGTATTGTATTGTGCATTATATTGAATTTTGCATATGCATGAGCTTATAATGCATTATAAAGAGAGCACTGATAGGAGGTGCTACCATGCATACAGTATAAGTAAATGTGGCTAAATGGTTTTGAATTTGTTGCAGAGGATAACACTACTGATATATAAAGTCCATTAAACCACATAGCACTCACTACATTATACCTTTTAGTGGCTGAGTAGTTTCATCCATACGGGTGACGAAAGGAAGATTCTGATAAGTTTGTATCTTGTGTTGTATTCTCCCTCCTTACAGACGTCATACAGAAAGTTAAAGATTCACATAAAGCCCAGCTGAAGGAGAAGTCTGAATTTGTGTTTGAAGGCATGTCAGTGGATTAAACGGCATTTACACAGAGCTACACATCACACCGGGAGAGAGTGAAGGGGTTAATAAAGAGCATGAGATTCTGCAAATTGAGGATACATACAGAAGAAAAATATCATCAGACACTTCACTCAACTGCAAAGACATCTTCAAACTCAAACCTGGTCAAAGACAAGAGAATAAGAAACCCACCAGAGCTGTAATGACGAAGGGCATTGCTGGCATCAGAAAAACAGTATATGTTCAGAAGTTCATCCTTGACTGGGTAAAAGGTCAAGCCAATCAGGAAGTTGATTTCATCTTTGTGCTCGCTTTCAGAGAGCTGAATTTGATTAAAGATGACCAGTAGTCTTCAAGAGCTAAACAACACACAGAAATTCCATGGCTATAACATAATGTTCATCTTTGATGGTCTGGATAAAAGCAGACTTCCTTTACATTTTCATCAGAACAAGAAGTTGAGTGATTTAACTGAGAAATCTTCAGTGGATGTGTTGCTAACAAACCTCCTCAAGGGGAATCCGCTTCTCAAATCCCCCGTCAGTACATCGACAAGGTGACGGATGTACGGGAGTTCACTGACAAACAGAAAGAAGAATGCTTCAGGAAGAGAGCCTCCATATCATGTGTCACATGCCAGTCTTATGCATGCCATGGTTCTAGAGCAAATGCTGGACATGAGAGTGGAGAGATTACAACTCTGATTGAGATGTACAATCACCTCCTGCTCATTCAGACAAACCTGAAAAGCAAGAAGTAAATTATCTAGACATAATCATAGAACCAAACAAATAAATAACTGTTAAACTGGCCCAGCTGGTCAAGGGCAATATCCAGTTCTATATGAAAGACCTGGAAGAATGTGGCATGATGTCAGTGATGCTTCAGTGTATTCTGGGTTTTGCACAGAGTAGTATTTAAAGAATACTTTTTGTTTCATCAGAGGAAGGTGTATTGCTATGTTCATCTAAGCTTTCAGGAGCGCATTGCATCTCTGTATGTGTCCCACTGCTGTGTGAGCAAGAACACTAAGGTGCTTGAGTTTTTCCTGGAAAATGTGTCCATGGAGCTCCGTTTGTTCATGAGTTGCTGAAGATTATAGTAGATATAACCTTGAAAAGTGAGAATGGATATCTGGAATCCAACCACAAACGGTTGCAGTGGCGTGTATTATTGCATGCCAAGGGAAGCCAGGCTTCCCAAAACATTTACCAAAAAAAAAAATGTATCTTTTTATCTTTAGTGTCATTCAGCTCTCTGTGTTTCATAATTCCTACAATTCGCAAGAGACTGAATGTATCTCACGGGAGAAAGCATCAGAGCAAGCGACACAGCACCCCTTTGTCTTTGTATGTGTAGGCATTCTATCTGATGCTGTCTGGTCAGAAAGACTATGACATTGTTTCCGCCCGTAGCATTTTCCGCCAGCGAGCACTTGGCCTCCCTTGATGAAAAATAAAATAATATTAGCCAATCAGTGTTGAGCTAAACTGTTAATGGTCCTGGAGCACCAAAAAAAGTGTCAAGGGAAGCCAGTTTGAATTTGGCTTCACTCCTATCACATCACATCAAGAGAAATACGTCATTGACAGAAACAACTTGAAATGTAGCATTTCGTTGTGTTGTTGTCCTCCGGTAGCTAGCTAGCTAGCTAAATTTGGCCCTTTCTAAATTAGCAATAGTTGGAGATAGGGATTTGGACTTGTAGTTTTACTGGCCAATGATTATAACTGTGATTTTGATCCAACCATTAATTCATACATTGTGCCCCTGGACTGAGAGGATGGAAGTCCAATATGTAGCTAGATGTAGAAGGCTAATGTTAACCAGCTAACATTGCCCATGAAAGGAAGTTAGGCTAGCGAGCAAGCATTTTAGCCAGGTAGCCTAAGACAACAAAAAATCACAAACAAGAAAAGAGCTTTCAGGTACACACTGCTCAGCACTGCCCATTGCTGTGCTGATGTCAAAGGGCATGCTGGATGAGTTTGACATGAGAAAATATAACATATCTGTTTGGGGGAGTGAGAGACGGATCCCTGCTGTGAGGAAACGTAGAAAGGTAATGTAAGTACAATAATAACAAAATGGCAAACTCACACATACCACATAACAATAAATAATTATACAATTTTAGACCTTAGGGGCTTTGGTGTGTTATTTTTTTAATTCACTTTGACACTTTGATGCATCAATACGGTGCAAGACAACAGCATTGGGGACAAACATATGACACTCTGTATGAATTATATTTTCTTTGCTTCTATAGATTGTTTAGACTTAGTCTTTCAGTTGAGAGCTGTGAATCACTGGCCATCATACTCAAATCAGCAGACTCACTTCTAAAAGAGCTGGACCTGAGAAGAGTTAGGGTGAGGGCAGACTGTGTTCTCTTAGCTGGACTGAAGCAATCACACTGTAAACTAGAGACATTGAGGTCAGTACTTTTGGAATTTGGAGTGGTCTCGCAATTATGACTCAGTGGCCTTGTGGTTAGAGCATCCGCCCTCAGATTGGAAGGTTGTGAGTTTGATGCCTGGCTGAGTCATACCAAAGACTGTAAAAATGGGACCTGATGTGTCTCTGCTTGGCATTAATGAGATAGATTCATGGTAAGGCCCTGTGATAGACTAGTGTCCTGTCCAGGGGGTGTGCTTCTACATAAAGCTGCCTCATGTTCTAGAAACAGGAGATAAGCTCCTGCCATATGAGCTGGTCTGGCTCGCATAAGGTTACTTAGTTACTTCACATTATGATAGCCTTTAGATCTCTTAATTGTTGGACAGTTTGTTGGGGTCAAAATGTCTCCTGTTTTGTTCTAATAATTATTTGAATTGGTACTCACACACCTACAGTCACATGCATACAATGAGTGTACATAACATTAGGAACACTTGCTCTTTCCATGACATAGACTGACCAGGTGAATCCAGGTGAAAGCTCTGATCCCTTATTGATGTTGCTTGTTAAATCCACTTCAATCAGTGTAGATGAAGGGGAGGAGACAGGTTAAAGAAGGATTTTTAAGCCTTGAGACATGGATTGTGTGTCTGCCATTCAAAAGTTTTTAAGTGTCATTCAACAGGGTATGGTAGTAGGTGCCGGGCACAGCGGTTTGTGTCAAGAACAGCAACGCTGCTGGGTTTTTCACGCAGTTTCCCATGTGTATCAAGAATGGTCCACCATAGGGAGTGGGCTGGATGAGGGGGGGTGCAACTCAATATTAGGAAGATGTTCTTAATGTTTTGTACACTCAGTGTATGACTACAACAGATGACCCAAGACATGGACTTATCTCAACAGACGACCACTTTCGAGGTTTGAATACATTTCACGAAATGAATATGATTCGGAATGTAATGTCCCTTCAATTGTTCTATCTCTAATAATAGACACATCAACATTGGATTTCACTCATTGTATTAAATGTAACATTTAGGTTTTATCCATAGGATCAGATTGTTGATTAGCACAAGTTGGCAGGTAAAAGATGGCACCAATGGCAGTAGGGGTGTGGGTCAGCATACAGTATGTAGGCTGCTATAAATCAAATCTTAAACCCTCTATTGTTGCCTGGATTTATGGACTTCAAGCTGCCCCATGGCAACGACAAACAAGCCCTTGACAAAGAAACTCCTGCAGCATGGAAACACAGAGAGAGAGGTCCAGAAAACAAGGCGCACATTAACGTTACATTACAAAGTGCCTGGAAATATGTCACACATACTGGTGAGTTTGACCTTTTCAAACGCCTTACAGAAACATGACTCTTTTTGTCAAGCCTTTCTGAGAGAGAGAAAGGTTAGGTTCTTGTTCAGTCACACTGTTCATATAAAGGGAGATGGACATGTAAGCACAAAAACTTAAACCGTTTTGAATATTTCATCTCTGAAAATTATGAAATTATATTATACCCGAAATTATGTTCTTTATATAGACTTCAATGTTTACATGGGTGGATAATTTTGGTCTATTTTCAGTATTCATTTCAGTTTCATTAGGAGCAATCTGTAGCATGACCAGTGAAATGTGGCATATCAGGGGAGGAGGAAAATATCCATCTATCTTGTCCTCCACTCCAGAGTGGTTATTAGAGTCTTGGTCAGAGCAGGAGGGCTCTTCTACTCATTACAGTACACAGTACATTGACTCTTAAGGTAGGGTCAGGGGGATACCAAAACATGACTTTATGCTGTGTACTGTAGTATTGTGTTTAGTGTTCTGTTTAGAGGCTAAGTTAGCCTGATCCACCACTCTGACCGCTGCGCTGAACTTTCCTTTCACTTCATGTAAGTTTGCGAGATCAGGATGGTCGCAAGAGGCTAACCCTACTGTAAGTAGCCACTAAACATTGTTGTGACACTGTCATAAGAATGACTATATACCTGACAGTACATGAAATGACAAGCAATGACACTGAAGGGATTACCTCTGAAGCATCATGGCAGTTTCTTAAGAGTGTTCGTAAGGAACACTAGGAACCAGCTGAATTGCATCTGCAAAGAGGGACCTTTTGGCTTACACCTTAGGAATCCATCAGTCCAGCAACCACAGTTGTAGCTATAGCAATGTGCCCTTAACTGGGAAATATATTTAATCCTGGCTCTATCACTGATCCTAAAGCCTGATAAAAGATGATCAACACAACATGACAGTGTTAGATTTCAAGGAGAGTGTATTTTCACTGTAAACTCGGAGACTGGTAACTAGATTGAGGGATGTAGAAAGTAATTCTCATTCTAGATTAGCATGAGCATTAATCATGAGCACTGCGTGTGGTGCTGATCAGGCAGAATCCCTAATCACTTCTCTCGCTACCCTCATTTCCGCTCATCCAGCCCACTCCCTATACATGCGTAAGCAGAGAAAGAGAGGGTGTGGGAGTATGCTGTGGTGATTAAGAGCACTTGGAGGGAATCAATATATTACACAGGACAATACATATATAAACAATTTAAAAAATTGGGGGAATAATATTTACTTTTTTAATAAATGTTTTTACATTTTATTTTTTTAAACGAACAACAACTTGCAGACACACACAAACATTGACTACATCTCAATCTGCCCACACCCCCATCCCTAGTTCTTGCATTATTGTTTGCCACTTGGCCTTAGATTGTACCAATCTGTTTGTCGTTACATATTGTTTCAAGCAAGATGTTTATTAAGGACACCCCATCAAGGTTGTTCAGGTATTCGCAATGACCTGTGTTTAGTTCCAATAGGTTAGGAGGGATTTGACATCACCCTCTGAACCTACAGGAATTAAAAGGCTCCATGTTCTGACCTTCATGCCTAACCAGATGAAGCCTCAAGGATCTTTGACAGAAGTTTGTCTACAGCTTTCAGAATTTAGTCAATGTTACAAAATAATGGACTACTCAAGACTTAAATACCTCTGCTCAATTACCTGGACATTTTAAATTATGCAATTTTATTCATCACATACTTCGTAAAAAACTGTTGTAGACTAACAGTGAAATGCTTACTTGCAGTTTCTTCCCAACAATGCAGAGAGAAAGAAAATAGCTAAATAATAGAAATGTAATAACACGTAATAGTAAAAGTAATAATAAATACACAATGAGTAACGATAACTTGTCTATGTACACAAGGTACCATTACGGAGTCGATCTGCAGGGGTAAGTGCATTGGCTACGATGTCATTATGGTACAAAGTCCATGATCAGCTCTTTCATTCAGAAACTAGGCTCGGATTTGGATTACGACATTGGATGATGTTTTATCCTGTTTGCCATTATGGAAGATCCCAATGGCAATATGCAATGCCATCTGTTTGCTATTACAGTATTGTTGCACGTTAATACTGTGGGTGGATTTAGTATTTCATTAGATTTTTTTTGTGGATTTAGTATCTACTGTTGGTTGACACAAGGACAGACGTGGTATATAACAGTTCACTAAAGCCAGATACAGACATAGAGTAACTCTAAAGCAAATCCACAGTGCCATAAATTGTACCATGTATATTTTTGCGATTTATATACATGGTACACCACAAGTGATAAACAAAAAAAAATAAGATATTAAAGTTGTGGCTTGTAAGACTCCCTGAGAATTCTGTATGATATATGAAATTACTTTAAGCTTGATTTGTGACTGAAATGTCCTGCCTTTGTGACTCCCATTTTGGAGGAGAGACAGATGAGAGACGGAAGAGTCACTGACCTACTCTACTCACACAAACAAGATAGCGTGTGTAAGTCAAACGTTATTTTATCAACTATTCTGTATAGGATAGCTTGCTTTGTACGATAGTTTCAATATCGTTCTGTGTGTGTGTTTTTGCGGTGTGTGTGTGTGTATATGTGTGTGTGTGTGTGAATCACTGTGCTCGGGAAAGAGCTGGACTGAAAAGGAGGGATGTGGGGAGGACACACTGATTCATAGTATAATCGATAAGAACTCCTCTCTTTCTCTCAAACCCCTGGTGCAATTTTCTCCCAAATAGTTTCAATCTGTGGTCAAGCCCGCCGGGAAGAAACGGTGACCTCAACAAGATGATATGGTGTTTAAAAACACTTTCAAACCCCCTCTCAAAAGGTTCTCGACAAAGAACAAAAACCTTTGCATACTTAGTGGTTGCCATGGCACGGCTTCACAATGTTTTTTACATCATAGAGGGTGTTACTACATTCCATACATTCTTAAGAGATCAGAGGGATATTTTGGCGTGTAATATGGGCTCCACCTCATGAAGCTGATGTATGGAACCACTATCCACAATGCTGGGGTGAGTGCTGCATAGTACAGGCCTCAATGGCTTCATTATCTTCCAGAGTCCTTCTCTGCGTGAATGTACTTCTGTGGATGATAATTCCCTCTATTGCAGTACACCACTAACAATGAGATGCAGTGAGGGGGATTAGGAAAAGAGACAAGACACTGCAAATTGACTCTGCAATCCTTGGCTTTAAAATCGCTGGTTGCCTTTCAAAAGATCCCAAAAATACAAGTTTTATTATGTCTGAGTTGAATAACAACTACAAAGCAGGGGTGGAAAAAGTAACCAACTGCCATACTTGAGTAAAAGTTAACATAACTTAATAGAAAATGACCCAGTAAAATACTACTTGAGTAAAAGTCTAAGTATTTGGTTTTAAATATACTTAAAGTATCAAAAGTAAGTGTAATTGCGAAAATATACTTAAGTATCAAAAGTAAAAGTAGAAACCATTTCAAATTTGACGGCAGCAATTCGCAAACTTGACGGCAGCATTTTCTGTTTTTTTAATTTATTTACGGATAGCTAGGGACACACTCCAACACTCAGATATAATTTACAAACAAAGCATGTGTGTTTAGTGAGTCTGTCAGATCAGAGGCAGTAGGGATGACCAGGGATGTTCTCTTGAGAAGTGCGTGAATTGGACAATTTTTCTGTCCTGCTAACCATTCAAAATGTATCAAGTACTTTTGGGTGTCAGGGGAAGTGTATAGAGTAAAAAGTACATTATTTTCTTTTGGAATGTAGTGCACTAAAAGTATAAGATGTAAAAAATATAAATAGTAAAGTACAGTTACCCACAAAAACTACTTATGTAGTACTTTAAAAAAGGTTTATTTAAGTATTTTACACCTAAGCAGTGCTCCACCCAAGCAAACTAGATACCCACTAGATACTTGATTGAAAGCATCTGGTGCTTATTTAATGAAGACATCTTGAGGGAGTGCCAGATATGACAGGTTGTTGACCTTAGAGATGTGAAGTAATGCTTCAACATAATGGTTGTGTTTACATCACTTCTCGCATAGTCAAGTCAAGCACATGTTCATGGAATGCTTTCAGTCATGCAATGGATATAGACACAGTAGGCTACTGCACAACGTTAACTAGCCAAACACTGTAAACAAAGACTGCTCCTCACGTTCCAAAAGTTCTTAGAACATCCAAATTAGAGCATCAAATGAACACATTCATTATGGTATCAGTAACAAAACAAAAGGCTTAACATACAAATGAGAGTTGACTTTAAAGTATAACTTGTGCATGTTATCAAAGGTTTGGTGTTATAGGTATGTAGCTACTAGGAAATTGCCTGTAAGAGCATTTCATTTTATTTATTTTTACCTTAGCTAACTAGGCAAGTCCGTTAAGAACAAATTCTTATTTTCAATGACGGCCTAGGAACAGTGGGTTAACTACCTTGTTCAGGGGCAGAACGACATATGTTTACCTTGTCAGCTCGGGGATTCGATCTTGCAACCTTTCAGTTACTAGTCCAACCACTAGGCTACCTGCAGCCCCAATGGGGATGTGACTGAATAAAGTTAAAGGGCCTGAGTGTGCTCATGCAGTTGGGTTGAGGTAACGTTGTCGGCTAATTGTATTAGATTACATCAGTCAATACAGATCAATCCATTTAGAGCTCTGTGGATTAATTACAGGGGTTAGACATTTACCTCCAGGAAAATATGTCTGTAGCCTCAATAATGTATCACTTTCTGAGGAATGAGGAAACAAGATAACACCTTATTTGATTGGAAGAGTGATAGGTGGTGATATAGTATATAGCCCACCCTAAAGTTTAACAAAATGAGTTGTATGTTGTTTTGCTTTGTAAAACGGTTCAAGACACAGACGCTGATGTTAGCTGGCAGTGTTTATTATTGTTGCAACATTGCCCTCTGTAGGAAATATTTAGGAATGCCTGATATTTAGGAATTCCTGACTAGAAAAAGATGATTGTGTCAGTGCTGCATATTACATTTCTATGTCCAGATTTCCAAACTAAAAGGGAGCTGTATGACTGTTTCTGTTGATGCTCCAGCTTGGTCTTTTGAAGTGACATTTTAACAAATAAATAAAGCGAAGCCAGTTCAGAAAGAAAACCCGAGTGTGGTGGCATCAAATGAAATCAAACTTTGTCACATACGCAGAAATGAACAAGTGTAGACCTTACCGTGAAATGCTTACTTACAAGTCCCTAATCAACAGTGCAATTCAGGAAGAGTTAAGAAAATATTTACCAAATAAACTAAAGTAAAAATGTTTTAAAATAATAAGTAGTAACATAATAACATAACAATAATGAGGCTATATACAAGGGGTCCCAAGTCAGTGTGCAGGGGTACAGGTTAGTTGAGGTAATTTGTTTACATGGGTGAAGTGACTTTGCATAGATAATAAACAGCGAGTAGCAGCAGTGTACAAAACAAATGGTGGCCATTTGATTAATTGTTCAGCAGTCTTATGGCTTGGGGTTAGACGCTGTTAAGGAGCCTTTTGGTCCTAGATTCGGCGCTCCAGTACCGCTTGCCATGCGGTAGCTGAGAAAACAGTCTATTACTTGGGTGACTGGAGTCTCTGACATTTAATGGTCTTTCCTCTGACACCGCCTATTACAGTTGAAGTCAGAAGTTTACATACACTTAGATTGGAGTCATTAAAACTTGTTTTTCAACCACTCCACAAAGTTCTTGTTAACAAACTATAGTTTTGGCAAGTCAGTTGTGCATGACACAAGTCATTTTTCCAACAATTGTTTACAGACACTTATAATTCACTGTATCACAATTCCAGTGGGTCAGAAGTTCACATACACTAAGTTGACTGAGCCTTTAAACAACTTGGAAAATTCCAGAAAACAATGTCATTGCTATAGAAGCTTCTGATAGGCTAATTGACATATGAGTCAATTGGAGGTGTACCTGTGGATGCATTTCAAGGCCTACCGTCAAACTCATTGCCTCTTTGCTTGACGTCATGGGAAAATCAGCCAAGACCGCAGAAAAAAACATTGTAGACCTCCACAAGTCTGGTTCATTCTTGGAAGCAATTTCCAAATACCTGAAGGTACCATGTTCATCTGTACAAACAATAGTACGAAAGTATAAACACCATGGGACCACGCAGCCATCATACCGCTCAGGAAGGAGACGCGTTCTGTCTCCTAGAGATGAACGTACTTTGGTGCGAAAAGTGCAAATCAATCCCAGAACAACAGCAAAGGACCTTGTGAAGATGCTGGAGGAAACAGGTATAAAAGTAACTATATACACAGTAAAATGAGTCCTATATCGACGTAACCTGAAAGGCCGCACAGCAAGGAAGAAGCCATTGCTCCAAAACCGCCATAAAAAAAGCCAGACTACGGTTTGCAACTGCACATGGGGACAAAGATCGTACATTTTGGAGAAATGTCCTCTGGTCTGATGAAACAAATAGAACTGTTTGGCCATAATGACCATTGTTATGTTTGGAGGAAAAGGGGGGAGGCTTGCAAGCCAAAGAACACCATCCCAACCGTGAAGCACAGGGGTGGAAGCATCATGTTGTGGGGGTGCCTTGCTGCAGGAGGGGCTGGTGCACTTCACAAAATAGATGGCATCATGAGGTAGGAAAATGATGTGGATATATTGAAGTAACATCTCAAGACATCAGTCAGGAAGTTAAAGCTTGGTCGCAAATCGGTCTTCCAAATGGACAAATACCCCAAGCATACTTCCAAAGTTGTGGCAAATGGCTTAAGGACAACAAAGTCAAGGTATTGGAGAGGCCATCATGAAGCCCTGACCTCAATCCTATAGAAAATTTGTGGGCAAAACTGAAAAAGCGTGTGCGAGCAAGGAGGCCTACAAACCTGACTCAGTTACACCAGCTCTGCCAGGAGGAATGGGCCAAAATTCACCAAACTTATTGTGATAATCTTGTGGAAGGCTACCCAAAACGTTTGACCCAAGTTAAACAATTTAAAGGCAATGCTACCAAATACTAATTGAGTGTATGTAAACTTCTGACCCACTGGGAATATGATGAAAGAAATAAAAGCTGAAATAAATCATTCTCTCTACTATTATTCTGACATTTCACATTCTTAAAATAAAGTGGTGATCCTAACTGACCTAAGACAGGGAATCTTTACTGGGACTAAATGTCAGGAATTGTGAAAAACTGAGTTTAAATGTATTTAGCTAAGGTGTTTGTAAACTTCCGACTTCAACTGTATATAGGTCCTGGATGGCAGGAAGCTTGGCCCCAGTGATGTACTGGGCCGTATGCATTACCCTCTGTAGCGCCTTAAGGTCAGATGCCGAGCAGTTGCCATACCGGGCGGTGATGCAACCGGTCCGGATGCTCTCGATGGTGCAGCAGTAGAATTTTTTGAGGATCTGGGGACCCATGCCAAATCTTTTCAGTCTCCTAAGGGGGAAAACATTTCGTCTTGCCCTCTTCACAACTGTCTTGGTATGTTTGGACAATGATAGTTCGTTGGTGACGTGGACACCAAGGAACTTGAAACTCTCGACCCGCTCCTGTCTCATCGTTGTCGGTGATCAGGCCTACCACTGTTGTGACGTCAGCAAACTTAATGATGGTGTTGGAGTCGTGTTTGGCCACGCAGTCGTGGGTGAACAGGGAGTACAGGAGGGGACTGAGCACGTACCACTGAGGGGCACCTGTTTTGAGGATCAGCGTGGCGGATGTGTTGTTACCTACCCTTACCACCTGAGGGTGGCCCGTCAGGAAGTCCAGGATCCAGTTGCAGAGGGAGGTGTTTAGTCCCAGGGTCCTTAGCTTAGTGATGAGCTTTGAGGGCACTATGGTGTTGAACACTGCGCTGTAGTTAATGAACAGCATTCTCACATAAGTGTTCCTTTTGTCCAGGTGGGAAAGGCAGTGTGGAGTGCGATTGAGATTGCGTCATCTGTGGATCTGTTGGGGCGGTATGCGAACTGGAGTGGGTCTAGGGCAGTGGTTCCCAAACTTTCTATATTCCCGTACCCCTTCAAACATTCAACCTCCAGCTGCGTAGCCCCTCTAGCACCAGGGTCAGTGTACTCTCAAATGTAGTTTTTTGGCATTATTGTAAACCTGCCACACACACACACAATACATTTATTAAACATAAGAATGAGAGTGAGTCTTTTGTCACTTTCCCGGCTCGTGGGAAGTGACAAAGAGCTCTTATAGAACCAGTGCACAAATAATAATATTCAATCATTTTTCTATTTATTTAACCATCGTACATATAAAACCTTATTTGTTAATCGAAAATTGTGAATAACTCACCACAGGTTAATGAGAAGGTTATGCTGGAAAGGATGCACATAACTCTGCAATGTTGGGTTGTATTGGAGAGTCTCAGTCTTAAATCATTTTCCACACACAGTCTGTGCCTGTATTTAGTTTTCATGCTAGTGAGGGCCGATAATCCACTCACATACGTAGGTACGTGGTTGCAAAGGGCATCAGTGTCTTAACAGCGTGATTTGCCAAGGCAGGATACTCTGAGCACAGCCCAATCCAGAAATCTGTCAGTGGCTTCTGATTAAATTCCATTTTGTCAGAACCGCTTGTTGCAATTGCGATGAGGCTCTCTTGTTCAGATATCAGAAAGTACTTGCGCACCCAACTCACTCAGGTGCTTCCCTATATCACATTTGATATTGTCCGTAAGCTTGAGTTCATTTGCACACAAAAAAAACATACAATGATGGAAAGACCTGTGTGTTGTCCTTGTTAATGCAGACAGAGAAGAGCTCCAACTTCTTAATCATAGCCTCATTGAATATAGTTGCGGAGAGTCCCTGTAATCCTAGAGATTCAGATCATTCAGGCGAGAAAAAACATCACCCAGATAGGCCAGTCATGTGAGAAACTCGTCATCATGCAAGCGGTACGACAAGTGAAAACGATGGTCAGTAAAGAAAAGTTTATGCTTGTCTCACAAATCAAAAAAACGTGTCAATATTTTGCCCCTTGATAACCAGCGCACATCTGTATGTTGTAAAAGCATTACATGGTCGCTGCCCATATCATTGCATAGTGTAGAAAATAAATGAGAGTTCAGGGACCTTGCTTTAACAAAGTTAACCATTTTCACTGTAGTGTCCAAAACATCTTTCAAGCTGTCAGGCATTCCCTTGGCAGCAAGAGCCTCTTGGTGGATGCTGCTGTGTACCCAAGTGGCGTCGGGAGCAACTGCTTGCACGCGAATTACCACTCCACTATGTCTCCCTGTCATGGCTTTTGCGCCATCAGTACAGATACCAACACATCTTGACCACCAAAGTCCATTTGATGTCACAATAGCTGTCCAGAACTTTAAAAAATCCTCTCCTTTTGTCCTGGTTTCCAGAAGAGGATGTCTTCCTTAATTGACCCCCCATAAACGTAACAGACATATACCAGGAGCTGTGCCAGGCCCGCCAGCTGTAACGCATAGAATTTCCTGGCTTGAATGCGAAGCAGTAATTGTTTCAAAACATCTCCTGCCATGTCACTGATGCATTGTGAAACAGTGTTGTTTGATGAAGGCATTTTCTGTATAGTTTCTTTGGCCTTTTCCCCCAGCATTGTCCCAGCCATATCCGCGGCAGCAGGAAGAATTAAGTCCTCCACAATAGTATGGGGCTTGCCTGTCCTAGCCACTCGGTAGCTCACCATATAAGACGCTTTAGCCCCTTCTTATTAAATGGTATCTGTTGCGTTTATACATGTCTTACTACTTCAAAACCATCTTAATTCTCGCTCAAAAAACTCCTGTGACTTATTTTTCAAATTGGCATGTTTTGTTTCTAAATGTCTGCGCAAGAGTGAAGGTTTCATTGAGTTGTGAGATAGTACTTTGGCACATATAACACACTGTAGCTGAGGAAAGGCACTACTTCCAATATAAGTGAACCCCAAATCAATGTAGTTCTCATCTTATTTGCACCTCTTCGATGGTCCTACATCCCTGTCTGTTGTTCGGTGCTTTCCCGGGTAAGGTGCAGTAGCTCTTTGGCTGCATCAGATTCACAACTGTCAGTGTCCATGCTAGCTGGGCTAACAACAAATATAGAATTACTGATGCTAACATTGGATGTGCTCGTGGAAGCAGAACAACTTGAGTCGTCGAAGGGGTGTAGAACTGCTGGTAGTAGCAGCACTACCAGTAGAGCTGGTATGTCTCTCTATGGAAGCAGGCCTTCATTTCTTTTTACCATTTATCCATCAAGCAAACAGAATGAGCAGCAGGTACGTTTGGCTACACACGGACCGTTAGTGGAATTCCCGCCAGAGAGTAACGGTTAATGTGATTGTATGTTACTTATTTGACTTGACGCACCACAGATATCTGGCACTCCCTGACTAAGGACGTGGTGGAGGAGAGCATTCCCTGCAGGACACAGGAAAGGAAGAGGCCGTCCACAGCCAGGCAACACAGGCATGAATACTCCAGGTATGACCCTTGAACACAATCAGTTTGGGAGTAGGAAAGGGTCATGTCATGCCAAGGTGACTGTGGTGCTGGCTTACTTTGATGATGATGATTAAGATGGTGATGGAGATGATGATGATAATGATGGTGATGAGGATGATGATGGAGGTGATGATGATGATGATGGAAACGATAGTGATGATGACTGCGGTGCTGTGCCATAGTGCCTCAGGCAGTGTGCGGATCACAGATGTCCAGCTGCAGGGTCTGTTAGTGAGGCTGGGGAACTCCTCCCAGAGAGAGCAGGACATGGGGGGGGGTCCGTCTCCAGCAGAATGTCCCATCGCAGAGTTCCGCTTCCCTCCCAGAACACTCCTACAGCCAGCTAGCTCTGTTACGGTAGGCCTGTGATGAAAACACAGGCATTAATCCTTTGGTGAACATTGGTGTAGGTTGTCATAGTGTGTCATCTTTTGTTTACAAAAAAAGCCTCATTTAATTTTCAGTTGAACAACTTAATCAATCCTTCTAGGAGGTGGCTTATGCTTTGACAGAGGTTTTGTAAAGTTTTGAATGTGATTTGTACTGTACACGTGATTTGCACTGTAAGGTTTGGTCTGAAGCCTCTGGAAGGAAGACAGAGCCCAGGGGACTTCCTTTGGGTTGGAGCGCATGTTGGGACCAGAGTGCACCACAGTCCTATGCAAAGACAATGGCCAAGTGAGAACACTGAGGGGTGAAGGATGATTGATAGACTGATAGTATATAATTGATCCAAGACTACATTATTTGCCCTTTATCACATAATTAATCTAAACAATACATTTCCTACAAGTCTCTCTATATGTTAGTACTTGTATGTTAGCATTGAATGTGCTGTATACATAACATGTGATGATCTGCATACTCTGTTGGGTGGCTAGGCCATAGCATGGTACACACCTGCACGCTGTACTGGGGTAAAGCCACACCAGGCCTGGGCTGAGCATCATGAAAAAGTGGAGAGCTGCAGAGAGGACACTTTGTCCTGTGAAGAGGCAAGCATCCCTGCTACAGAGATCAAATGCCCTGACAAAAAACCCTTTCTTCTGATTAAAAGGTCATTTCAGTATTCAAATGAAACATTCAAGTCATGCTCTGTTGAGGTACCATTAGAACGAGAATTGATTGAAGCATCACATAAAGTGATACTATTTCTTTAATGCTAGTGGTTTGATTTTCCTACAGGAAGAAGCATGCGTTTAGGGTGTGCCACAGTCCGTGGACCCAGAACCCTGAACTTCTGAACTTGAGAGAAGTTTTTGCTGCTGACACTGAACAATGTAACCGGTAATTTTGTGGATAGAGAAACTTTAGATAATTCAGTAGGGGACAATTCAAAGTCAGTGTTAGTAACATCCCACTGGGCACAGATATAAATTCAATGTTTATTTAACTGAAATGACGTGGAAACAATGTTTATTTAACCAGTGTGTGCCGAGTGGGATGACCATTACTCAGAGAACAGTAAACATATGGTTTCTGTGTGTGTTGTGTGTCAGCCCTGTGTAGGAGGAATGATGTTCCCTGGCCCTCAGCCCCCCTGCGCCTCCCCCCTCCAGCAGTACCGCACTGCAGCTACACTCCACACCACAACAGGGTTATCACTGCTTAGATGCATGAAAGTCAAGAGGTAGCTACTGCTGCACAGGCACATGACTGTCCAGGGACTACGGACATGAGACTGAAAGCACCTTGTGCAAGCAGCAGAAACAGAACCCCACTCTAACCTTCATCTGTCCTCCTACAGTTTCATTATATCTATTTTACAGAAGATCCTCTGTACTGTCAGCTTTGGCATCTATTGGTTGCCTGTTTAAATACATTGTACATGGTTAAATGGTCACAAATGTCAACATTACTCAATTGGATAAAATAAAAAAATAAAAAATACATATAAAAAAAATTAAAAAAAATAGGCAGGTTGCAAGTTGGGATGCATTTTATTTTCCTCCAGGTCAAAGAGGTGTAAGAAATTAAAATGTATTATTCTGAGTAAAAAGTCTTACTAAAACCTGTCCTTTATCGAAAAGCATTCCATGTAATTTAAAAAAGAGAGTCAATTGACAAGGTCAAGGTGCTTCTACATCTGCATTGCTTGCTTTTTGGGGTTTTATGGCTGGGTTTCTGTATAGCACTTTGTGACATCTGCTGATGTAAAAAGGGCTTTATAAATACATTTGATTAATTGATTGAACCAAACCAAGACAAAAACACAGGGGATGGAACAGGGTCGAGTGGATGGAACAGGGCCGAGGGGATGGAACAGGGTCGAGGGGATGGAACAGGGTCGAGGGGATGGAACAGGGCCGAGGGGATGGAACAGGGTCGAGGGGATGGAACAGGGCCGAGGGGATGGAACAGGGCCGAGGGGATGGAACAGGGCCGAGGGGATGAAACAGGGCCGAGGGGATGGAACAGGGCCGAGGGGATGGAACAGGGCCGAGGGGATGGAACAGGGCCGAGGGGAAGGAACAGGGCCGAGGGGATGGAACAGGGCCGAGGGGAAGCAACAGGGTCGAGGGGAAGCAACAGGGTCGAGGGGAAGCAACAGGGTCGAGGGGAAGCACTACAACAGTGTAAGTGGATCTAGAGCTAGTCCCCACCACATCAATCATCCAAATTCCATCTCCTGGTTTTTCCTCACGTAACAAAACAACTCTAACCCCCCTCTCAGGAACTTTAGTTTTGTTCTTTATTTTATCAAGTTAGAAATGATACTACAAACAAAAATGATTTGTTTAATTTATTATTGTAATCTTTAAAACAATGGCCCCACCCCTCCCCATTAGTAAAGCTGGAATCAAACATTGTAGTTAAAGATCGGCTTCGCAGCGGGACTCCTAAATGAAGTGTCAACTCCCTTCATCCAGGTCACGATTTTAAGCAGATCAACTTTCTCCAACTTTCCCAAGTGATCGGTCTTATATTTCCTTCCTATGACAAATAGCCCTACCATCCAGGACCTCGATACCAGGCGGTGTCAGAGGAATGCCCTAAACATTTTCAAAGACTCCAGCCACCCATGTCATAGACTGTTCTCTCTGCTTCCACACAACAAGAGGTACAGGAGTGCCAAGTCTGGGACCAAAAGGCACCTGAACAGCTTCTACCCTGAAGCGACAAGACTGCTGAACAATTAATCAAATGGCTACCCGGACTATTTTCATTGACCCCCTTGTGCATAGAGCACTAGCTCTATACACTCACTGGACTCTACCCACACACATACTACACTGACACTCCAACACACACGCACGCACATTGACGCCACACACTCACACAGACACACTTTCACACTCTTCGCATACACTGCTGCTACTGTTTATTATCCATCTTGATTGTCTAGTCACTTTTACCCCTACCTGCATGTACATATTACCTCGATTACCTCGTACCCCTGCACATTGAGTCAGTACAGGTACTCCTTGTATATAGCCTCGTTATTTTATTGTGTTACTGTTTCCTTAATTATTTTTCTATTTTTTCCTACTTTTTAACTACATATTGTTGGGAAAGGAAGAACAGCAAAGCCTACACCTGTTGTATTCGGCTCATTTGAGAAATACAATTTGATTTGATATATACTTGATTCTATGACGTTCAGTCAACACAGAGCCACAGATGATCCACAACCAGGACCAACCCAAAACCCAGCACAGAGGTCCTCAGTGAATGTGGTCTGGACTCTGTGGAGGAGGGTCATTGTATCTGAGACGCTGTAGAAGGCCAGAGTCCCTGCCCTGCTGTCCAGATACACTCCTACTCTGGTGGAGCAGGGGACTGGGATATCAGTCCTATTCTTATTGTGCCAATAGGAACAACTCGAGTTACGACACACCAAACTCCAGGACTGATCATTGGAACCAAAGCAACATTCCAATCCGCCCTTCCTGCTGATGCTTCTGTATGTGATGGCTACCTCACATTCTCCCCTCCTATCCACCTCACAGTAGTGGGTTCCAGACAGATCCTCTTTACACAACACCTGGTAGTGGTCTGTGAATCTGTCTGGATGGTCAGAATAAGGCAGAGCCTTGTCACTCCATGACACTTCTCTATTGCACTCAGACAGACAGAGGTGTTGATAGGCCGAGTTGGGATCCAACGTGAGATGGCAGTAGTCTAAGAAAGTGAAAAAATTAAATGAAGGTGAAATATGCATTTGTGATAAGGTCTGTGTGTGTGTGTGACAGTATTACTTACTCTCCAAGAACTCCACTCTGGTTTTGGGCTCATGATGAAAATGTACTTCAGCAGCAGCCGTTACTATATAGAGTAGGGAGATACATTGATTAATTCATGTTTAAGTAAGAAGCATTCAATACAAATACATACAAAATTAAACCAAGATGAAATATTCACTCATTGTGTGTGTGTGTATTACTCACATTCTGGTCTTGGGCTGAGGACATAGACTTCGGAGACAGCCGTTACTATACAATATAGGCAGACAAATGGATGTACTCATTTATATTCAAGAAGTATTTAACAGAAAGTTAACCAAATATTTTATCTTCACTATATCTGTAACACTTACCTTTTCCAGGTATCTGGACCATTTCCTCCTTCAATACATCCTCCAGTCGCTCCATCATTCCAGAGATGGAGCTCTTCACTTCCTCAAAGGAGAAGTGTTGGTTGGCAGTGATACAGGGTAAGAGCTCAGATCCAGGAGCCACACAAAGAGACTGGAAAGTCTACAGCGAGAGAGAGAGAGGAAGAATAGACAAAAAGAAAATATGCAGAATTCTGGAGCTCAGAGGTTATATGTTGTGTAGAAGTAAGGAATCCTGGGTCATGTTCGATTGGCACAAACGGGGAACATATTATGAAACAAAAATAAACGTTCTTATTGAACAAGCTCAGGTAGTTTCGTGCCTAGCTCTGAACACCACCCTGCCACTGTGGATAGAAAGAGTGATGTCACCTTGAGGAAATGAATGTTATCCTCTGTTTGTGCGAGCTGCTCCAGCTCCTTGTCTCTCCTCTTCAGCTCAGCTATCTTCTGCTCCAGTCGCACCAGGAGTCCTTCAGCCTGGCTTACTGACGCCCTCTGGTGGGCGCTGATCAGCTCCTTCACCTCACAGCGCCTCCTCTCAATGGAGCGGATCAGCTCAGCAAAGACCAGCTCACAGTGCTCCACTGCTGCCTGTGCAGAAAGCTGTTACGAGAGAGGAAGAGAGAAGGAAGGGGGGCCATTTTAACCAGCACATTCACTCTGCGCTCACCTAGACCCATAGATAGATAGAGCACTCCTCTTTGCATTGTGTCATTATAGCGTCTGTGACAGCATGGCCAGCGCAATTGAGGCAGTCTCCATTTTGACATAGTACATTTTCTTCCTCACAATTGGCTGATCCCTCCTGATGACCCGGTTGGACATGACTCCAACAAGGTCACCAGGAGGGATCAGCCAAGGAAGTTGGAAGTCCCACCCAGTTCACTAAATTAAAATGGTAGAAGCCCTCATCAGCGCTGTCCATGCTAATATGGCCTTTTGGCCACTAGAGGCCTCTATCATTCTCTATGCCTAGACCCCAGACAATCTGTCTGTTCCCTGAAGTGTGTCCCGGTGGTATTAGGCTCCTCCCTGGTTTTAGTTTAGGAATAGTACGTAACTTTCTGCAAAATAAATGTACATACTCTAAATGGTTAATAAATACTCACTGAAAGGGACATCAACGCCTGCCTTATGTCCTGCGCCTCCTTCTCTCTCACACAGATTGTCAGCCCGACTTGCTGCTGTTTCTCCCTCAACTGCCCCTGTAGAGAATAACATTTTCAAATGATAACTGTTGTCATTTTGGTATTCATAATATACCAAGTTATGTTTTTGAGTGGGGAAATAGTTATTGAACTACACTTGTCATATGGAAAAAACATGATTATGCTAAACAAATCACTTAAGACTAAATGAACTGATAAATGAGTGCCTTCAAGACAAAAAGGTTACGATAGTTCAGAGTTCATGCCTCTGCAGTGTATGTAAATGAATGACCTTTGAGGATTCAGTCTGGATGTTATCTGGCCCATCCTGCTGTTTACTGTAATCTACTCCATCCTTTGTTTGTTTTAAAGTGATTTTGTTGTGACAGCCTATTTTGTCTAACAGAGTTGGTTTTTGACTCTATCATCAGTCAATTTGAAAGCAGAACAGAGAATTTACAAATAAGAACCTAATTGTGGATTATGTGATACTGAACCCAGAGTGTGTGTCACTGGAACAGCTCAACTTCGGAGTTGGCTGGAATTTCCTGCTCTTCCAGCTTCTGGCAAAACAGTCAGCAATAATGAAGCTGATCTCTAAATATAATACATTATAGATGGCAGTATAATGTTCAAGATCCTTAGGCCTACCTGTTTCTCTGTCCTCTCTGCTGCTGCGGCTGAGTCATCACGATCATACTTCACATCTTCAGGTCCAGAGAAACAAGCAGAGGGAGCCGTTTTGAAATCCGTCTTCAATTTCTCTACCAACTCAGCCAGCAGAATGTTTCTGTTCAGAGCAGGTCTTGGGGTGAAGGTCTGTCGGCACTGGGGGCAGCTGTGAATTCCCTTTTGGTCATCAAGACTCCAATATCCCTTGATACAGCCTTTACAGTAGCTGTGTCCACAGGGAATAGTCACTGGATCCTTCAGTAGATCCAGGCAGATCGAACAACTGATCGAGTCCATGGCCTCGACTATTCTGGTGCACGCACACCAACCAACTGAGCAAAACAGTATCAGAGTCCCAAGTGGTGAATGCTGAGGAGTCGAAGAGAAGGTCTATCACATGCGCTGCTGTTACGTGAGAAGTGTTTACACTTCCTGTTTGGGTTGGGTCGTGGGTAATCTCGGAAATCCTAGACTTGTCCGCTATGCAGGAACATTGAGGGGATTCGATTCATCCCGTTCGGGCGCCCGTGTAAGCGTGTTTCGCTTCGGCTGAAAGTTTATTCCATTCGATTTGGAAACGGGCTGCCTCCCGGGCGTGAACCATGTGCCCCGTTCAAAGGCCAGGGCGAAGTCGGCTCAAAACAAAATTGACGTAGGCCTAATTAAGCACCTATAGTAGCTAATAACTAGGATTCTGTATTACCCATGGACAATTGAATGATTTTGTTATGTGCATGTCATCCCAATAAAAACTAGTTAGAAAATTCGAACATTTTATGGATAAGATTTTATGTTTGTGGACGATGCCTTGTTGACAAAATGACCGAGTGGTGCAGATTACTATTCAATTCAAGAAGGGAGCGCCTCCCTCCCAGTTTTTGCCCAATGACGTGACGGGTTTATGCCCGGTGCCCCGCGGCTCAGCATAATCGAATCTGCCCATTGGTAACATTATGGCAGGCAACCCGTGTCTATAGTTCGTGAGTGTCTTTGCCGTTGTCATGTATGTATAGCGCGAAGCACTGATTTGTCCCTTACATCCACTCAATGACAATCATGGAAAACATGATAAGTAGTCTGGCTAAGAGCCAAAATTAGAAATGAGAAGTCATCTATAGGCCTAAATAGATTTGACGTTTACCGGGGATGACATACAAGCGCAGCCGATCAACGTTCCAGCGCGCCAAAGAGATGCAGTTGAAAGGTGGGACTGGGAGGTGGCCGGGTGTATAAAGTGCTGCGTCTTTGCTGTCAAGACCACCACCACAAAATAATCATTCAACCTTAATGATTAAACCACAATTGTAATTTCTTTAAAGCAAAGTAGTTAAACGATTCAACACCTACCTACCCATGCAGTTCAAGTAATCTCGAGTGCAATGTGTAGGCTAACAAATATGTATATACAAAGATTTACTCTAAAACTGGAGCACATCTATCAACTTCAGGTTGATTAAATATTTTGTGGCTTTTAGGCATTTGATTTATCATTCTGCAACCCTCTATTTTATAGTGATTATTTGCATTACAGAGATATCAAACCAGGGGTGCGTTCAGCAGGACGCACATTGTTACATTCAGATAGAAATCTGCTATGTAGAACAAACTTGCCCTGTGACATGTAGAGTAAGAAACCATGTCTATCTCCGATGTTCGTGGCTGTTTTTGATTGACCCCCCCCAAAAAAATATCCATGATTGTGGACCTTTTTAAATAGACCTACAGGTAGTATTTAAATATTGTTTACAACCCCAACTATGTTAACATCAAAACTATATTTTACAACTTCAGTTATGACATTCATTAGACTAACATACGTCATAATGTTAACCTTATCTTGTCTTTCACTTCTATGCTGATTCATGTTCTTCCTCAAAATCCTTCCTTCAAATGGAATTCAAGTCATTGCTGATCCTCCATCAGTTTTGTTTTTAATCATTTTTTTTCTCCATCGTAGAGAACTTGGTCTGCTACCAAGAGCTTGCAGAAATTGTTGTTACTGGAACAGGGACACACACACGTAACACCTCACACAGTGGAGAAGTCGACACACAAAACAAGTGTTTTATAAAGCAGTGAATTGAGTCATCCAAGTCCACACAGAAGAAAAACTACACTATTGCCTCAATCAGCACAATGCTTTGTGATCGTCCGCTTAGTCCCGTATTTAATGTACAGCCTTTGATGTCCTGCTGTTGACGAAGTCTGCTTTCCTATATCCAGCCTACCAAATGATGAGAGGAAAAGCAACACAGTTTAATTAAAAAACTATTGCCACCACACCAAATGGTTCTTATCCTTTGAGGTTATACTGTGTAGGGGCTTCACCTTCCTATAGGCCCTGTGGAGCTCTGAGTGGCTCCACATGCTGTGTAGTAGGATGCAGGCTGCCTGGCCAGCCCTGGTGGGACCAAACCTAAAGGGACACAAGGTTACTGTCATTGGACATAAAAAGAACAGTATAAAGCAAGGGAAGAGGTTTAACAGATTAAAATAAATTCCCTCCAATCCAACTCACAATGTTCAGGAATAATACAGTGCATTTTAAGGCCATCTACAGTCTTTGCATAGCATCAACCAACAGTGCCACATCGACTGTGCAGTCGGGCATCAGGTTGCTAAGTGCAGTATATCATGATGTGGTTAGTTGACATGTTAAATCCAGGCAATGTAGTCAGCCTGGAACGCAGCCATGGTCTTCAGAAGCTACCCACTGACCCGTTGTCCTTTGCGCTGATGTTGATGATCTTGGGCAGCGCCCCGTGGTTGACGATGGCCCTGACGTGCTGCGTCTCATCCTGGCTCAGGTTGATGAGGATGTGGCACAGGGACACAGTCACCTCTGTAGGCAGGTCTGTGCTCGTGTCCGAGTTGGGTAACATGACCACCAGCTGTGGCAACAACTGTTTGACTACAGAGAGAGTGGAACGCTTCGTGAGAGATTATTTGATTTTCTACAGTGGCAGGTTTTTATGCTTCTGTGCTTTTACATACAAGTACAAAGGAAAATACTTTGTGGGACTTATGTAGGGCTAAAACATTGCAGTTGATGAGTCAATTCACAGCTCACCAATGTGAGCGTGAAGCTCTCTGTAGCGTGAGATGTTACATAGCAGGGACACAGCAGTCTTCTTCACATCCATGCCTCCTTCCTGGAGCATCTTTATGGCCTGGAGTAGACCATTCTCCCGCTGTACTATGGTGTGGGCGATGGCCTGGGATACCTGCCCAAACAGAGCCATGAGCCCAACACCCAACTGACAGTCGATATAGTAATGCACAATATAGTAGTCACATCAATATAATACTTACTATACAGTCAAGTCATGACAACATAATAGATGGCTGTATTGTAGTTATTCCAATCAAACCCATGGGCAAATCAATTCCACACTCCCAGAACAGTACATAGCCCATAGAAATAAGTTCATAGATCTGTGATATAGCCTTACCAGGCCGTTCCCAGCTGTGATGTTCTGCAGGGCTCCGATGGCAGCCTCCTGGGTGTAGGGACGGATGCTGCGGGCCATAATTGACAGGTACATGCGCACAGTGATGGCGCTCCACAGCCACTCTATCCCACAGGGACTACCCTTCTCCTCCAGCAGAGGGCGCTTTGGTTCAAGACGCTATAGGAACCAAAACAACCAGAAAACAGGAGCCCCTTTAATTCAAAGTTAACTCCGATACCAGGTTTCACATTCATTTTCAATTAATGTGTATAAGACTTTTAACAAATACATTTGTCAAAGAAAACCAGGCTTAAAGAGTTAGTTCAAAATGTATGCTTTACCACTTACCAAGGCAGCTTATCCATAACATAGGCATTGCCAATTTACTTTAGTGGTAATAACTTATTTAGAACCAGATAGAAACAGTGCATGTCAAGTACATAAGGGTAACAAAGATGATAACAGCCACAACAGAGGTGATGGGAGCCCACCTGGATGATTTTGGCACTGCGGGAACCGAAACAGCCGGGGGTCTTGGTCTTTGGATTCAGGTTGAGTCGAGACTCATGGAGCTCGCTGGCGTACTTCTGTGGAAGCTCCACCTCCATCTGGTAGGAGAGGTTATGTAGGATGCACACACAGTTCTCTGTGGACTGTGGAGGAGAGAAGTGGTTCTGTTCAGGGGCCTATGATTTTAAGATCAAACAGTCTGCAATGTCTATTGTAAGAAATTGGAGAACAGAGCTGGTTCATGATGTTTTCTCAATATTTAACACTAAAAGGCGAGATTAATAAGTTGTTCTATAGACAAATTGAAATATAGGCAAAAACAGTCTTAATTTCCCTGTGTCAATATTTATTCCACCTACAAATGTTTAGCAATGCTTGTACGAAAAGAAACAAGAACATTTTGCAGAAAAGTTAAGAAAATGTTACCTTAGTCATTTACATGCAGTACCTTGTCATCAGGCTTGTAGTCAGCTATGGTCCCGCGGATGTAGTATACCAGTGAGTCAATAAGGTTCTCACACTGCCGCATGGCTTTTCTCCCTTCTGGACCAGCCGAACTTATGTTTCTGACAACAACGACAGGTTGTCATTATCGCCACTAGGCAACAACAAAAGCATTCTTTACATTCTAGACATTGGCCAAACTGGCTAAATATCTATCCTAGCTGTTGGCCGGATGAGCCAAATGTTTATGTAGCAGAGAGATATTTGGTGTACTTTAACAAGGTTTTCTGTTATCTGCAGATAAAGCCATTAGACTAGGTCATTGTAATAACATGTCTATGTGTTGAGAGATAGCAACGTGTTTCAAGCACAAAGGAAACGTAAGCAAATGAGCAACATGAGTTAATCTTTCACTTTAATTCCAACCACTTGTCAATGAGTCAACTGTTCCACTTCCTTTTAGATGAAGTCAAGCAAAAACACATGACAGTTGCCTCAATACATGTGACCAAATGGTAATTATTTATTCCAAAAAATTCTGCAGCCTTTTTGTTAACGTCAAGCCAAATACAGTAACATTAGTGATGACCCAAGGTTATGGCTGTGAGTTGGAGTGTTGTGTGTTTTCGTTTTAAATCAGGCCAATGACTGAGGAATTTCTCAGAGTAACACAAGTCAATGGTTACCAGGGCTTGATAGCACCAGCCAATATGGATTGAGGTTTCAATTCCACTAGAGCCACTAAGAGAGAGAGGGCTCCATTAATCATTTAGTCCCTGACTGTTTTCAGTTGTATCGGTTGCTAGGCAAAAGCAAAACACTCCTTGTTATACCATGTTCTGTTTGTCAAGTGATATATCTGTGCCATCCAAATCAATGGCAGTCGATTCAACAGGAACACAAGGTATGCCGGATATCGTTTCCAGTGCATTGCTGTTCAAACGAGGTGATGCTGCCTAGGCAGAAGTCATGCCTGATTTGCTAGGTAGAAAGGAGTAACAGGATGACGATGGCCTTTGAGGAACCTCACAGTTCTCACTCATGGCGAGGAGGCTGTCAGAGATAAATATACAGTGAGTGGAAAAAAGTATTTGATCCCCTGCTGATTTTGTACATTTGCCCACTGACAAAGAAATGATCCGTCTATAATTTTAATGGTAGGTTTATTTGAACAGTGAGAGACAATAACAACAAAAAAATCCAGAAAAACACGTCAAAAATGTTAAAATAATTTGCATTTTAAATGAGGGAAATAAGTATTTGACCCCCTCTCAATCAGAAAGATTTCTGGCTCCCAGGTGTCTTTTATACAGGTAACGAGCTGAGATTAGGAGCACACTCTTAAAGGGAGTGCTCCTAATCTCAGCTTGTTACCTGTATAAAAGACACCTGTCCACAGAAGCAATCAATCAGATTCCAAACTCTCCACCATGGCCAAGACCAAAGAGCTCTCCAAGGATGTCAGGGACAAGATTGTAGACCTACACAAGGCTGGAATGGGCTTCAAGACCATCGCCAAGCAGCTTGGTGAGAAGGTGACAACATTTGGTGCGATTATTCGCAAATGGAAGAAACACAGAAGAACTGTCAATCTCCCTCGGCCTGGGGCTCCATGCATGATCTCACCTCGTGGAGTTGCAATGATCATGAGAACGGTGAGGAATCAGCCCAGAACTACACGGGAGGATCTTGTCAATGATCAAGGCAGCTGGGACCAAGAAAACAATTGCTAACACACTACGCCGTGAAGGACTGAAATCCGCAGCGCCCACAAGGTCCCCCTGCTCAAGAATACATATACAGGCCCGTCTGAAGTTTGCCAATGAACATCTGAATGATTCAGAGGACAACTGGGTGAAAGTGTTGTGGTCAGATGAGACCAAAATGGAGCTCTTTGGCATCAACTCAACTCGCCGTGTTTGGAGGAGGAGGAATGCTGCCTATGACCCCAAGAACACCATCCCCACCGCCAAACATGGAGGTGGAAACATTATGCTTTGGGGGTGTTTTTCTGCTAAGGGGACAGGACAACTTTACCGCATCAAAGGGACGATAGACGGGGCCATGTACCGTCAAATCTTGGGTGAGAACCTCCTTCCCTCAGCCAGGGCATTGAAAATGGGTCGTGGATGGGTGTTCCAGCATGACAATGACCCAAAACACACGGCCAAAGCAACAAAAGGAGTGGGTCAAGAAGAAGCACATTAAAGGTCCTGGAGTGGCCTAGCCAGTCTCCACACCTTAATCCCATAGAAAATCTGTGGAGGGAGCTGAAGGTTCGAGTTGCCAAATGTCAGCCTCGAAACCTTAATGACTTGGAGAAGATCTGCAAAGAGGAGTGGGACAAAATCCCTCGAGATGTGTGCAAACCTGGTGACCAACTACAAGAAACATCTGACCTCTGATTGCCAACAAGGGTTTTGCCACCAAGTACTAAGTCATGTTTTGCAGAGGGGTCAAATACTTATTTCCCTCATTAAAATGCAAATCAATTTATAACATTTTTTACGTGTTTTTCAGGATTTTTTTGTTATTCTGTCTCTCACTGTTCAAATAAACCTACTATTAAAATTATAGACTGATCATTTCTTTGTGTCAGTGGGCAAACGTACAAAAAAAAAATAATCAGCAGGGGATCAAATACTTTCCCCCCCCTCACTGTAATATGCTTGACAAAACCCTGTGAGATGTAACACTGTGGTGAGAGATGGATTGCAAATGAACCGCCTGGGTCACCGTATAATAATCAGTGCCTTCAGAAAGTATTCACACCCCTTCACTCTTTCCACATTTTGTTGCATTACAGACTAAATTTAAAATGAATTCAATTGAGATTGTGTCAGTGATCTACACACAATACCCCATAATGTTAAAGTGGAATTATGTTTTTAGCAATGTTGACAAATGAATTCAAAATGAAAAGCTCAAATGTCTTCAGTCAATAAGTATTCAACTCCTTTAGAGTACAAATGTGCTTAAGTCACATAATAAAGTAGCATCGACTCACTGTGTGCAATAATATTGATTAACATGATTTTTGAATGACTACACCTTCTCTGTACCCCACACATACAATTATCTGTATGGTCCCGCAGTTGAACAGAGAATTTTAAAGATTGAACAAAAAAGACCAGGAAGGATGTTTTTTGTTGCCAATGCCTCATGAAGAGCACCTATTGGTAGATGGGTAAAAAAAGACATTGAATATCACTTTGAGCATGTTGAAGTTATTAATTACACTTGGATGGTGTATCAATACACCCAGTCACTACAAAAAGATAGACACTGTTCCTAACTCAGTTCCCAGAGAGGAAGGAAACCGCTCAGGGCACTAAAATGTAAAACTGCAAAAAATGTGGCAAAAAATGTGGCAAAGAAATTAACTTTTTGTCCTGAATACAAAGCAAATCAAACACTCTCCGAGTACCTCTCTTCATATTTTCAAGCATGGTGGTGGCTGTATCATCTAAATCGGTATGCTTGTCATTGGCAAGGACTAGGGAGTTTTTTAGGATAAAAATAAACAGAATAGAGCTAAGCACAGGCAAAATCCTAGAGGAAAACTTGGTTCAGTCTGCTTTCCAACAGACCCGGAGACAAATTCCCCTTTCAGCAGGACAATTACCTAAAACACAAGGCCAAATATACACTGGAGTTGCTTAAAAAGACAATATTAAATGTTCTTGAGTGGCATAGTTACACTTTTGACTTAAATCTACTTGACAATCTATGGCGAGACTAGAAAATGGCTGTCTAGTTATCATCAACAACCAATTTGACAGAGCTTGAAGAATATTCTCATTAATAAGTGGGCAAATATTGTACAATCCAGGTGTGCAAAGATCTTAAGAGACTTACGGAAAAAGACTCACAGCCAAAGGAGATTCTAAGATGTATTGACTCAGGGGGTTGAATACTTATCTAATCAAGATATACAGTTGAAGTCAGAAGTTCACAGACACCTCAGCCAAATACATTTATACTCAGTTTCACAATTCCTGACATTTAATCAAAGTAAAGATCCCCTGTCTTAGGTCAGTTAGGATCACCACTTTATTTTAAGAATGTGAAATGTCAGAATAATAGTAGAGAGAATGATTTATTTCAGCTTTTATTTCTTTCATCATATTCCCAGTGGATCAGAAGTTTACATGCTACCAAATACTAATTGAGTGTATTGCCTTTAAATTGTTTAACTTGGGTCAAACGTTTTGAGTAGCCTTCCACAAGCTTCCCACAATAAGTTGGGTGAATGTTGGCCCATTCCTCCTGACAGAGCTGGTGTAACTGAGTCAGGTTTGTAGGCCTCCTTGCTCGCACACGCTTTTTCAGTTCTGCCCAAAAATGTTCTATAGGATGAAGGTCAGGGCTTCGTGATGGCCACTCCAATACCTTGACTTTGTTGTCCTTGAGCCATTTTGCCACAATTTTGGAAGTATGCTTGGGATCATTGTCCATTTGGAAGAACCATTTGCGACCAAGCTTTAACTTCCTGACTGATGTCTTGAGATGTTGCTTCAATATATCCACATCATTTTCCCTCCTCATGATGCCATCTATTTTATGAAGTGCACCAGTCCCTCCTGCAGCAAAGCACCCCCACAACATGATGCTGCCAGCCCTGTGCTTCACGGTTGGGATGGTGTTCTTAGGCTTGCAAGCCTCCCCCTTTTTCCTCCAAACATAACGATGGTCATTATGGCCAAACGGTTCTATTTTTGTTTCATCAGACCAGAGGACATTTCTCCAAAAAGTACAATCTTCGTCCCCATGTGCAGTTGCAAACCGTAATCTGGCTTTTTTAATGGCGGTTTTGGAGCAGTGGTTTCTTCCTTGCAGAGCAGCCTTTCAGGTTATGTCAATTTGGGACTCGTTTTACTGTGGATATAGATACTTTCGTACCCGTTTCCTCCAGCCTCTTCATAAGGTCCTTTGCTGTTGTTCTGGGATTGATTTGCACTATTCGCACCAAAGAATGTGTCTCCTTCCTGAGCGGTATGACGGAGGCGTGGTCCCATGGTGTTTATACTTGCGTACTATTGTTTGTACAGATGAACGTGGTACCTTCAGGCATTTGGAAATTTCTCTTGGCTGATTTCTTTTGATTTTCCCATGATGTCAAGCAAAGAGGCACTGAGTTTGAAGGTAGACCTTGAAATACATCCACAGGTACACCTCCAATTGACTCAAATTATGGCAATTAGCCTATCAGAAGCTGCTAAAGCCATGATATCATTTTCTGGAATTTCCCAAGGTGTTTAAAGGCCCAGTCAACTTAAGTGTATGTAAACTTCTGACCCACTGGAATTGTGATACAGTGAATTATAAGTGAAATAATCTGTCTGTAAACAATTATTGGAAAAATTACTTAGGACATCTACTTTGTGCATGACACAACAGACTTGCCAAAACTATAGTTTGTTAACAAGAAATTTGTGGAGTGGTTGAAATAATGCCAACCTAAGTGAATGTAAACTTCCGACTTCAAACGTATTAGTGTTTTATAGTGTAATATTATATATATTTTTTTTATCTTCCACTTTGACAGAGTATTTTGTGTAGATTGTTGAATAAAAAAATTAAGTCGGCCATTTTAATCCCACTTTGTAACACAACAAAATGTGGAAAAAGTCAAGGGGTGTGAATACCTTCTGAAGGCACTGTACACCATTTAGCAGAAGCTTTTAACCAATGCGACTTAGTCAGTCATGCATGCATACATTTTACGTACGGATGGACCCGGGAATCGAACCCACTGTGCTGGCTTTGAAAAACGCCACGCTCTACCAACTAAGCTACAGAGGACCATCAATCAATCAATTATTTCATGATCATTCCAAACATAACTACTATACCCCTTTCTGCATCCCACTGCCTAGGGTCTATCCCAGGCTTCCCTAAGATGGATCCTTATAAATACTTGACCACAGATACTACATAGGTCTGTGCCAAACACACAAATGGCCAATAAACGCCTTTGTCCAGACCAGACGACCTACCGGAGGCAGCCAGTGGCGTTGTAAAAGGTGTCTGGGTCAGCCAGCATGCCGTCTTTGGGGTTCTCCCCCTCAGACAGGCCTGAGCAGGGCACCAGCACAGAAGTGGTCAGGATCTCCAAGGCCTCTTTGGAGAGATGCTCCTTCAGCAGGTCATGGGAGGATAGGTTCCACAACAGCCCTGTGGAACATGTTTCATTCTTAGGTTACTACTGTGTCATTAACATTTTACCATGTAAGTTCATGTAAATCACATATTCACAAAGCGTCTCAGAATAAGAGTGCTGATCTAGGATCAGCCCCCCCCCCCCCCCCCCATTCATTATGATTTAACCACTGTGGGACATGTGGGACGCTAGCGTCCCACCAGCGGGACACACTAGTCAACAGCCAGTGAAATAGCAGGGCGGCAAATTCAAAACAACAAAAACCTCATAATTCAAATTTCTCAAACATACACTTCTCATTAATCCAACACATTGTCCGATTTCAAAAAGGCTTTACGGCGAAAGCATAAAATTTGATTATGTTAGGACAGCGCCTAAACCAGAAAAACCACACAGCCATTTTCCAAGCAAGGAGAAGCGTCACAAAAACCAGAAATACAGCTAAAATTAATCACTAACCTTTGATGATCTTCATCAGATGACACTCCCAGGACTCAATGTTACACAATACATGTATGTTTTGTTCGATAAAGTTCATATTTATATCCAAAAACCCCATTTTGCATTGGCACGTGATGTTCAGAAATGTTTTGCCTCCCAAAACTTCCTGTGAATGAGCACATCAATTTACAAAAATACTCATCATAAAGGTTGATAAAATTTACAACAGTTATTGAAAGAATTATAGATACACTTCTCCTTAATGCAACCGCTGTGTCAGATTTCAAAATAGCTTTACGGCGAAAGCACATTGTTTAATATTCTGAGTACATTCTGAGTACAGAGCTCAGCCTTCAAAGCAAGCTATACAGTTACCAGCCAAGTTCTGAAGTCAACAAACTCAGAAATAGTATTATAAATCTTCACTTACCTTTGCTGATCTTCGTCGGAATGCACTCCCAGGACTCCCACAAGAAATGTTTGTTTTGTTCGATAAACTGCATATTTATCAAACTAACCAGTGAGCTGCCGCCGGGTCTCTATGTCGCGACTTCTCCTGAGCAGACGCAGTGCAGGGGCCACGCCCTCGTTGTCCTTCACCTCCATCTTGTTCTCGCTGCTCTCAAAGACAACATTTCGGAGCGCACCCGCCGCTATCCGCTCCAGCTCCTTGCTGTCGCTCTGCAGCAGTTTGATCAGCTTGGGTATACCGTGGAGGTAGAACACCTGGGGACAGACAGGCAGAGATCTTCATCTACCCTTGTTCCTATGAAGAGTGAGCTCAACTTGAATTTTCATGCGAATCGCCCACATAATCTCAATATAAATTGAAGGGAAAATATCCCTACCAATCCAATTATTTGAAAATGGCACATACTGTATTATCAACATCAGCTGTATTGTAGGCCTACAGCCTGGAAGCCTTTAACCTTAATTGAGCAGCCAAGTCAACAGTAGTAGAGATGGGCCCCAGCTCACCATCTTCTTAGCATCAGCGCTGTTGAAACATTGGTTTTGAATAAAGCTGGCAGCAGTGATCTGCATGTCCTCATTCTCTTGGCCCAGCAGGTTCACTGCCCTCTCCAATGTCAGCTCAGGCACCTTGCTCTCTGGCTTCCTGTGTGGGAGAGAGCATTGAAGAGGAACTTCTGTCATTGACAAACACACACACACACACACTTTATCAATCCCAAATTCTGATTCATCCCATTTCTCATCCTCACAACACTTTCCATTATATACACCCATTACAAAATCTGGGTAAATCATTGACCTGAAATGACAGATAAGCAACTGAACCACCAATAATTCTCTAGAAGACTCTTTTACAGTAGCTTTAGTGCCAGCCTAGATAAGCCACCGAAATCTGGAACCAACAGGAACCTGAACAGCTTCTACCCCTAAGTCCTAAAACTGCTAAAAAGCTAGTTACAGTTAACCAAATAGCTACCTTGACTGCATTGACCCTTTTTGCTGCTGTTGTTAATCTATCCTGTTTATTATCTATCCTAGTCACTTTATTCCTGGTTATACAGTATGTACATATCTACCTCAATTACCTTGTACCCTTGCAAATCAATTCGGTACTGGTACCTCGTGTATATAGCCAAGTTATCCTTACTTATTGTGCATTTATTATTACTTTTCTATTATTTCTCTATTTTCTCTCTCTGTATTGTTGGGAAAGGCCCGTAAGTAAGCATTTCACTGTTAGTCTACAACTGTTGTTTACGAAGCATGTGACATAAAACATTTGATTTGAGATGTTGAGAACTAAATTAATTGCCAGTTCTAATCAACTTCAGGTTTGTATAGAACACATAAGCCGTCTTACACCGCAGTGACTTCATTCACGTCTGTCTGCCGGATCTCTGGCTCCGCCGCCGCCCTCATCTGGCCCATGTCCACCTCCATGCTGACCAGCGAGGCTGGGTACGAGGGAGGCCATTTGGCTCCCACATGCCCCTGGCTCTCCTTCCCCACCTGGCCCAGCCAGGCCTGGCCCTCTGTTCTCTGGGTAGCATGGAATGACCCGTAGCCTGTTTGTCTCCTCGCCCCCCTTTGAACCTCCATCAGGTAGGGGCTGTTGTTGGTGCGAATCGCAGGGCTGCTGCGGGACTGGCCCCAGGGGTAGTTGCCGCTGTTAGCCATGGCGTGCGTCCTTGTGCTACGGGCCATTTCTGAATGGGCATAACGCCGCATCAAGTCTGTCCCATACGACCGCTCCTCTGAAGTCCCCATCATGGGCGGCTGTCCAGGGCCGGGGAGGGTGTAGGTTCTGAAACTGAGTGTCCCGTAAGCCAGACGCGAGCGAGGTAACTCAGGGCTGGTGACTGGGGTCAAATCCACCCTCTTAGATGGACTTCTTATATTTTCCTTCAAAGACGACAGGCTGCTGAAGTCCCTGCCTCCAATCTGGCCCAAAGATGAGTGTGTCTACATGGAAAGGTGAAAAGCAGTGGTTGCCCCATTTCAGAAGGCTTACAACTGAATCAACCATAGACATGTCTGGTAATAATGCTAAAACATCTGTAAAGCAGTTGCATATAATTGGACACAGTCGTGATCACTCAAAGCAACACAAAAGGTTTAGGGAAAAAGATCATACAAAATTCTCTCTCTGATGTCTGAATAACCACTGTTCTGTTTGTATTGTTGCATCATCCTGTATTGTGTGTTAAAGCCACACCTACACGGAACCCAAACCGGCTGCGCGCGTGCGCCATCGTGCATATATTTATTTTGTCCCCCCACACCAAATGCAATCACGACACGCAGGTTAAAATATCAAAACAAACTCTGAACCAATTCAATTAATTTGGGGACAGGTCGAAAAACATTAAACATTTATGGCAATTTAGCTAGCTAGCTTGCACTTGCTAGCTAATTTGTCCTATTTAGCTAGCTTGCTGTTGCTAGCTAATTTGTCCTGGGATAAACATTGAGTTGTTATTTTACCTGAAATGCACAAGGTCCTCTACTCCGACAATTAATTCACACATAAAACGGTCAACCGAATTGTTTCTAGTCATCCCTCCTCCTCCTAGGCTTTTTCTTCTCTTGACTTCATATTGCGATTGGCAACTTTCATAAATTAGGTGCATTACCGCCACTGGCCTCGTACAACCAATGAGATGGCAGGTGGGTACCTGCTTCTATAAACAAATGAGGAGATGGGAGAGGTAGGACTAGCAGCGCGATCTGCGTCAGAAATACAACTTCTGACTTTAGCAACGCAGACGCGCGCGCGAACAGTGTGGGTGTAATAAGTGAATAATATAGCTTTCTAAATTTATTTTGCAACGCGAGCGGTGTAGTCAGGCTGTAAGGTTTCCTTTAGGAATCATAAAGGTATTATTCAATAAAAATGCAGTTCAATTCAAATTGTCTATGTGAGATGATAGAATTTCAGCGTTTGGTAGAACAGACAAAGGGGCGATAAATATGTCAAGTGTGCCAGGAGGAAAGGCTTTATTTGTCACATTTTTGAGATACCCATCTCTGCCCTATGGGCTTGGGGCTTACAATAGCTGCACATCCCTGAGACTATCCAATTTGTTTTTATTCAAACCATATGGGTGGTACAGTCAAAACCAATGCAGCCTACAGTTTATTTTAGGGGCAATAGATACCATCTCCTTTTCCTGCTATTTCTTGTGAAGTTTATCACCTCGGTCACGCACTAAATATGGAATTCCAAGTAAAAAAATGAAAAAAACACTTCACATATCCTCCAGACACATTGCACTTGACTGCCATGCAGGGTGAAGTCCCTCGCTCCGGAGTTGAATCACGTAGCTGTTATTTCTAACATTCAGGCTCTCTGATGAACTTTAGGGAGGCTAAAGCACCTATGACTGTGGATAGTGGGTTGTGTATTATAGGACTGGCCTTACCTTCATGTCAGACAAGGTTCCATCTCTGGAACCGGTGATAACTGATGGCTTTCTGGATAGATGGAGACTACCTGAAAGATACACCACATGTGTTCTGAATGATCATGCCATCGCACCAATTCCCTAATTACCATCTGGACACACACCCTCTCCTATTGGAAAGGTAAATGGAGAGGACAACAAATACAGTAGGCTAGAGGAGATTGAATATAATAGTTTGCTGACATGATTGTAAACATCATGACAAATACAATGTCACTAAGATTTTGACACAAATGACTAGGCCTGCATGTCCATTCGGTGGTATCTGGTTTCGACCCTGTCCTGTATTTCCTGGTAGACTATGTCTAAACAGCCCCCCCCCCATCCCCCACCTTCAAATTCCCTTGTCGATTTCAATAGGCTAATCTTACAGACCTTGTTTATTCGTGCAGACTCAATGAAAAACACATTGTAAACTACTATTTTACCATTGGACGTTGTCTTTTTGCCCTTACGAGCAAGTGTGAGCTGCACTTGTTGTTGAACACGAAAACTCCGGTCGGTTGAATGAGTCTTTGTATTATCCTCTGGTGGTAATGCCAAACTCGTGTCATCTGCGTCAAGTGTGAATGAGTCTAGCGCAGGTAAAACTGACTTCATAAATGGCGGCGCTTCCATGATTCCGTAGCTCTCCAAAAGTGTCATTCCATAAAATAGCCCGCAGATTCATAAAAAGTGTCACTATCGTCCTTTCCCGATCCGTTCATACACAGTGACTCGGTGTTCCCGAGTCCGTTCCGGTGCAAGTGAGACAGTTGAGTTCATTGCCACTGGGGTGTGGTCTGTATAGTCGACACCTGTAATATCATTTTACAAATAAGGAAGCGAGGACACACTGGGAAGAATGTCAAAATAGTATCGTTGATAGGCTACAAGGCCAATTCTCTGGCAAATAGCAACCCTTGTAAATCCGGGATGGGCAACTGGCGCCCTCCACATTATAGGCCCGCGGAAATGTCTCCAACAAACACTTTTTTTTAAGGAACTGTCAGGGTCTCAATTTACTGTTGATAGTTGGACGCGTAGAATACACAAGGTGCTATTTCGAAATTTGGTTGTGCATCAGCAGTTTTTCTCTTATGTCAGTTACTGACTGTCACTCAGTTCATGTCAGCAAAACTTTTTTAGATTGGTTAGTTAGTCTAGCGCCCAGCTATCTAATCATGGTCGAATTATGACAGGCCCCCATTAATCATCAGATATCATATAAAAACTTCAAACATGTCTCCACCCTATGGCAAAATGTAAAAACATTGCAGGAAATTGGCTATAAAATTGTAAATATTTCTCTCTGCCCAACCTGGTCTCAGAGAATTTTGTATTATTATGTATGTAAATTCGAGACATTCCATTTATTATGATATGTTATGTTTATTATGGTATGTATTAATTTGTGGATGTCCATCATCCATTTCGTATATGTTACGAATGACAATTCATATGAAACTAATTTGCTAAACTTATGGTATGTTACGCCTTCCTGGCTGATGCTAACTAGGTGCTCACACTAGCTAGGCTAGGGGTTAGCGGAAGGGTTAGCTAACATGCAAAGTAGTTGAAAAGTTGCTCAAGTTATACACCCACCCATCCACCCCGACCAACCACCCTCCTTTTGTTCTTGTCTTAAGTAACCTGTCTTATATAATCATACCATACCAAATATAACATATCATACTAATTTCAGCGCCTCAGATTTACATTTACTATGTTACATCTAGCCTGAGACCAGGCTGCTCCATTGAAAAAATTAGCAGAATTGCATCAAATTAGTTACACAATTGCAAAATCTTCTCTCTGGCCCATGGCAAAATGTGTAGAATTGCAGGAAATTAACTCAAACTTTAATTTTCTCTTTGCCGTCAAGAGGGGGGGGCTGTTAAAATGTTCTGCTTGCAAGGTGGGGGGGACAACTTCACTTAAGACCCCCAAAATGCTAGGGCCGGCACTGACTGCACTTGTGGGTTGGCAAACCACGGCGGCCCCAGATGAGTGCCAAATTTATTTATTCCTTTTTTGGGGGGACCCCACCCCCATCAACATTGCCCATCCCTGTTGTAGATAACTGGTTCCCAACATTTTTCGGTTACTGTACCACCAACTGAATTTTGCTGTGCCCGGAATACCCTTGAAGTACCCCCTCGTGCATTTTACCAGTAGGCCTATGGTCTCTGAGTATTCTCAAGTACCCCCTGTGGATAGGCCAAGTACCCCCAGGGCTCCTAGTACCCCTGGTTGGGAGCCAATTATGCAAAACTTCTGGAAAAGCTATTTTCTTTGCCATTGTTTCCACTTACTATCCAATCATTTCTGATATACAACACCTGTATCACACCTGTCAATTACTAATACCATTTGAATCTCACAAAGTCACACTTTATGATTTCTATACCACAGTTGGGTAGTTCTGTGTAATAATTGAATGTAATGTTCCCAAGCATGTGATGTGTGTGTTGTGTGTCAAGTTGGGTACTGTGACAAATATCAAGAATATTAGTGCAAATGGATAAAACAAGTATTTTATTAAACAAATGCTTATTGATGATAACACGTGTTATAGGCAAGACCATTCACCTCACTGTGTAATGGCTCTCTACATTTTAATTAAAGGAGGTGTTCCCAGTGCGGTACGGTACTAAGTATGACACAGCACTGCAGATTCTGGTGTGGGAGTTTTTCTCCAGATTGGAGGAGCTGCTGCCGGTGCCCAGCTTTACACAGGTTCTGATATGACTGCATCTTCATCCTATCAATTAAAATGTTAAAAATGTTGCGTTTACAGTTATGAATGAATGAACCCCCTTTAATAAATGAATAAATGGACTGAACATCGACAAGTTTCCAGTGGGTAGGAGATATGGGTTGATTTGGGAGTGGACTGCACTCTCTTTTTCCATTTTAACTTTAAGTTTCCCTCTCTCACCCTCAGACAGCATCCTTGCCTTCTCTGATCTGGAGGAGGGTGTTCAGTCTGTCTCTGACCCTGAGCACCTGAAGACACTGCTACAGCATCAAAGACACCTGGGACACCTTAACAGAGGTAGGTAGCCTTCAGGTTATGATCCATACTGAACAAAAATATAAATGCAACATGTAACAATTTCAAAGATTTTACTGAGTTACAGTTCATATCAGGATATCAGTCAATTGAAATAAATGTATTAGGCCCTACATCTATTGATTTCACATGACTGGGAATACAGATATGCATCTGTTGGTCACAGATACCTTAAAAAAAAGTAGGGCTGTGGATTAGAAAACCAGTCAGTATCTGGTGTGACCACCATTTGCCTCATGCAGTGTGACAACTCCTTTGCATAGAGTTGATCAGGCTGTTGATTGTGGCCTGTGGAACATTGTCTCACTCCTCTTCAATGGCTGTGCGAAGTTGCTGGATATTGGCAGAAACTGGAATATGCTGTCATACATGTTGATCCAGAGCATCCCAAATGTGCTCAATGGGTGACATGTCTGCTGAGTATGCAGGCCATGGAAGAACTGGGCCATTTTCAGCTTCCAGGAATTAAGTACAGATCCTTGTGACATGGGGCTGTGTATTATAATGCTGAAACATGAGGTGATGGCAGCAGATGAATGGCGATAAAATGCAATTATGTTCATTGTCCGTAGCTTATCCCTGCCCAAACCCTAACCCAAGGGGGGGGGGGGCAAAGTACATCAATCCGGCCCGCGAGACATAAAAAAATATATATATATTTATTTTTTTTCTCCCTTTTTTCTCCCCAAGAGGTGAAGGTCGAGAGCCGTGCATCCTCCGAAACACGACCCAGCCAGGCCGCACTGCTTTTTGACACAATGCCCGATTAACCCGCAAGCACCAATGTGTCAGGGGAAACACCGTACACCTGGCGACCGTGTCAGCGTGCATGCGCCCGGCCTGCCACAGGAGTCGCTAGAGCCCAATGGGACAAGGACATCTCGGCCTGCCAAACCCTCTCCTAACCCGGACGACGCTAAGCCAATTGTGTGCCGCCTCATGGGTCTCCCAGTCACGGCCAGCTGTGACACAGCCTGGGATAGAACCCGGGTCTGTAGTGACGCCTTAGACCGCTGAGCCACTCAGGAGGCCCCCAAGGGGCACATTAAATTCTCTGGCAACAGCTCTGGTGGACATTCCTGCAGTCTGCATGCCAATTGCACGCTCCTTCAAAACTTGAGACATCTATGGCATTGTGTTGTGTGACAAAACTGCACATTTTAGAGTGGTTTTTTATTGTCCCCGGCACAAGGTGCACCTGTGTAATGATCATTCTGTTTAATCAGCTTCTTGATATGCAACACCTGTCAGGTGGATGGATTATCTTGGCAAAGGAGAAATGGTCACTAAGAAGGATGTTAGCGTTTTGTGCGTATGGAACATTTCTTGGATATTTTTCCGGTTCATGAAACATGGGACCAACACTACAGTCGTGGCCAAAAGTTTTGAGAATGACACAAATATTAATTTTCACAAAGTATGCTGCCTCAGTGTCTTTAGATATTTTTGTTACTATGGAATACTGAAGTATAATTACCAGCATTTCATAAGTGTCAAAGGCTTTTATTGATAATTACATGAAGTTGATGCATAGAGTCAATATTTGCAGTGTTGACCCTTCTTTTTCAAGACCTCTGCAATCCGCCCTGGCATGCTGTCAATTAACTTCTGGACCACATCCTGACTGATGGCAGCCCATTCTTGCATAATCAATGCTTGGAGTTTGTCAGAATTTGTGGGTTTTGTTTGTCCACCCGCCTCTTGAAGATTGACCACAAGTTCTCAATGGGATTAAGGTCTGGCGAGTTTCCTGGCCATGGACCCAAAATATCGATGTTTTGTTCCCCGAGCCACTTAGTTATCACTTTTGCCTTATGGCAAGGTGCTCCATCATGCTGGAAAAGGCATTGTTCGTCATCAAACTGTTCCTGGATGGTTGGGAGAAGTTGCTCTCGGAGGATGTGTTGGTACGATTCTTTATTCATGGCTGTGTTCTTAGGCAAAATTGTGAGTGAGCCCACTCCCTTGGCTGAGAAGCAACCCCACACGTGAATGGTCTCAGGATGCTTTACTGTTGGCATGACACAGGACTGATGGTAGCGCTCACCTTGTCTTCTCCGGACAAGCTTTTTTCCGGATGCCCCAAACCCCAGTCCTCAGCAGTCCAATCCCTGTACCTTTTGCAGAATATCCGTCTGTCCCTGATGTTTTTCCTGGAGAGAAGTGGCTTCTTTGCTGCCCTTCTTGACACCAGGCCATCCTCCAAAAGTCTTCGCCTCACTGTGCGTGCAGATGCACTCACACCTGCCTGCTGCCATTCCTGAGCAAGCTCTGCACTGGTGGTCCCCCGATCCCGCAGCTGAATCAACTTTAGGAGACGGTCCTGGCGCTTGCTGGACTTTCTTGGGCGCCCTGAAGCCTTCTTCACAACAATTGAACAGCTCTCCTTGAAGTTCTTGATGATCCGATAAATGGTTGATTTAGGTGCAATCTTACTGGCAGCAATATCCTTGCCTGTGAAGCCCTTTTTGTGCAAAGCAATGATGACGGTACGGGTTTCCTTGCCGGTAACCATGGTTGACAGAGGAAGAACAATGATTCCAAGCACCACCCTCCTTTTGAAGCTTCCAGTCTGTTATTCAAACTCAATCAGCATGACAGAGTGATCTCCAGCCTTGTCCTCGTCAACACTCATACCTGTGTTAACGAGAGAATCACTAGCATGATGTCAGCTGGTCCTTTTGTGGCAGGGCTGAAATGCAGTGGAAATGTTTTTGGGGGATTCAGTTAATTTGCATGGCAAAGAGGGACTTTGCAATTAATTGCAATTCATCTGATCACTCTTCATAACATTCTGGAGTATATGCAAATTGCCATCATACAAACTGAGGCAGTAGACTTTGTGAAAATGTATATTTGTGTCATTCTCAAAACTTTTGGCCACGACTGTACATGTTTTACTTATATTTTTCCTCAGTGTACATTGTAGTTACATGAGCAGACACCTTACTATAAAGCACTTTGTGATGTCTGATGGCGTTATAAATACAATTTGATTTTCCAACTTAATTTTCAGTTCATTGGGCTGCAGCCTATCATTTTTTCAACAACCTTAAAAATATTGAAGGTCAGTGAGTCTCATTCACCCCTCCTAAGTGCCCTGGAGCAGTCATCTTGTGTCCGTTTCCATGCAGTATCCTTGTGGACTTCCTGTTCTATACTGTCTTTTTATTGGAAAACAAACACAAAGTAACACCTGACCCACCCACTAACACCCCCCTCACACAACCATGCACCAACAATGTACCAAAAGTCTGGAGAAACACTGAACAAAATGAGTAGATACAGTACAGACATTACAAACAGGCTGGAGTCAAGTAATTCCCTTTTAATGAATTATTATTCCAAACAAAATAGTCTGCAATCCACTTTATCCAATTTCACTGTTCATATGATCATAAAGGAAATTCTGTTTGCATTGATAAACTAGTGAGTGCTTCAAGACACCTTAGTGAGAGAGTGCCTGGAACAAGGTTGATCAGCACACATTCACAGCAGTCCCCCACCCATTCATTATACAGGGACTGTTTAGTGTCAGTAATAAGGGTCCATGGGGGTAATTCATTCAAAATAAAACTACAGCCGCTGTACATTTGCCACTTTTTCCCCGCAATAAATAAAAAAAAGGTCCTCACAATTCAGAACAAGTAGCATTAATGTCCTTCCTTTCCTTCCTGAATGTAGTGTACCAGTATGCATTAATCCAATCCCCATAAATTGTTATATCCATAAAAAATACAACTGGTTAAAGGTGATAGTTTCATGAATAACCATGTCTTTTTTGAAATCCTTAGAACATTACCAAATGTACCAAATATTATCATGTATTAGACAGGGATAGAGTAAGCCGATTTTGACTTTATCATTCTGCCTGGCCAATTATATCAAACATTTGTCATAGGATCGATATGTATTTGTCACACAGACACAATGTATGCAACAAACAACACATGTAGTCTGACCAAGTGGCAGACATTATCCAATGACAGGTTTTATAGAAGGTCTTGACCAGCCAGATGACTGTCCAATCAGACAGGCCGGTGAAATCTTTCATGCAACAGATTTTAAGAAGGGTCAATAACAAACTCACAATAGATCTTTTAACCCTTTCTTCGGTTATTTACTGGCTCCTAAACATTCCCTCCCAAAAAACTGCTTTGATGAAGCATGAGCACAAATTAAAACAAGCATTATCCACAATGGCAGACCTTGGTAAAGTACACATGTAAAATACAGTGCACTTGATTTAACTTGCCTAGTAAAATGGAACCAGTGGAATAATCCCAAAAGTACAAACTCCACCCACCCTACAATACCTCAAGTATTTGAAAGTTAACATACTGGTATGTATTTGACAATGTCTGCCTCAGAGGGGTATTCTTGTGATAAAATGAATGCTGGGAGTCTGGGTGAGATAGGGGTTGAGTGATAAGATTAAAAAGTGAAACTCCTCATGTTTGTGTAATCTCCAGTAAAGCACTACAATTTACAAGTGTGTTCTCAACTATAATATCTCACATCCATGTTCATCGTAAGAATATTTCCATGTTCAGCCTAACCGCCAGTGTCGTTCCACCATAAATCTAAAACGGAAAGCACTCATTTCCATCCTTTCTCTCTTTCAGAATACTTCCCTATTCGTTGTCCCATGTTATCTCATCTCTGTTCTCAGGTGGAACTGAAAGGAGGGACATTTTTTACCGTCACACCTTCACTACACGGTACAGCTTTTTTTTGACATCATTAGAAAAACAATCGTAAATATGGAGAAGAAAAGTTCATATGGTTGCATTTCTGTTAACCAGACACATAACTCCACACTTCTCTGCAGCAAAGTATTTACACGTCCCCTGTGTGGGGGGGTTCAATCCTCATTCAGTGGTCAGACAAGATGCACAAGTGTGGATTAAGGTACATTATCTCAGTATTGAGGAGACATCATTTGTGGCAATTGAATGAAATATAGATATTATTATATTAAAGAGGGCCTGCCTTCAACTAGTAAAGAGACTCTTATGAAGATTGACCAGATCATATATGGGGCGGGGGTTAATAATTAAATTAGTATATCAAATTATTGTTATTCATGATCATGCTAGATGGAGAAAACAAACTGATGACAATCAAGGCAACACAATTAAAGGCAATTAAATGTGAAATGCTCCATATAAGAAATACAAAATGTGTTGTTTTTACAACTAAACTTCAAGAAGGGCACCAATTACTGAGGTGAAGGGGGAGGGATAATAATGAGCCCTTGTCTTCTGTCCACACATTATGGTACTACTTGAAGTAGATAGTCATATTTTTGAGCTGTAGTTTGTTTGTACAGGTTAAACACCAGCCAAAGTGAATCCGACACCGTGCTAAGACATCCTTCCAGTACTCGTCCAACTGAGGTAGCATCTCTTTGTTGTCAATACTGCGCCAGCTCCCGAGGTCCAATGACACTGCCATTTTCCATCCTATTGTCAGCCAATGACCCCTTTTCTGTGGCAGCCATGTTGTGTAATTTTCTTAATTATGGAAGAAAATAATAATACAGTTGACCCCAATAGAACATTCTTAAAGAAGTTACTGAAAGGCATTCCTTAACTGAATCATCCAGACACAGTTCCAAGTATGGCTTTGGTTTGTCCAAGTATACAGTAATTTACATACATGTGGCGTGAGCCGTGACTCTGAGGATTCTTATATTCATGCAAAACGTCAGTTTTCAGTGTATCTGTACAGGTAGAAGATAGTTCATAGGCGTGGGAAGGGGCCAGTCCTATCTGCGCGAGGGGCCCAGAACAGATCCTGTGCTGGGAGGGCCATAACGGGGGAAGTTGTCATTAGAGGGCTGGCTGGGGAGCAGGGAGTTCCCATTAGTTGGAGAGCAGCTGAGATGAAGCCGCTTCAAGTACTCAGCGTGGTCCGGCTTGTGGTGCTGCAGGACTTTGATGGCTTCGTCCACTGTGAACCACTCCCGTTTACGACCTGCAGGGGGAGACAGAGACAGAGTGTGAATCACTCCTTCTGTTGACCACCGGGGGGGGCAAGCAGTGGACGTTATACACCAACCACCTGAAGGCGGCATTGTCCTGAGTCATTTTGAAATTGAATATCACCTATGAAGCGTTAACTTGATTAAGGGTTTCATAAAAATGATTTGAACCAGAGACCTTTTGGTTACTGGCCCAAAGCGCTTAATACTTGCTAGTCGCCAAAGTTCCAGAGCATGTCTTTAATACACTCCCAATAACCAGTCAGCGTTCAGAACTACTGGGGTTTTCCACATGAACTCAGTGTGACATTTGCCCTTTGAGGGGTGGGGGATCTTCTCACAAAGAAATGGGATCTGGATCAACCCCATGTGTCACTGTCAATAAAATATTCTGATATCCCCTTACCAATCTGCAAACACGCCCAACGTTTGTCATCTAAACATTCAAAATGCCTCTTAATTTCAGCCTACCTAAAGTCTTGTGAAGGGTGCTAATAGCTCTTTTGAATACATGTTTCCAGAATAGATGTTATCAGAATACATTGATTATCTCTAACAACAGCTACGTTGTTATTGCGTGAAGATGAGGCCATAGACATGAGCTCATTTAAAGGAAAGGTCAATCACAGTGGCATGCTTTCACAACATTCTTTTTGAGGAACAAGTTGTAGCCCATGTTTGGTAATCCTGTGTGTTAACAGGAATGAGGATTTTGAGTGCAAAGGAACAAATATTGGTGCGGTTAAATCGGTAAAAAAAAAAGAAAGACTGAGGCTGATATACTGCCTACTGTAAGATCTAGAAGGACTAAAAGCTCCAGCCACTCAGGAAAAAGACTGATGAAGTCTAAAGGATGTTAAATGGATTTTCAGAGGTCAGGTCACACTGTTTGGTGCAGTCAGTGGTGAGTCAAGGTCTGTTTGGGAAGGCCTGGGATAGATGACCTGCTCAGTAATCCAATCGCACGTTCACATTTTACTCTACGTTTTACCAGCTATTTTAGTCCACCTCTCCAAAGCTAGCAGGCTGGTGTGATTTAGCTGTTAGCAGCATAAGTTGAGTCTTAATCAGCCACTTTGGAATTGATGTGTTATGACTCCAAACTTTAGATTAGGTGAAGCCGGATATTATTGGAAAAATATTGAACTTGTTTGTTGCTTGTTTTCTGCAATCCCAGGCCTTTTAGTCAGTGAGTGGGATTTCATTATTTAGTCTGTGAGGCCTGTTGGTACTGGCAACATCCTTCCTGGAAAAACAGATTATTGTACTAGACAGTGAAGTCCTGATGTCATGTGACCATAAACTCACCTATGTTGACCGAGTCTTCCCATGCTTCCAATGTCTCCGTCACTGTCAACACGTAAACATACGTTCGGTGCTTTCGGTCTTGATTCTGCTGTAAAGTTAAAAAGAAAACTACATTTCAAAATGCAGGTTAGAAGAACCTCTACCTGTGGAACAGCTGCTTTCAGAGGGTGCACATGCTTTAGGGTAGTTTGTCCACCCTTGACTAGGCATCAACCAAATCCACTCATTTTCTATTCTTGAATTTCATTCATGTGACAATTTACACTAAGATAGCAATGACAGTTACATTTTTACTCCCTGAAAAACTGTCTTATAATTACTGTCAGCCCAGAGTCACACCTTACCTCAAACACACCTAGGAGACGTCCCAACTTGCCTTTCACTCCTGCCTGGTGGGAGAGAGAAGAGAGGCATTAGGGGGATGTGAGATGACAGTATTGGGCCTATGGCAAATTGACAAACCAAAACACTTGTGTTAGATTAAAAAGGAAAGTAGAGAAATCCCAATTCTTAACAATACTGTGTGGGGGTTTTAGTATGAAAACCTTCGACTGGAGTTAGGAGTGTGTGTTGAGATGTGAAGAGAGAGTGTGTGTGTGTGAGAGAGATCAGAACGTTGACCAATATAATGTGATTGAATATCACAACACAAATCCACCCAGTCCTGCTGTATATTTACAGGTCAAAATCAGAGAGGTTAGTGTTTCCAAAAAGACACATGACCCAGCTCCTATTCCCCTTCCTGCCCCTTTTTCAAGCTTCACAAAGAATCTGCCCATTTCCACTGGACAGGCTTTAGGACCTGTGAATGTGCTGGAATCCAGCAGGGAGCCAAGTTTAGCCTGCTGACGTACCCAAGTACGTTAGGTTTCCCACCAGCTGGACCTTTGGAATACCACGAGCTCCTCAGTCACTACCCAAACCAAATCCTTCTGACCCCCTTCTCTACAAACCCACCTTGGACCCACCAAAATGTACCTCCAAATTGTGTCATGTCATAAGTGAATTCCCGTCACCCACAATCATTGCATACATCAAGTCTCTCAGAGCTGAACCCTTTAGCTGTGAAGCCACGTTGGAGAAAACATGCTGTGAAGTGCCATTGAGACATCCCAGGAGATCGACAAGGTCAGTCACATGCCACAAGGAAGGCAGTGGTGAATTATAGAGGGTGTGTCTCTATCTATCTCATAGTGTATATGAGAATATTTAGGGCCTACAGACATTCCTGCACATCGCCTTTAAATGACCAATCAGGGGCCAGAGTTTGATACTCATATAGATGACATGATCACTACATGACTTGAAGCCAGAGTTTACAACTAACACATTACAATAGTCTCCCCCATCGCTAAAAGGCATGTTCTTTACAGACAAATCAATGAATGACCATCAAATCAATGTGTGTTTTGTGCGTGCATATAGCTATTAGTTACACACCCACTTTGTGATTAATTTCAATTTCATCATCACTGATGATTATGGTGATGATTGATTGGATTAAAGGAAAGATCCAATCATTCTGAATGTGATATTGTTTTTGTGCATCTCTGAGCGATGCTCTATCGACTCCCGGGTCATTCTTTTATTTTTATGTGTATCTGAAAAAGTTTTGCATCATATGAAAACATGAAATGACCCCGGGAATTGATAGAACGTCGCTCAGAGATGCACAAAAACAATATAACATTCAGAATGATTGGATCTTTCCTTTACATGATGATGATGATGACAGGTGAACTCACCTCTTCAAACACCTCTCTGACCGCTGCGCCACAGGGCTCCTCCTCCGGCTCCATCCCTCCACCTGGGACAATCCACTGGTCCGGATGCCGACTGCTGCTCACCAGCAACACCTGGAAGAGAAAACACAATAGCTCTGTGAGTCCAGTGCCACCACAGGGCCCTCTGCTCCACCACAGGGCCCTCTGCTCCACCACAGGGCCCTCTGCTCCACCACAGGGCCCTCTGCTCCACCACAGGGCCCTCTGCTCCACCACAGGGCCCTCTGCTCCACCACAGGGCCCTCTGCTCCACCACAGGGCCCTCTGCTCCACCACAGGGCCCTCTGCTCCACCTTGGCTGATCGATTGACCCAGATCAGGTCTTTTTGGGCGCCTCGAAGCAGGTGCCTGAGCTTAAATTACACCACAGTCTGCCATGTACAACGATCCGTACAGATTGAATGAGCATGTATCTGCATTGTCATGATGCAATACACACACACACACGCACTCATGACCTATGGGGCTCATAGTTGCTCAGTTGTCTCTTTCACCATGCTGAGGAAACATCCAACTCAAGTTAGTCGAATACGACATACTACAGTGATCCAGCGTCAGAAGCAGCTTGTGTGGCTTTCACCTTCCATCTTTTCCCCATCCAGACCCCTCTATACGGGACCAGTGTGTCAGCCTGACAACCATGTAATATCAGCTAGCAGCTTGGCTTTGACACTCCTCTGTGCTGCTCTAATGGGATTGTGGGATTGCTGGAGCAGACTTGTTGTTGTCCGAGCCAGGAGCCAGGTAGTGACAAGTCAAGTGGTCAAGAGAGGCAACACAGTGGATACGGCACACGTCACCCTTCCACTCTGGGTCACCGTAACTGAGCCGACATCTCATCAGGCTCGTCCCAGGCTAAGAGGGGATAGAGGGTGGACAGGGAGTGGGACGGTTAGCTATATTTACGGGCGCCACATACAGATGAGGGGATCCAACTGAATCAGCGGGGTAGACCAGACTGTCTGCTTAGTACCCTACATTATAAAGCCATAAACCATGGAGATAGGTTAGTAGGTTCATTCTATGTTTAAACAGACTGCTAGCGCTTCAGAATGTGAGTGTACATGTGTGTGCGTGTGTGTGTGTGTGTTTTGGGGGAGGTACTGTCTGTGTTTCTATATGGGGGTGGGGCACCGCTGTGGGCCTTTTGCAAATATGTTTTTGGGGGCAAGGCTTTAAGCAGCTCAGGGATGTCACTGCGTTTGACAGTGTCTACCGTGGAGTTTACAAAACAAAGCTAGCTAGACTACATCCTGCCAGTGTTATTTTTGCTTCACTTTAAGTCCTATCTTTTCTATTTCTTGCTCAAAATGTGGGTGGATATGAACTGTTACGAATTTAACTCTTTCCAGGAAAGACATAAGGCTTGTCAGCACCTCATACAAATTCAGGCAATATACAAAACTTTGTTCATGTCATTTATGTCAACAGCTTAGGCTAACAAGGTATGTCCCACTGAAAAATCATGGCACTGAGGAACACTCGGCACAGCGAGGAGCAAAACACCACACCAACATATTAGATAGGTCAAAGGTCAGGTGCAGATGGAGGGGGGGGGGGGGCAAAGGGAATAGAGCAGCGTCTCCCAGCGAGATTCCAGTGTGTTTTGTAAGCCTGCTAAACGGGCCAGGAATCTCAGGAAGGAAATAAACACCTACTTTCTCAACACGCCTGTGGCTGTCAAACAAACCAGTCTCCCACATGCCAGCCTACGGAGGTTTGAAGTTTTAGACTGGAGTATTTTAATGCATTAGGAGAGGGGTTAGTCATAACCAAAATAGACCTATGAAGTCAACATACGGAAGTTTGCTGCCCCTTGTTTTACACCAAATACACCTACTTTCAGCCTAGTCGATATAAAAAAAACTAAGCCCAACTATATGCCAATTCCAGACCCCACGCATTCAATACAGCTTTAACTCCTATCTAGAAATGTACAAGTAGGGCAACATCATTTGCCTAGTAATAGGCTACCCTTTAGTCCATCCAGACCAACAATAAACCGTACTTCAACTTCACCAAGTGTCAACAAACCCTTAAGTCTTGTAGCGACACAGTGGACTGAAAAGACACAATGTACTGTAATACAGTCTCAGGGAGACACCTATTGCTGGATGAAGGCAACCATAACAGATCGCTCCTACCCTCTGGCATGAACGCTCTTCTAGTCTCTACTGTTGTTGGAGGCGAATGACCCACCCACTGGCCCTGAGGGATGTTCCTGTTTTCCCTTGATGGACTTTAAACCTAGTCACTGAACACCTGACCCAGAGGGTTCCTCTTTCTCCTTTTCCATTCCATAAACAAAGTCTCTGACATCACACAGAGTTCCTATTAACCTACTCAGGCCCTCTCAATGGGGGGGTCATGTCTAACATGTTGTGTGTGTGTGTGTGGGGGGGGGGGGGTTGCAGGAGAAGCTACATTTTTGTTCCATCTCCACAAAGGGGACTGAGATTTGATTGCTGAGATCTGACCAAAGCAGGTTGAGACAAGGTCTTCAGATATAGATAGGCCACAATCCTTCAGGGATTCAACAGCATGGGATTGGCACAAAGAGGTAGCATTGGCAAAGACAGTATTGGCCACGCAGGAGCCACAGAGGCTTTTCTCCTGTTCAGGCTTAACCTCTCTTGGGTAGGGGGCAGTATTTTCACGGCCGGACGAAAAACGTACCCAGATTAAACGGCCTACTACTCGGGCCTAGGAACTAGAATATGCATATTATTAGTAGATTTGGATAGAAAACACTCTGAAGTTTCTAAAACTGTTTGAATGATGTCTGTGAGTATAACATAACTCATATGGCAGGCAAAAACCTGAGAAAAATCTAACCCGGAAGTGGGAAATCTGGTGCTTGTAGTCCTTTCAAGTCATTGCCTATCGAACACAGTGACTTAGGGTTCATTTTGCACTTCCTAAGGCTTCCACTAGATGACAACAGTCTTTAGAAAGTTGTTTGAGACATCTATGGTGAACAGAGAGTGAACAGAGGAAGTTGGAAGTTGTTGACTCAGGAAAGGACATGAGTTCATTGGCGCGCATTCATGTGAGGGGTAGCTGTGTTCCAAAACGTTTTTCAAGACACTGGAAACGTCCGGTTGGAATATTATTGAAATTCTAAGTTAAAAAGGCCCTAAATATTGATGCTATACAACGTTTGACATGTTTGAACGAACGTAAATAGAATTTTCTTTGACTTTTCGTCGTGACATTTTGGCCGCGCTTCCTACACTTGGAGTAGCTTACTGAACGCGCAAACAACAAGGAGCTATTTGGACATAAATTATGGACTTTATCGAACAAAACATTTATTGTGGACCTGGGATTCCTGGAAGTGCCTTCTGATGAAGATCATCAAAGGTAAGTGAATATTTCTAATGCTATTTATGATTTTAGATGACTCCAAAATGGCGGGTATCTGTATTGCTTGATGTCTTTTTCTGAGCGCAGTACTCAGATTATTGCAAAGTGTGCTTTCCCCGTAAAGCTTTTTTGAAATCTGTCACAACGGTTGCATAAAGGAGATGTACATCTATAATTCTTTGAATAACAGTTTAATATTTTATCAACGTTTATGATGAGTATTTTTGTAAATTGTTGTGCTGATTCACAGTCAGTATTGGAGGCAAAATATTTTCTGAGCATCACGCGGCAATGTAAAATGTTTTTGGATATAAATATGAACTTGATCGAACAAAAAATGCATGTATTGTGTAACATGATGTCCTAGGAGTGTCATCTGATGAAGATCGTCAAAGGTTAGTGCATAATTTTAGCTGTTTTTCTGGTTTTTGTGACACCTGTCCTTGCTAGGAAAATGGCTGTGTGTTTTTTCTTGTGTTGGAACTGTCCTAACAATCTAACTTTATGCTTTCGCCGTAAAGCCTTTTTGAAATCAGACAATGTGGTTACATTAAGGAGACGTGCATCTTTAAAATGGTGTAAAATAGTCATATGTTTGAGAACTTTGAATTATGACATTTTGTGGTTTTGAATTTGGCGCTCTGATTTTTCACTGGCTGTTGAATAGTGTGAAGCGTGGGTCTCCCCAAGAGAGGTTAACGAGTGCATGCAAGTACGACAGAGTAGCTGGACAGTCCCAGAGCAAACTCTGTAAAGATGCTCCTGGGGATGGGCTCTATACATTACAACAGCTCAGTAACAGTTGAACAGACACAGGCAATGCATTTCCTGACCTAACAATACCCTTGACCAGAGACACAGGTGAGTGATTGAAGATGGTCTCCATTAGTTCCACCACAGGTATCTTAAATATTTAAAAAAGCTAAGATATTACACAAAGGTTTACTTGTTTTATAGCATTACATATCAAATGTCAGCAACAAGATTGTATGTGTAGGTAATTACTAATGTTAATAAATACTTCACAAGTAAAAATCAAAGGGGAGATTGGGATGCAGTATTGAGACAGATTGGGCAGTCTCATTAATACAACTCAGTGAGAAAGCCTTCCACCTGCTCTACCACAATGCAATGTGCCTATGGCACGGCACACACTGACACACAGCCAACTGATATCTCTATTCCTTGTTCCTGAAAGAATCGGCTATACATGAGGGAGAGAACAAGTCTCCCGCAGTCTTAAGGGACAACAGATTCTCCTTCAGGCCATCTCTCTCTCTGTGTGTGTGTGTGTGTGGTACAAATACTTGAGTGCTCTGATAGAGTTCTTAATGACAGACAGATAAAGTCTGCAGCTTATATGTTGCATAACAGTGGTGCAGGGAAGTCAGAGGCTGCAGTGTCTTGAACTGTCTGATACAAATTTGGATTTCTATCAGACAGTACAAATCCAAATGTAGGAGCTGTTCATAAACAATGCGTGTGGCTCAGTAAGAAATGAAAAGCCTCGCCACTTTTACATTAATGACCAACCTTAGTCTTCCCGACTTTTGTTCATGCACTGAAAAATGACAATTTGCTTACTAAAGTCTCCTATGACAACAAATCAAATCAATCAAATTGTATTTGTCACATGTGCAGAATACAACTGGTGTAGACTTTACCGTGAAATGAAATAGTAACACACAACAATGGAATAGGTCCTTAGATTTTGGTTATGATAATTTGGGCCTATTTAACTTGTTACGGTAGTAGGTCTAAGTCACATCTGTATAAATTGTGGCTTTAAACATTTAAATAGTCCTAGGCAGAAACTATTGGAGCATGCTATATTGACTGAAATGACACATGCATAACAATATAGCCTATTTCATGGAAATAATTGCTTCCCATTTGATAAAATGTAAAAAAAATGTGTGGAACGAGTCCTATATGTTGTTATAATTTCGGGGAAATTGACTTGGGTAGATAGTCCATTTTGTTAAAACATAGACTGTGAACGCTTGCATCGTGGTGGTGCGTAGACTATCACGGTGAAGCACGTTAAAAACCAGAAACTATTACAAGTAATATGTCTAGGACTACAGCAACTTGTTAAATATATTCTCTCAAACCAGAAATATAAAAACAAAGCACTGATTGAGACTACTTTTCAGTAGGCTACCTTTGGTTTTAGCCTAGGTTACTGAAACCCTGTCTTACAAAATGGCCACTTCATCAATAACGCCTTTTCATTTCATTTTCATGAGGCAGCAGACATTATAAGGTGTAAAATGATGACGGTGATATTGTTAGTAGTATTTCAACTCGTATGCATTAGTACAGTGGTATCGTCATACAATGTAGCAGTGGCTGGACTGATGTCCCGCCCGTCAAATGAAACATGCAACAGAGCGCCTCGCCCCCCTCGCTTTGCTCTCAAACTAGCCCAAACTGGATAGCCGCGGGCAGTCACACAACACCACTAACGATGTATTACTAACGCTATGGAACGTAGGCCAATAAAAAGCGTATAAATAGACTAACACTTCTGTTTTTTTGTTTAACATCAAGCCTACATCTCTAATCATTAGGTTTTAAAAACCCTCCGAAGCATTTCTTTCAGACACTGCAAGACAGCCCCCGCACATCGACATTTTCTGATGAATTAAGTGGTAAAACCACAATGAAAACCTATTTAAGTCTATTACAATAGGCAATTATAGATACAATATTGACAAGTGTAGGATATAGCCGAGAACAGTGGTTTGGTTTAAAGACAGGACAGCATCGGTCCCCTGAACTGTCAATGAGAAATATAACCATCTAACGTTAACGTTATACCTCTTCTTCACGGTCGTTCTTGAAGCACAAGCATGCCGCTCGTTTCTTGAAGCCCTCGCCATCATACGTTCTGGTCTGGTTCGGCTTGAACTTCATTATGTAGGTTACTACTCTCCTCGCCGGGCAGGCAACGAAATCCAGAAAATGAACGAACGAAGAGTGAGTCACCAAACCAAGGTTCTGGATGGCGAAGAGAAAACTGGCATGTGTGTGTCACTGAGGTCCAATAACGCGATATACCGGCAATCAACCCATCGACGGTGTATTTTCCTATTCACTCCAACTGCGTTTAGTGCGTTCTTGTCAGGGAATTCCCTCCGTGATGTTGGGTTAATGGATGCAGTTCAGTCCCCCATACCCTCCACTTCTATGTGCAATCGCTTATTTAAGTAGAGGGAGTCAATACTGTACCCTCCTCCGAAGTCCTCCCACCTTAGGTAGTAGACTACAAGGTAGGCTTTGCGCAGTCGCTGACTGTCAATAGACAGAAGGCAACCTAGCGGAGCGCTGTTACGCACGTCACCATTCGTCTGATGAGGATTGGATAAAAATGTTGGAAAAATCTAGCTGTGATTGAACATCTATGCAGTGCTCACTCCATCTGACTTTAGGCTTTCTTGAAAAGTAGTCTGTCCTGTTTGTTCCATACAACCACCCATATGGATAGGTAATCTAGAAAAAAGGTTACCATTTTTAACACTTAAACCTATAACTTCATCAGATTTTCTCAATATAAGATGTAATGTGACATATTGCCCTGAAATGTCAGTAGCCAAGGTCTTTAAAAGACTCCTTATAATAGCCTCCACTGTAAACCACTGTCTTCGGATTGGGGGTGGTGGAAAAGAGGGTTTCTGATCTTCCACTTTTTCTGTATTCACATTTTATAGCCTACCTTAGCTACTCTGTGATGACTATTCATGCTATTGACTGAAAGCAAGTTGGGGATATAGGCCTAGTCTAGGTTTGTTCTGTTTATAGCCTATAAAGGAAGGTGGGCCTACTTGAAGATGTCTAGTTTTGTGTGTTAATGTATAGCTTTTATGTTATATAAGACAGGTCACACCTACCTTCCCCTCATAGAAAAAGGTTCCATATAGAACCTTTTGGGGGTTCCATAGATGAAGCAAGCGATATAACCCTTCTTTTTTAAGTGTATACACATACCAAAGACATTTTGTATAGGAGTTCCTCTATCTTAGTCACTGCATTTCACTGTTAGTCTACAGCTGTTGTTTACGAAGCATGAGACAAGTATTTACTGAGGGTGTTGTCAAAGTAGAAAACAGTTTATTATTGAGCCAATGTTTTAGCAACTGTAAATGCAACTTTGTTTTGTTACTTACTGACACTAGTATTGCATAGCAGTAGAGAAATTGTACAGACAATACATTCAACAACATCTCTACCGGAAACTGAATATTATATTTGTCATTACTGGTACAGGGATCCTTTAGTTGATATTAAAATACAAAGTCTCCTGTTTTTTCCTCTGCAGAATCTATTATTAATGTTCTGGTCAGAGACCTTTGTCAAGACAAAGTGAGATTCACACAAACATCCACATATATGGTATATATACACACCTGTGTTTTGGTGCTGTAACTCTCTGCACCATAAGCGAGAAAAGCATGTAATTGGAAGTGTTAACCCTTCACCTCTAAAGGTTTTGAAATACCAGTAAGGCCAGTGTAGTCATCTGTCAACCTGTGTTCTCGTCAAAATTGGAATTCAACAACTGAATCAAAAGAACTGTTAACTCGATTTACTTTTCTAACTGGATGCCAGCAGGACAAGCATCCTTCCTCACACTCTTCATCAAAGAGATTGTCACTCACAGAGTATCAGAGTTTTGGAACTGACAACCATATCATGATGTGATTATTTTTAAGAGACGATGGACTGAACTTAAAGAGAGAAAAATTGATTAGGTCATGGGGTGAGATAGCCTGCTTTTTCTTAAGATAATTGATCGTTACAGTTTGAAATGACTAATCAAAATCTTATCAGGGTCTTACGTCAGATAGAGCAATGATTCCGCCTGCACTGAGCGACGAGCGTTGTGTGGGAGTGACGAAAGGCAATGGGGTAGCCTTTGATGTGTAAAAATCTCATATGAGCGGAATTGCAAAGATGTCAGACTGTGTTGTGGAACACCAAAATAACATATGCCTCGAAGCTATCTTCCCTGTCTCAATGGATCTCTACCATCTACCATCTTTCCATAACTTGAATTGGTCTCTAAAATCCCTTTTACCAAAATAATTAACTTATTTCTACCTCCTTCTCTTACACAAAGTACTGTATATCTCTGTCATTATCTTAGAATAGACAGGGTCTCAAAAGTCAACACTCCCAAAGAATAGACCTGCAGAAACTTCTATACAAAAAGTCAATATCGTCATCTAACTCAAAATCAGTCATCTACAGCATCATCTTGCCCAAAGTAGAAAGGATATCAACAGCCCATAATATTAGCTGCAGTTCAAGTGAGAAGGGGGATTTGATTTCACATGCTTTAAGGATGACAGAAAGATGTGTATGAAGTCACCAGATTTGAACCTCTGCCCATTCCTGTAACCATTCTAATGATAGAGCCGCAGTCTAACACATTTGTTCTCTGCCATCGCCAAGGCAATCTCAAAACACACACAGAACACACACAGCTAGGCTAATCCGACTGTTCTTCATCTATTCTGTCACTTTCCTCGTTTGCCAATGATCCACTCTCTCAGCACAGCCGGCTCGGATTGCCCTTTGTGCCAATTAGAGTTTGAGATGATCAAGTCACTTGCTGTAAGTCCCTTTTAGACAGTATTAAAGGGGATGGGCTTTGGTCTTTGAATCTCCCAGAATCATGAGGGCATGGCCCATTGCCAGTTCATTCTAAGAGCAGCAGGCTCTTGAGCGGCAATAGCGCAGCCCCCACCACGACCCATAAACCTTTCCCTAAAATGTCATATTAGGATATTTATATATGGCATGTCGAGCAACATGGGTGTAATGTATAGGTCACTACTACTGCTTGGATGGGTTTAGCGAAAGCTAATGGTCCTGTAAGCATAATTTATCCTATATCACACATCCACACTCTCTCTCACACACGCAGGCATGCACGCGCACACGCACACAAGCACAAAAACACACACACACAACTGCTGCAACCAGACTCTTATTTACTATTGCTAATACTGCTAAATTTAAAACACTTGTCCCCCAATGCTCCCTTCTCTGATAAATGTGTAAATGTTGGACGATAAATTGTGCCTTCCTGTATTATACTTATGCTAAAATGTCTATTCTATTCTACTGAGTGATTTACTTTATGTTCCTATTCTTATCTTCTATTATTTATTATTGTTGTTGATTGTCGAGAAGGAAACTGCAAGTAAGCATTTTATTGGACAGTGTATACCATGTGTATCCTCTACATATGACTAATAAAAACGTCAAACTTGAAATTGAAACTATATATCATACGTACATCTAGATATTTGAAGTGTGTGTAATGTGAAAAACTACCACCATTACTACAAAGAATATTAATAGTAATCAAAATATAATTGTTATATCTGTTCTTTCAAATATTTCTACATGTTTAATGTTGAGACCAATGTGTTTTTTTCTATCTAGAGAAATCAAATCAAATCTAATTTTATTTGTTACAAGCGCCGAATACAACCTTACGGTGAAATGCTTACTTACAAGCCCTTAACCAACAATGCAGTTTAAACAAAAATAAGAATAAGAAATAGAAGTAACAAATAATTAAAGAGCTGTAGTAAAATAGCAATAGCGAGGCTATTCCTAAGCAATAATAGGTATTCATCCACCTGATGCAAGTTTTTCTTGATGTCATACTCTGACAGTGTGTCCTCATTGAGAGACAAATAACAGATGATGAAGTGAACTCTGACCGTCTGCTTCGACGGCCATGATGGATCTAATGTTGCTGTTGTCACTATTGAATATATAACTCCCCTCTATCTGTGTGAAACAGAATCCTCCGCCTCCATATCAGTATTTACCAATGAATGATCAGTGACCCAAAAATAGAACCACAAAGAGCAAAATCATGCAGCGTCATTCTAGGTTACCTTATAAGGCTTTTATAAAGCCTTTATAAGCATTACATGAAACATTTGTACACATGTACTCACAGTAATTGTCATAACTGATCACCAGGAAACCTGGTAGTTGTTCTATACCCAACCAAACAAATGGCTTTTGGCTTAATTTGATATTTTATTTCTTCCCTGACCCTCAGGTCAATAGTACATTGCCCTCTGACCCTAACCCTATAAATTGAAGGGTCAAACAAGCAAACAAACAAAATGATAGCATTAGGGGATGTCACAAGGTAAAGGAAACAGAGCAACTATTGTGACAGGGAATGAGGCCATAAGTAAACACAGCTTTCACAATTATTATATCATCACAATAACCTGCTCTTAAAGACATAATACTAACAATGGGTGTTTATCACGGCCAGGTCTTTCTCATGGCCTTTCATTAGGATAGGGAAAACATCACTTAAACACAGACCACCTGACATTATAAGCTAAGCTATTATAGGGTTGTGTGTGTGTCTCTCTGTGTGGGTATGTGTGTGCATATGTGTGTGTTTGTGTGCCTCACTGCCTCTCTGTGGGTGTCTCTGTGTGTGTGTGTGTGTGTGTGTGTGTGTGTGTGTGTGTAATGGTAGTATATTACCAACTACAGTTACCTATAGACCTGTTTCACCTCCCCCTGAGGAAAACAATCTAGTCCTCCGTTGTGTTGCACTCACAATGATAGCACTGTCTCCTTGAGCTGGAACAAACATGGACATGCTGTAATCATGGGAAGAACAGTGTGCTGAGACATAAACAAGGCCAGGGAGTGACAGTGTAATTGCTAGATTGTGGGAAAGTTCTCTGAATCAAAATACACAGCATGGACAGAGGATATTGTGGAGAACAGTCTGACCTCCTCCAGGTATTTTGCAAGGAAGACAAAGGCAGTTCACTTCATTCTTTGAATGGGCATTGGATTAATATGTGTTTTATTATACTTAGGGCTTCTGAAGTAGACTGAACTGAAAAAGCAACCTTCATGGTGTGGTGCCTTGAGGAGTAGAAATGTAACGGGTAACTTTAGACATGTAGTCAGCCTGGAACACTCATGCTGGGGGAGTCTACTAAGCTATATGGATTTTTTTAAAGAAGGCTCCTTTAAAGCTCCTTGAAGTATAAAAAAATATTTTATGAAAAAAATGTTTAGGCCTTACAGCGATTAGCCCATACAAACGCATTGAAAAACAGATTCACTATATGGAACAACAGATAGTCCCCCCCCCCCAAAAAAAATCTAAGGAAGTTTGTTCTGATACCCCTTATTTTTGGCACGAAACATTCTCCATATATACTTCAATATTTTCAACTGGTACCGGGGTCCTTCAGACAAGTCTTGTGAGGCCTGTGGGTGTCCTATAGCAAAACAACCGAAATGTACAGTACGTGTTCGTGAGATCATAATAGTTTGTACGCCAAACCTTTTGGACTCTACAGAAGATTTTGTGAGAAGACCGATTTTTGGGATGTCTCATGATCTGACAAACACCACTCTAGCTCTGTCACCTTTCACCGCAGATGCGGAAGTGCGAAATCGGCGGATAAAGACGCATCCAATGCAAAAAAACAGATCTCTCTTAAACTAACAGATTTTATGGGAATTTTTTATTACGCTAATTAGATTTCTGCGGGGGCTCGGACATCAACTCTAGGGTGTTTTAAGGGCGTGGTTCACAGCTCAATCAGCCACCACACCATGGGTTGCGTCCCCATAATCTCTCCTTCCTCCTCAAGTGTGCACTCATTCACTGTTCTCTACAAGTTTAAAAGCATTGGATTGGTGTAGGCATGGGCTAGAGGAGTTTACATTCAACAGTAATTTCCTTTCAAATCCATGAAAGGAAGTGAATAAGTCCACACTTTGGGAGAAAGGAGATGTTATTGGGACACAACCCATTATCAGTGGCTGCCTCCTTCATTTTGAGCAGTGTATACCAATTCCAGTCCTCCAGTACCACCAACAGCACAGATTTATGTTGTAGCCACAGACAAACTCACCTTTCAATTCATTGATGGCTTGATGATTATTTGACAAGTTGATAAGGTGTGCTCACAAAAAATGTGAGCTGTTGAGGGTACTAGAGGACAAGTCTGGAAAAACTGATTTAGAGGAGAGGACTGAGAGCAGGTAGCTCTGTTTGCACGTTTGTGTTGCTGAACATTTTCGTTTGATTCATTATTGATTCTTTCGGTTGTAAACTTCGTAGGCAATAAAGCTATTTTGTTTTGAATTTACCCTGTCTCATGAGCCTCTGTAGTGGAAGCCTAGATCTGGTCAGTGGCAGCACTTCTCTCCCCGTGCTGAGACAATGGCTTTAACCTGGCTTTATAGCTTTAACATTTTTTAACTAAACAGAAATTAGTTTCAATCTATGACAAATTTTGCCATGAATAACACATCAAATGTGACTGCAGAGGGGGTTTAGACAGACAGTGGAATCTTGAGCAGGTTATATTAGAGCGCAGAACACTGTGGCTAAAAGCTTGAGTGAACAGAGACGATACACCTGAAGGACAGCATCATCCATCTAAGAGTAATATTTTCCACCACTGTGACTCAATTTGACCTCGGTACGGAGTGCTCTCAAGGGGACTGTCTGCAGGCCTGCCTGCCTGGCCGGCCACAGAACTCGCAAGATGAAGAGATGACAATATAAGAGGCTCCATGACATGAATTGTAGCCCTCCCTCTAGTGTTCAGAGTACCTTGCTTCCCTGTTTTAGGTCAGTTAGGATCCCCACTTTATTTTAAGAATGTGAAATGTCAGAATAATAGTAGAGAGAATGATTTATTTCAGCTTTTATTTCTTTCATCACATTCCCAGTGGGTCAGAAGTTTACATACACTCAATTACTATTTGGTAGCATTGCCTTTAAATTGTTTAACTTGGGTCAAGAGTTTCAGGTAGCCTTCCACAAGATTCCCACAATAAGTTTGGTGAATTTTGGCCCATTCCTCCTGATAGAGCTGGTGTAACTGAGTCAGGTTTGTAGGCCTCCTTGCTCGCACACACTTTTTCAGTTCTGCCCACACATTTTCTATAGGGTTGAGGTTAGGGCTTCGTGATGGCCACTCCAATAGCTTGACTTTGTTGTCCTTAAGCTATTTTGCCACAACTTTGGAAGTATGCTTGGAGTCATTGTCCATTTAGAAGACCCGTTTGCGACCAAGCTTTGACTTCCTGACTGATGTCTTGAGATGTTGCTTCAATATATCCACATAATTTTCCTACCTCATGATGCCATCTATTTTGTGAAGTGCACCAGTCCCTCCTGCAGCAAAGCACCCCCTCAACATGATGCTGCCACCCCCGTGCTTCACGGTTGGGATGGTGTTCTTCGGCTTGCAAGCCTCCCTATTTTTCTTCCAAACATAACGATGGTCATTATGGCCAAACGGTTCTATTTTTGTTTCATCAGACCAGAGGACATTTCTCCAAAAAGTACGATCTTTGTCCCCATGTGCAGTTGCAAACCGTAGTCTGGCTTTTTTATGGCGGTTTTGGAGCAGTGGCTTCTTCCTTGCAGAGCGGCCTTTCAGGTTATGTCGATATAGGACTCATTTTACTGTGGATATAGATACTTTTGTACCCGTTTCCTCCAGCATCTTCACAAGGTCCTTTGTTGTTGTTCTGGGATTGATTTGCACTTTTCGCACCAAAGTACGTTCATCTCTAGGAGACAGAACGCGTCTCCTTCCTAAGCGGTATGACAGCTGCGTGGTCCCATGGTGTTTATATTTGCGTACTATTGTTTGTACAGATGAACGTGGTACCTTCAGGCATTTGGAAATTGCTCCCAAGGATGAACCAGACTTGTGGAGGTCTACAATTTTTTTCAGAGGTGTTGGCTGATTTCTTTTGATTTTCCCATGATGTCAAGCAAAGAGGCACTGAGTTTGAAGGTAGGCCTTGAAATACATCCACAGGTACACCTCCAATTGACTCAAATTATATAAATTAGCCTATGAGAAGCTTCTCTAGCCATGACATCATTTTCTGGAATTTTCCAAGCTGTTTAAAAGCCCAGTCAACTTAGTGTATGTAAACTTCTGACCCACTGGAATTGTGATACAGTGAATTATAAGTGAAATAATCTGTCTGTAAACAATTGTTGGAAAAAATGCTTGTGTCATGCACAAAGTAGATGTCCTAACCGACTTGCCAAAACTATAGTTTGTTAACAAGAAATTTGTGGAGTGGTTGAAAAACTAGTTTTAATGACTCCAACATAAGTGTATGTGAACATCCGACTTCAACTGTTTATAGTGCTATTTCTATTGTTTTAATTACCATTTTAATTATTTTATTTCACTAGTCCTGCATTTTGGAGCTCAGAGCCTAAGATTTTCACTGTACCCTGCAGTCACATCTGTACATGTACATTAAAAACTCTGAATCTAGACATATTTGACATGGTTTTACCACTGAGCTGTTGCTTGTTTTCTTCCTGATAACACACTCAGTATTTCACAACCTAATTTCGAAACGTACAATATCTACATGAATCATTGGCATTTAGCACAATTGTGTGTGTGCTTCTTCTGTACCTTTGTTTGTGTCTGCTGTACATTCTGATAATATAATGCAGTGAATCGCTGTTCATATTGCATCACACCCATATCATCCTCCTATCTTGTCACACCAACACCAAAATAAGACATCTTACACCATTATTCCATACAGCACTCTTGGAGGCCATGCACTACCACCCCTTTCCCTGCAGTCTCCACCTTGGTGGCTGGTTATATGTAAAGGTCAGCGAAGGAGAAGCCTGGCTCAGCACAGTCTGTTTTCCCACTGCAGATGAAATATTCACAGGAAGAGATCCACCCCCCCCCCCACCCACCCCTCCCTGTCTTGTGGAGAGTGGATCTCCAGGCAGTGCAGATATTCATAGTCACAATTCACTCTCATACTGACTGCAGGAGAGGAATACCATCACAACAAACAAATACTTCATAACGACGTCAGATGAAAAACAGTTATTACCATGCAACCACTAAGACTAGAGAATCACACCACAAATAATGTATTTCTACTAGCGAACAAGCAGAAAGTGTTATATTTCCGTGACACATTGATGACGCGACATCCAAAACATACTGTCTACTGTGAGTGGCCAGACAGTGTTCTACCCTGTGCCGTAAGCACCTGGTGATGAGTAATGTTCACCTGTCAGGTCAATAAATCAATGCCTGTCACAAATGTTCTGTTTATATTTGGAAGTTTCTGAGCTGTCAGCAGTAAGTCACCCTGTAACAACAGATAGCCTACCCTGTAACAATGGTTAATCTAATAGCCCAACCCCCACGACTTACTTTGAGGAAAAATGTACTTACTATGACTGGGATGTGGTTGTCCCACCTAGCCATCTTAAGATGAATGCACTAACTGTAAGTCGGTGTGGTTGAGTGTCTGCTAACTGACTAAAGTGTACAAATAAAAAATAAAGTGATGGACTAATTTCACTGACAAATCTTTATTGCTTTGAGGTTAGTTAATGTTTAGTGTCTAAAAGAAAATACAAGGAATAATATCCTGCATTTATACTCTGAGGATTAGTTCATACACTGAGTGACTCACTGTTGCCATATAAACGAAGACAGGACCATAATACAAGGAATCATTTCCTGCATTTACATTCCAAGGATTGGCACATGGGTCATTCTATGAAAATTGTGGTTTTCCTTTCGCTGCCTTAACCACCAGGGAAAACACTTAAGTGTCAGATAATGACACAAAATGTTTGTTTTAATTGAAGTGCTGTGTTAATAGACAGTATATACAGTGCGTTCGGAAAGTGTTCAGACCCCTTGACTTTTCCCACATTTTGTTACGTTACAGCCTTATTCTAAAAAGGATTGATTACATCTTTATCCTCATCAATGTAGATTGATAAGGGGAAACAAACTATTTAATACATTTTAGAATAAGGCTGTAACGTAACAAAATGTGGAAAAAGTCAAGAGGTCTGAATACTTCCCGAATGCTCTGTATATAGTACAACATGCTTAATACCATGAAATTGGCTTGTACTACTCCCTAGGGTCATGAATGAGTTGTGGCTTAGTTACATATTTTGAGTAAAAATATATATTTCTCACACTTTAAAATGTTATAATATAAAAGTATTTAGTGGAATAGTTCAACTAAAATATCAACTAAATAGTATAATTTATAGGGAATAGCTGTCCCTCAATTTCATGTCACTTGTGTTACCCCATTATAGATGACCACTTTGAAAAAAATTCAACATCTTTGTCAACTTCTTCCTGGGTCAAAGGTTCATTGGAGGCAGGGCTGTTTTGAAAAGAACATGGTGGGTCTGCACTCTCTCTTCATGTTAGCAATTTGAAGATTAATTTGGTAATTTCATGCGAACCTTAAAGACATGCTCCGGGACGTTGGCAACGAGTACATTTATTTTTTTTGCCTCCCGCTTTGGCCAATGTGTTAGTTCATGCATGCATAATCTAGGAGCAGAATTACGGTCTCACCTTGATTAGCCACAAAATCTCTAGTTTGAAAGCGACTGTTTCTGGAAGCTGTGCAACATTATCCCCCATGGAATTCGAGTTTCAGACAATGAGCTTCAGCTCCACACCATTTGAGTGACATCTAGCAAGATGCACACAGCAGAACGAGAGAGCAATGACACATCAGAGACCGCTTTTGGCTAATGAGTGCTACTTCAGAACTACTACCAAATAAGTACCGGAGTGTTACACAGTTTATAGTAAAGGGAAAGGAAAGTTGATTACAATAATTTACAAACACAGCTGTAGCTCGGCCACCTTCCACCACAGATGCGGAAGGCCGTCATAGGCGGACGCCGTAGATTGAGACGCAGCCCATGCAAAAAAACAGATGTGTCGGAATTTGATGGGGATTTTTTTTATTGTTACTTAGATTGACGCACAGGTGTGTCAATAGACAAGGTTACGTGATTTATTTACAATTTAAGAAGTGTGGTTTGAGCTACTGTGGCCGACAGCTATGCCATCTTGCCTGCAAATTTGTCACTGGTGTTATGGTAAAAAAATAAGTATATTGTTTAAAGTAAATTATTACTAATCAAAACATTTTCTTAATATTATCAATAACCTTATGTCTTCGATTATATATGCAAACTAAATAGTCAAATTACATGGAAAGCCTGAATTGTCATTAAAATATATGTAACACCAGTGACAAAAAGGTAAGGAATATTTTGGGGAATGTAGTAACAAATTAAAATACATTAAGCTGTCATTTATGGTGATTTACAATGTTACGGGGCGTTAACTATTATCTACGTTTTGGTAAAAAAAATATACGTTTTAAATTACTGGTCAAAAAGCCACGATTTTCATAGAATGACCCCCACTGAGTGGCTCACTGTTGCCATATAAACAAAGACAGGACAATAAAACCATTGTGACATACTGGCCCCTAAAGACAAGCATGACCCTGACATACAGGTACCCATCTACTCAGACAGAGCAAGCGTGTCAATAAATAAAACATGTGTCATGTCCCCTACCCAGATACACAACAGCACACAGACACATCCATAGGAGTCTTACTCAACTTATTTTATTTACAGGAGCCACAAATGCAAAGGTTTATTTTCCCATATCATTTCAGACACCGGTAATACACGATTTTCTTTGCCTTTTTCACATGAAGAGTGGACTAACCAGAGACATGGAAGCCAATCTCAATCTAAAGGCAAGACGCTTGGATGACGAATCATCATTGATATTTAATTCTAAATCCCTTAGAAAAAGATAAATAAATTAGAACATTCTCTGAATTTCTCCCCTCTTTCAGGATGTTGGTTGAACTAAACGCTGGATACACTTGCAGTAGAGAATTGTGGAAAATACATGGCTGAGGACAGAGTATGGAAAAAGCAATGAAACACCACCTACCAGAATATGTAGGTACAGTGCTAGCAAGAAAGAGATCAAACAAAATGGCATAACAAAAATATTTTTACTACAACATAACATTTACAGAAAATAAGTACAGAAGCAACACAAGTCTGTGTGGATCTCAGCAATGAAGTGACGATGATAGTATTTCATGCCTCGTTGTTTCAAGTCAGAATTGGGTGTACATTCCCCCCCATCAACACTTCTCAGTATCAATACGGATCTAACTTGTTAGAACAGTCATGTTCTGAGCTTGGTTAAGTACATGCTTTTAATGAAGTATCATAGGAGAAAAAAATAACATTAAAATAACATTAAAAGAAAATGAAAAGAACGCCTTTCTCCCCAGAAGGAAGTCGTAACCAACACCCTCACCTCCCTAATCTGAGCTTCTGCCAAGGGCTTGCAAACACAGGACTTCCGAACCCACAACTTCAACTGTCTGAGGGAAACAAAGGTTACTCTAAATTCAACAAGGGGCTAGGCGGCATAACCTCAAGTGGACATTTTCAAATGGGTGGGTATTTGGTGGCTGTGTCACAAACTCCCTCAGTTTATTGACCTTCGACTAAACTGACCCATTCTATGACTGTGGTTCCAGGGCGATTTCCTATGTTTGTAAACCCTCGGCGGTGCGCCGAGACTTGTCGTTCACCCCCCCCCGGAGAAACAGAAAGCTGTGGTTGGGCATCAGCCTCTGTCCATGCATTCGAGCAGTGAGCCGGGACAAAGACAAAACACATTGCTATGTGTCATAAAATCACCCGAGGGCTGCAGTAGTTTCGTTTTCTTTTAAATATATTCTTTACCGTTTTTTTTCTTGCTTTTATCTTGTTTTTTTTGTCTAAGACTGTCCTTTAAATGCAAATAAAGGAGATCATCTTGGTTGTGTTAACATCCAGTGCCTGTCTGTTTTCTTCTATACCTCAATGCTGTTTCCCGCATAAAGCCGGGTCCATGTCCGAGCTGCAAGGTGCACAGAGAGGGGGTTCATTAACTACAGGTATTAGCATTCTTCTTGAAGGAATGTCTTGCTATCTCTGAATTGATTTGACCTGCAGTGGCACTTTAGGAGGCTGAAGTGAAGAGCACTACAAGAGCAGTAAGTAATTGGTTCCTTCTTACACTCACTGCCTCTGTTTAAAACCAGGCTTTGTTCACATTCAGCGATAGGTACTCTTGATCAGAGGATGCAAAATAATTTAGGTGCCAAAGTGTGAGAATTTAAACTGGGTTCACTTTAAACATGAACATGACACGTAAGCGCGCTGTCTCACCTGTCTCAATGGCTTGGGCTTCGTTTGATTTCCACTGCTCTGCAACATCGTTTGCAAGTGGGTCATCAGGGTTAGGAGCGCTTAATAATGCTTGGATTGATAGCAGCACTGTGCGGATCTGCAAAGCTGGGGACCACTTATCTGTGAGAGAAAAAGAAAATGGTGGAGGAAGGAGTCATACTTTGAGTCAGGACATGACTGTGACTAATGATAATTGTGAATCTGGATAACTCACCTTTCAAGATGTCCAGGCATATCCTACCCAGCTTGTCCACATTGGGGTGGTAGATTTTGGTCATGAATCGCACTTTGGGAGCTGCCATGGGATATTCTTCTGGCAGAAAGAGTTCAAGTTTAAAGGTGCCTCCTTCGAAAGGGGAGTCCTGGGGCCCTGAAATCACCACATGGAAGTAGCGTGCATTCGCCTCATCAGGCTCTGCCTTTATTCCAGGAACAGGTTCGGCCAGCAAACGCTGAGTCTCCTGAACACGGACAGAGATACAGATCGAGACAGGCAGGTAGATAGACAAACACATGCAAACAGAAACGTGTCTGGTTCGAAGTGAACCCAGGTTAAATTGTCTCAAGCAGAATGCGACACACATGTAGCGAGACAGATAAGCACCAACAACCAGATGTCAGGTCAGGGTCAATAGTTACCAAGGTTTTGGACAACTATGTTTTGGTGCAAGGACAGCCATCCATACATTCAAGATTAGGTTTGGCATTCTGTTTGTGAACTATTTAGGGCCAATGAACAATCACTCTGTCTTGTCTCTTTCAAGAGCACAAAATAGTCACTCACGCAGTGTTTTAGATCCTCAGTTAAGAGCTCATAGGATACATTCTATTGCAGTTAAATAAAAGGTTAAATAAACAAAATATATAATAATAATAATTACATGCCTGGAGGTGAACTAGCTGCAGTCTGTTTTTTGTGAATTATGTCTGAGGCCTAGTGAGAACCAACATGTAACATCTTCATGGTATGACTGTCATTCTGGAAATAAATGTATTATCAATTACTTTCAAATATAACTCACCGATAGGCCCATGTACACTATAACACCAACTGTAAATGTTTGTCTTCTCAGTTTTTTTATTCAACAACTAGGGAAGTCAGTAAGTTAGGCTAGTTGAGTAGGCTGATAAATTGAATGTTTCTGTCAAACATTTGTTTTTGCGGCCACCTAGTATATGTATGACAAACTATTGTCCCATGTCGCTTCATTCATTTTTGACATAGAACTCCTGCAAGACCAACAAGATCTCCTGATCCTACTCATTGGGCCTAGACACAGTTTGAGAGAAATACCTGCACTGCCACCGGCTTCTATACTACAGCCAAGTTAGCTTTGCTACCCAAAGCACTTTCATACACAGTAAACCGAGCAAGTAAATGTGAGTTTATAATACACACTCTGGAGTCCAGTAGTACAGCAAGTTCAATCAATATCTAACTAGCTAAATTTGCTAGCTGTATGTACGTTGCTAACATTAGCTAGCAGTGCCAGTCGAGGGTCACTGCTCAGATCGCTAACTTGAAACCATAGCAAGGTTACTTCAATACATGTACACTAAGAAAAGTATTACTCTCAACACAAATAAGCAATTAAGTAGACTTGGGCCATACTCAGCAGGAAGGTTAATACATTTAACCAAACATTCCTCTGACTTGGGTCTGAGCCTGAGACATACAGTACCTAGCTAACGGAAGTAACGTTAGTTAGCTAGCAAATCCATGGCAATGCACGTGCCGAGTCGTATTTTTCTATGCAACTCAATGGGGACCGAACTACGGCTTGTGAACTATTTATTGCATGGGGTTTTTGGAATTACCTTTATAATCCTGCGGGGTAGTCCTGCCATCTTGTTTTACTGTATACAGTATTTTTGTATGTTCACTCCTTCGTCGCCGACAAACACGCCTTCCGGTGAATGGTGTTGGCCTCTGACGGGATTGTGAATGCTGGGAAATGTATTTTGGTCAACGACCAGCGTGAACATATTTCAATTAAACGAACTTCATGTTCCAGGAGTGGGTGCTTTCAAAATCTTAGAGAAAATACTAGAAATATGAACTTACTCTTTATTGTAATTTCTTTGAATCCGAAAAACGTGAAAGACATGGAGTGAGTTGAAATTATCGTAAAAATGGACAGTTGTTCTGCACAGTAGGACCCAATGTTTCAGTCTCAGTTGCAGCTTTCTCCCGCTACGCTGGTCCCCATTGCAGTGTTCTCCTTCCTCCACAATAACATGCAGATACCTTAACCAGGTCCCAGAATTTCATGAAATAAAAGGTATTCAGCAAATAGGGAAAATATATATTTCACTGACAGTTTTGGTAATCTGCTTCAAAACATAAGTGCGCAACTACAGATTTGTTAATTTTATTTTACAGCACAAATAATTGCACAAAAAAACAGTTTGGGATTTGGGGGGTGAGCCAAGTTAATAATTCTGTACGGTATCAATGATTCTGAAGGTAAGAAGCTCCTTAACAACTATCTGTCTTTTGGGGGATCTCTCTTTCTGCGTCGCGTATGGTACCTATGAAAAAAAGGAACAAAAGTTAACATTTTCAATATACAGTGGATTCGGAAAGTATTCAGACCCTTTGACTTTTTCCACATTTTGTTACAGCCTTATTCTGAAATGAATTAAATTGTTATCTCTCAATCTACACACAATACCCCATAATGACAACGCAAAAACAGGTTTTTAGAAATCTTTGCAAATGTAATTAAAAATAAAATATCACATTTACATAAGTATTCAGACCCTTTACTCAGTAGTTTGTTGAAGCACCTTTGGCAGCGATTATAGCCTCGAGTCTTCTTGGGTATGACGCTACAAGCTTGGCACACGTGTATTTGGGGAGTTTCTCCCATTCTTCTCTGCAGATCCTCTCAAGATCTATCAGGTTGGATAGGGAGCGTCGCTGCACAGCGATGTTCAGGTCTCTCCAGAGATGTTCGGTCGGGTTCAAGTCCGGGCTCTGTCTGGGCCACTCAAGGACATTCAGAGACTTGTCCCGATGCCACTCCTGCATGGTCTTGGCTGTGTGCTTAGAGTCATTCCTGACTAGTCTCCCAGTCCCTGCCGCTGAAAAACATCCACACAGTATGAACCTGCCACCACCATGCTTCACCGTAGGCATGGTGCCAGGTTTCCTCCAGACATGACGCTTGCCATTCAAATAGTTTCATCAGACCAGAGAATCTTGTTTATCATGGCCTGAGAGCCCTTTAGGTGCCATTTGGCAAACTCCAAGCGAGCTGTCATGTGCCTTTTGCTGAGGAGTGGCTTCTGTCTGGCCACTACCATAAAGCCCTGATTGGTGGAGTGCAGCAAAGATAGTTGTCCTTCTGGAAGGTTCTCCTTTCTCCACATAGGAACTCTGGAGCTCTGGCAGAGTGACCATTGGGTTCTTGGTCACCTTCCTGACTAAGGCCCTTTTCCCCCGATTGCTCAGTTTGGCTGAGCGGCCAGCTCTAGGAAGAGTCTTGGTGGTTCCAAACTTACTCCATTTAAGAATGATGGAGGCCACTGTGTTCTTGGGGACCTTCAATGCTGCAGAAATGTTTAGGTATCCTTCCCCAGATCTGTGCCACAACAGAATCCTGTCTCGAAGCTCTACGGACAAATCCTTCGACCTCATGGCTTGGTTTTTGCTCTGACATGCACTGTCAACTGTGGGACCTTATATAGACAGGTGTGTTCCTTTCCAAATCATGTCCAATCAATTGAATTTACCCCAGGTGGACTCCAATCAAGCAGCAGAAACATCTCAAGGATGATCAATGGAAACAGAATGCACCTGAGCTTAACTTGGAGTGTCATAGCAAAGGTTTTTATTTATATAAGGTTTACGTTTTTTAATATTAATAAAAATGTGCAAACATTTCTAAAAACCTGTTTTCGCTTTGTCATTATGGGGTATTGTGTGAACATGGATAAAATGTATTTTTTTCTCAATTTTAGAATAAGGCTGTAACATAACAAAATGTGGAAAAAGGGAAGGGGTCTGAATACTTTGCGAATGCAGTCTATAGGTGATTTTAAAAAGGACTGAGTGAGGATTTTACCCACCTTCATGCAAGTTTCTCACTCAATACATTAGCATTACATTAATTTACAAATTAGCAACTAAAGGTACATTTTGGATACTTAACGTTTGCATTGGGCCTTTTATCTCAATATCAAATCATTTCTGGGTAACAATTATGTATCCCTACTGGGATTATTTTCAATCAAAATGGTCAAAAACAAACAAAAATAGCTTCTTAGCAAGAGCAATTTCTCAAGCATGAATTTTGCTAGGACTGTCGGAGTGGGGAGGGGAAATCCGAAGCCTCGTTATTGGCAAAGACATTTGGAACTCTTTCATATTGGTCTATTAACTAATTTACTGCCTGGTGATGTCACCAAGCAGGCCAAAACAGGCTGAAGTTTCAGACGACCTTTTCAAACAGCTCTCTTACACTAAAAGAGCATTATCATTTTCACACCATTCTTCCAACATCAGTATGGAAATATATATAAAACTCAGGAAATTACATTTTTGACTGCACTGGGCCTTTAATACTAAGGAAGTGCCATGTGAGTTCAGTACCAATATTTAATATGGAACGGGTGTGGCATCTATCTATTGCCCTGCTTTGAGCAATCAACATCATTTTCTCCTTCTGAGTATCTCTTCATAATTTAGACAGTGCCCAGTTAGTACTGACTATCACTAAAGTGATTCAATCATAGAAGGTGTACTTACTGTCCCACAGGGTACCAGCGGTGCTTGGTGGTGTGAAACAGTTTGCTGAGCTCCTCGATGGTGGGGGCCGGTTTGTTCTGCAGCACCTCCCTGCCGAGGTGGGCTTTCAGCACCTGGTCATGTGTCTCTGCCGGATTGGTCAGGGGGTCTGGCCGTAGAATGGGCTACAGTGTCACAAATACATAAGAAAGCCATAACAATCAAAGACCATTTATGCTGTTTTTCAACATAAATCGCAGGGCTTATTTTGCTGTTTAATAGGCAGCATGGTGAGAAAAGGGGCATATTGCTAGCAGGTAAATCTCAGCCTCCCACAGACATCATGATTTCACAGATCAATCTGCAGGGCTTATTGCGTTTGCAAATGCAGTATTAACAGTATTTAAATGTTTCCTTTTCCTCATCATCTCTGTTAACGTCAGTATCGGCAAATCCAAGTTCTAATTTCTTACCTGGGTAAGTTCATAAGGAACATCCTCAGAGGGATGGTAGCACACTATGGTCTTCCCATCAGATGTCACACCAATTTCCACCTTACTGCAATGAAGGTGACAAGAAATGAACAAAGTCATCGCAATGCACACTCACAAAATTATGATTTACTGTAACTAAGGCTACGTTGCAAGTTATCTATTTACCAATCATCATCAATGGAAGGTCCACGGATAGTTGACTTGTGAAGGACAGGCACAACGCCTGTTGTGGATATATTGGTTTACATAAATCAAAAGGTACAGTATGATGTGATTAATAACTGCCAAGCTACAGTCACAAGATTGCTAGCCAGCTGGGTTCTCTGCCTCAGAAATTCTTGCTAATATATGTGCGCTAACATTAACTAGATAGTTAGCTGACGAAATCCTTTCAGCACTTGAGATTGTGTTCACAAAACGCGTTCCTTAATATTGCAAGTTTTACAATAGACAGTACTCACCTGTGCAGTGTTTCAGTTGAGTAACAGTTGAAAACCGTGTAAATAAACAACTCAACCTATTTAAATGACCTGTAGTAGCCATGCTCATCAAAAATGGTGTACTTGTGTTACATGAAAATATTTCCGTGTATGTACTACAAGGAAATAATTCCGTATGGATACGTAAACCCTACACGTCTGTTCCGCTGTACAAACCTTCATGAACAAACCCTTTTTCTTTAGTAAAGCCAAAGTAAAAATACAAAAATAAAACAACTGGGACAGTTTAACTGTCAAATGTATTTGGGGAAAAAGTATTTATCACATTTGTGATAAATACTTTTTATAAATGCATTATGACATCATAAATATCATTTTAGAATTGGAATAGAGTAAACTGAGAAATAATGGGATTTGAACATTTTGCTAATTCGTTAACATGAAACACAAGTTACAGCATTGCTCTTAACCTCCATATAATGGCAACTGAACATCAAAAGGGTTACCGATGTGACCTCATACTGGAACCTTCTCAGTACTCCACAGTTCCACCGCCAATGGAGGAGGGGAAGGCAAAGGTATCAGTGAAACTTCAGGCAGAGGTTTTTAACCCATTCACCCTGTCTCCTCTGCCAGAACAGACAATCCGTGATGTTCTTGTTGACTGGGTGCAAAACAAACCGCTCCTTTCACCCACTGCAGCCAGAGGAATGGTCATCACTGGCGTAACCCATGAGGTTACATACTGTTACAGACTGGAAACATTTACAGAGCACAGATCAGTGTGCTTAAGATTTGAACCGCAATGCAAAACTTCCAAAGCACCAGTGTCTCCAAAACCAGCAGGGGAAGTAAAGGAGCCACAACCCTGGAAGGTGCCTGTGACCCCGGCCAAGATGTTCCACAACCAGGTGTTAAATTACAGGCTGATTCACACAGACCGAGTGACCGGGTGCTCTTACTGCCAGGAGCAGAAGTGGGTTATGTGCAAGGCCTGCTGTGCCTCTACTAGGGTGCGCTGCCCTGTGTGCCATGGGCGAGGCAGGGGCACCAAAAAGCCCTGCAGAGAGTGCAAGGGTGAGAAGATGGTGCCCTGCATGTCCTGCATGTCCCTGGGCCGGGTTTGCTGTGAGATGTGCGTGGGAAATGGTCAGCTGTGCTACTTCAAAGAGCTGCGGGTGGACTACCGCTGTCATCTTGACAGGTACCTGCTAGGTGTCCCAGGCGGCATCCCAGAGGAGAGGATTTCCCATGCCACAGGGGAGATCCTCCACAATGGCTTGGGCCAAAAGGTGTGTCCCATTAGCACCTTCTCTGTGGAAGAGGTCAACGCAGCCTCACGGCGGATGGTGCGGTCGTCCCACTCCAGCTGGCCCCAGTGCCGCATCATTCAACAGAGACATCTGCTGAGGGCAGTGCCAGTGACTCGAGTCCAGTATCGCTGGAGGGATACTTCTGGGAGTGTGTTTATTTTTGGAGTAGACCACTCCATCTACTGGCCAGACTACCCAGAGAAGAGGATCTGTCTCTGTTGCCCCTGGTTATAGAACTGGTACTGCTTAATTCCCAGATAAAAGCTTCATCAAACACATGCGTATGATAAAGAAGATTGTTGTCCTTTCCTTTTCAAATATCAGATTTACTACAATACCAGTCAAAAGTTTGGACACACCTACTCATTCAAGGGCTTTTCTTTATTTTTAATATTTTCTACATTGTAGAATAATAGTGAAGACCTCAAAATTATGAAATAAAACATATGGAATCATGTAGTAACCAAAAAAGTGTTAAACAAATCAAAATGTTTTATATTTGAGATTCTTCAAAGTAGCCACCCTTTGCCTTGACAGCTTTGCACACTCTTGGTATTCTCTCAACCAGCTTCACCTGGAATGCTTTTCCAACAGTCTTGAAGGAGTTCCCACAGATGCTGAGCACTTGTTGGCTTTTCCTTCACTCTGCAGTCCAACTCATCCCAAACCATCTCAACTGGATCGAGGTCAGGTGATTGTGGAGGCCAGGTCATCTGATGCAGCACTCCATCACTCTCCTTCTTGGTCAAATAGCCCTTACACAGCCTGGAGGTGTGTTGAGCCATTGTCCTGTTGAAAAACAAATGATATTCCCACTAAGCGCAAACCAGATGGGATGGTGTATCGTTGCAGAATGCTTTGGTAGCCATGCTGGTTAAGTGTGCCTTGAATTCTAAATAAATCAGACAATGTCCCCAGCAAAGCACCCCCACACCACCTCCTCCATGCTTCACAGTAGGAACTACACATACAGAGATCATCCGTTCACCTACTCTGCATCTCATAAAGACAAGGCGGTTCGAACAAAAAAATCTCAAATTTGGACCACAGGACAGATTTCATACCATCTAATGTCCATTGCTCATGTTTCTTGTTCTTATTGGTGTCCTTTAGTAGTGGTTTCTTTGCAGCAATTCGACCATGAAGGCCTGATTCACGCAATCTCCTCTGAACAGTTGATGTTGAGATGTGCCTGTTACTTGAACTCTGAAGCATTTATTTGGGCTGCAATTTCAGAGGCGCAGTTAACTCTAATGAACTTATCCTCTGCAGCAGAGGTAACTCTGGGTCTTACTTTCCTGTGGTGGTCCTCATGAGAGCCAGTTTCATCATAGCGCTTGATGGTTAAGAATCTTTTAAAGTTCTTGAAATGTTCTGCATTGACTGACCTTCATGTCTTAAAGGAATGATGGACTATCTTTTCTCTTTGCTTATTTGAGCTGTTCTTGCCATATGGACTTTCACCAAATAGGGCTATCTTCTGTATACCACCCCTACCTTGTCACAACACAACTGATTGTCCCAAACATATTAAGGAAAGAAATTCCACAAATTAAGGCACACCTGTTAATTGAAATGCATTCCAGGTGACTACCTGATGAAGCTGGTTGAGAATACCAAGAGTGTACAAAGCTGTCAAGGCAAAGTGTGGCTACTTTGAACAATCTCAAATACAAAATATATTTTGATTTGTTTAACAGTTTTTTGGTTACTACATGCTTCCATGTGTTATTTCATAGTTTTGATGTCTTCACTATTATTCTACAATGTAGAAAATAGTAAAAACAAAGGAAACCCTGGAATGAGTAGGTGTGTCCAAACGTTTGACTGGTACTGTATATTTTTCACAAGTTGGTCAAATTCGTATTTCTTTACCATTTTTCCCTGATGGGCCTTTCAGTCAATGTTTGAGTAGGTATTTCAGATTTCAGATTTCTAATTTAACCAATGCAGAAATGTCACTGACATAATACATCGTTTATTCGGGGAGGGAAGGCCAAGATTAGCAAATTTCAGGCCAAGATTAGCAAAGTCCTACACAAATAATCATTGATGACACTAAACCAGATACCTGTGCCTTCAAAATCACATTTCAATAGTTATTTCATTGATTGTTAGTCAAAAACAAATATCTATTGAATTATTTTGCCATATACATTCAGATAAATATTGACCTTCCTTGTTGCAAAGACATTTTAGCTCACAAAACAAATATTTATGTGGCACTGAACTATTAGGAGATCTGTTTTAAAAGAAAAGTTTGAAGAGAGAAAGTCCATCCACAGCTCTGGCAATGTTCTTGAAGTGCCTTCTTGGTCCCAGGTTGACAAAGTCTTTGGCTATGTGGATCTCTCTGTGTAAGTCCAAGGTACTGCTCTATGTTGATTGGAAGTTGGTCCAGAGTGGCTCACTAGGAAAGCTCCATATCTGCTGTGGAGGAAGTGCTGCTGGATGCCTCAGGCGCTGTGGTTGCCACCAACCGCTCCCGATTGCCAAACACCTCAGCGACTGGAGACAGCACGCAAAGAAAGTCAGTGAACATACTCGGTCACGTACACACAAACACACCATGTTGATGACCATCAGCTACTGATATAACACCTCAGTGACCAAGTGGACACACAGCTATACAAACCCATGACTCTACTACCAAGCAGGAGAGATGATAGCTATATAAACTTAACAGTCAAAGCCCATAATAAATAGATGTTCAATACAGAGGGAGAGAGATACTCTCTCTGTATTGAACAGGTAGTTTTTCGTAGCCACAGTGCTTCTACATCTGCATTGCTTGCTGTTTGGGGTTTTAGGCTGGGTTTCTGTATAGCACTTTGTGACATCTGCTAATGTAAAAAGGGCTTTAAATACATTTGGGTGATTGATTAAAAAAGTGTAAAGGCTAGTTGCCATATTCTAAATATATATATTTTTCTGGAACAAAAAGAAAATACATGATGGACTCGGCTCCTTGTCAGGCCTAGAGCAGAAGGTAATGACATTGAAACTGTACCTGCTGCCACATCACTTATGTCCCAAACCCGCAGGCCATCCCTCTGTCCCCCAAAGGCATATACAAAGGGCATGTCAGGACAGCACGCTGCACAGAACAGCACCCCCTATCAACAGAAAGGGAGCATTTCACCGCAACAGCCACATATACAGCACACACCCAAACATTTGCTGTTAAGACAGAAACGTGATGGATCTTATTGCAATGACATGGCAATGATTACAGCGACAGAAACCATCGTTACCATTTTCATGTCCCGGGTGTGAACTAGATTGGGCTTGTTCCCCAAGATGTCCCAAATCTTGACGTGTTTGTCTGCTGAGGAGGTGACCAAGCATCCCCGGATCTGGCTGCTAAGGTCCAAGCCTACGGGGCCAGAGACAACTGACTTCAATTCTGTTTCCCTGACCTTGAATGCCATGTTTGTGTACCAGTACTCATCCAGTATTTTAAAGTCTGAATATGAAGGGGTAGGGGCTAGAGGAAGTAGGGGCAGAAATTGGCCTGTGACCACACCCACCTGACACCTCTCCGTCATGTGCCCTTAGCGTAAACACTGGCTTGTCCGAGCGTGCGTCCAGACAGTAAATAAAGCCGTCCTCTGTGCTCGCCTAAAACATAGCCAAACATCAGTGAGAGTGGAAACAGGAAAGTGCACCAAGCATTTTCCATGTGAAAGTTAGCCAATATGCTATGTGAGAGGTGGCAAGAGGGCATTTTACCAGGAAGTTGCAGGGCGAGAAGTGGTTCCAGGCGACCCTTTCCACCTGCCCGCTAAACCTCCAAGTGCGATGGCTGCTGTCCGGGCTGCGGCAGTCATACAGGATTGCCGACCTGGCCAGAGGAAGACGACGCAGGTTAAGACTTGTTAGTTTTGTACATTCACAATCCTGACCTCCTATATACAGGAGATGACAATTAATTGACAATTTCAGAGGTTGTAACAGATTAAGATTGGACATACTTATCGTATGATCCTGATATCAGGGTCTGAGCTTCAAAGGGGTGGAACATCAACGTCTGAACCTAAAAGGGACTTGACTTTAATGTTTGAGATCAACATTACAAGTAAGCAGGCAGGCTACACCCAAAATCAACTTCAAATCGTATTTTTGTTTATTTACAGTAGGTCCATTATGAGAAGTTAAACAGGCTGTGATGACTGGATACACGTACCTTGTCAGTGTGTCTGCGCAGTGTTGTTGCCGGCTTACCCTGTGCCAGATCCCACAGGATCACGGTTTTGTCGGCTGACCCACTGGCCAAGACGTTGCTGTGGAAGAGAAGCAACACACAGAAACTCAGAGTAAAGGTGGAGGGAAGGTTTGTGACAACGCAAGTGACATTGTGATTGTGTGGTTACACTGACATGAGTGGAAAGGTCTGGGACTAGGGGTAACGGGTACAACTCCAATATGACTCACCGGACCAGTTTGTTCCAGGATAAGTCCAGTACAGCGTCTGTATGACCTTCCACTGGCTCTGCTGCAGCCTAAAAATTCTAATTGCATGTTAGGATTCAGGCCATAGTGAGGAGACGCCAACACCATAACAGTAGAAACTACCACATCCAAGTCCTTGTGGGAAAATTACCTTTTTGCTTTTCTTTTTCTTCTTGGAGGCCTTCTTGCTCCCCAGGGTGAAGGCAGGCTCTAGGCAGTCCACCACATCCAGGTCCCACACGTCGATCTGCGGTGTCATGTTGCCTACAGCCACATAATTGCCTGTACAAACGGATGGAGTTAATGTGAAGTCAAAAAACAACGTTATACACTGAGAAAACACTGAACTGAATGTCCATTTCGCAGAGTCGGGTTGAGATAAACTGCTGTTTGAGCTTAACTCAAACCTGAGAATCCACTCAACACTATAAAAAGTGAATTCACTCACCTGTGCCTTCTGGACTAGGGTCAAAGTTAAGCCACTCCACACACAATGGATAGGCTGGCAGGAGTATGTCATGGTGAACATATAGGGATTCCTCCTCGGTGTTGTATACTGTGCAGAGGCAAATAAATACATTCATTAAAACAGCCTTTGTTTTTACACTGGCATGTACACAGAGTATACCAAACGTTAGGAAAATCTTCATAATATTGAGTTGCAACCCCCCCCCCCGTTCCCCTCAGAAGGGACTCAATTCGTCAGGGCATGGACTCTGCAAGGTTTCAAAAGCGTTCCACAGGGATGCTGGCCTATGTGGTGGGAAATTGGCTGGATGTCCTTTGGGTGACGGACCATTCTTCATACACACGGGAAACTGTTCATGAAAAACCCAGAAGCGTTGCAGTTTTTGACACAAACCATTGCGCCTGGCACCTGCTACCATACCCCGTACAAAGGCATTTAAATATTTTGTCTTGCCCATTCACCCTCTGATTGGCACACATACACAATCCATGTCCCAAGGTTTAAAAATCCTTCTTTAACCCGTCTCCTCCACCTACACTGATTGAAGTGGATTTGACGTCAGATGAATGCTATGATTGCTTGTTTGTCAGTCTATGTCATGGAAAGAGCATGTTTGGTACACTCACTATGTCTACACTGATACTATTTGATGCTGTGAAGCAGGAGTTTGTGTAAGTCTAAGCTGAGAGTCAAATTTCCAGGTAGAACAACAGTCTCTGTAACTCACCGTGAATCTCCAGGTTGCAGCAGTCCTTCTCTGCTCTGCCTGAAATGATGAGGTTATCATTGGGCTTGATTTGAAAGTCCTCTCGCTCATACTGGTCCTGGAGACACAAAGAAAAGATAACAACCAAGTCTGAATGACACAGAATTACCAGAAATGAAGAGCGGAAACGATAACCCGAAAACTATTGACACCAACCACTTATCGCAGGCATTTTGCTGATATCGTTCATTCCGATAAGTAGCCTATACTAGAGAAATGTGAAGTTGGAAATGAAATAAGTTTGTTCAATGGGACAATTGATGGCTACAACAATCAAACTAGTAGTAGCTGTTTAAAGGATAATAAAAAAAACACTGTGGTGCACATTATAAACTTATTGTTTCTATTTATCGGTATCGCATCAATTATGTCATTTAGCACAATACGGATTTTTTAAGTGGCAGGTAGCCTAGCAGTTAGAGGGTTGGGCCAGTAACCAAAAGGTCGCTCGATCGAATACCCGAGCAGACATGGTGAAAAATCTACCGATGGCCCTTAAGCAAGGCACTTGACCCCAATTTGCTTCAGGGGCGCCGTACTACTATGGCTGACCCTGTAAAACAACACAATTCACTGCACCTATCCGGTGTGTGACAATAAAACACATTTTATGTGATAGCTTGGCATGCACTACTAGTTGGTACCAAACCAGACTGGTGAGATGTTTCATCACTCTGAACTGGCACACAGCCCTGGACTCACTGTGTCTTTGATGGTAATGTAAGGATCCTCCTCATTGGTGCTGAACACTGTGAGGCCGGCAAGGCTGTCACCAAGGTTGGCAGTCACTGTGCCAGAAAAAAAAGATGGAACAGTAAGAGAGTTATTTGGGAAAAAAACAAACAGTGATTAACACAGTCCTCTTGGCATATTAACAGAGAGAGATAACCCATGAATTTAAGATCAGACATAATCTGAGAGCAGATGCAGAAACTATATTTACCCGAGTCTTCCTCATCATATCTATCCAAACCATACTTTGCTAGTTCATCAGCTTCCTCCCTTCCTGCTTCATTTTCATCTTGCTCTGGCTCCTGTCCCTGAACAGCTTCTGCCTCGTCACTCTGTTCCTGCCCGCTGGCCATGCCTTCATCCTCCTCATCCTCCTCTTCACCTACGCGTTCACTGAGTAAACACAAATAAACTCAGCAAAAAAAGAAACATCCCTTTTTCAGGACCCTGTCTTTCAAAGATAATTCGTAAAAATCACAGATCTTCATTATAAAGGGTTTAAACACTGTTTCCCATGCTTGTTCAATGAACCATAAACAATTAATGAACATGCACCTGTGGAATGGTCGTTAAGACACTAAAAGCTTACAGACGGTAGTCAATTAAGGTCACAGTTATGAACACTTAGGACACTAAAGAGGCCTTTCTACTGACTGAAAAACACCAAAAGAAAGATGCCCAGGGTCCCTGCTCATCTGCGTGAACGTGCCTATCACGGAACCCAAACCGGCTACGCACGTGCGCCATCGTGCATAAATTTATTTTGTCCCCCCCACACCAAACGCGATCACGACACGCAGGTTAAAATATCAAAACAAACTCTGAACCAATTACATTAATTTGGGGACAGGTCGAAAAGCATTAAACATTTATGGCAATTTAGTTAGCCATCTTGCACTTGCTAGCTAATTTGTCCCATTTAGCTAGCTTGCTGTTGCTAGTTAATTTGTTCTGGAATATAAACATTGAGTTGTTATTTTACCTGAAATGCACAAGGTCCTCTACGACAATTAATCCACACATAAAACGGTCAACCGAATCGTTTCTAGTCATCTCTCCTTCTTCTAGGCTTTTTCTTCTCTTGGCAACTTTCATAAATTTGGTGCATTACCGCCACTGACCTCGTTCGTCTTTCAGTCACCCACGTGGGTATAACCAATGAGGAGATGGCACGTGGGTACCTGCTTCTATAAACCAATGAGGAGAGCAGGACTTGCAGCGCAATCTGCGTCACAAATAGGACTGACTTCTATTTTAGCCCTTGTCAACGCAGATGCTCGTTGGCGCACGCGAGCAGTGTGGGTGCAATAATTTAATAATATAGATTTCTACATTTATTTTGCAACGCACGCGCATGCGAGCGGTGTAGTCAGCCTGTTAGGCATGCTGTAAGGAGGCATGAGGACTGCAGATGTGGCCAGGGCAATACATTGCAATGTCCGTACTGTGAGACGCCTAAGACAGCGCTACAGAGAGACAGGACGGACAGCTGATAGTCCTCGCAGTGGCAGACCACATGTAACAACACCTGCACAGGATCGGTACATCCAAACATCACACCTGCGGGACAGGTACAGGATGGCAACAACAACTGCCCGAGTTACACCAGGAACGCAATCCCTCCATCAGTGCTCAGACTGTCCGCAATAGGCTGAGAGAGGCTGGACTGAGGGCTTGTAGGCCTGTTGTAAGGCAGGTCCTCACCAGACATCACAGGCAACAATGTCGCCTATGGGCACAAACCCACCGTGGCTGGACCAGACAGGACTCTTCACTGACAAGTCCCGGTTTTGTCTCACCAGGGGTGATGGTCGGACTTGCGTTTATCATCAAAGGAATGAGCGTTACACCGAGGCCTGTCCTCTGGAGCGGGATCGATTTGGAGATGGAGGGTCCGTCATGGTCTGGGGCGGTGTGTCACAGCATCATCGGACTGAGCTTGTTGTCATTGCAGGCAATCTCAACGCTGAGCGTTACAGGGAAGACATCCTCCTCCCTCATGTGGTACCCTTCCTGCAGGCTCAACCTGACATAACCCTCCAGTATGACAATGCCACCAGCCATACTGCTCGTTCTGTGCGTGATTTCCTGCAAGACAGGAATGTCAGTGTTCTGCCATTACCAGCGAAGAGCCCGGATCTCAATCCCATTGAGCACATCTGGAACCTGTTGAATCGGAGGGTGAAGGCTAGGGCCATTCCCCCCAGAAATGTCTGGGAAATTGCAGGTGCCTTGGTGGGGTAACATCTCATAGCAAGAACTGGCAAATCTGGTGCAGTCCATGAGGAGATGCACTGCAGTACTTAATGCAGCTGGTGGTCACACCAGATACTGACTGTTACTTTTGATTTTGATCCCCCCTTTGTTCAGGGACACATTATTCAATTTCTGTTAGTCATATGTTTGTGGAACTTGTTCAGTTTATGTCTCAGTTGTTGAATCTTGTTATGTTCATACAAATATTTACACATGTTAAGTTTGCTGAAACTAAACGCAGTTGACAGTGAGTTTCCTGAAAATAAACGCAGTTGACAGTGAGAGGACGTTTACATTGACACAAATACATTAATTGCTAATCCTGAACAAGATTTCAAAGAAATCACCATTTATAATGTTGGGGTCAATTTCATTTTTTAACTCGTTTGATTTGATGAAACCCCCACCATTGAGGAAATTATTTCTGAGTCACTTCACTGGTCCAGAAATAATGAGTATTTCAAACATTTAGCTACACATTTCAATTAATTTCCTATATTGACTGAGTTTGAATAGCAGTTTCAGTCTCATAGTCCCACTCAGGTCAGTGATCTTTTCTGAAGCCCTCCAAACAAACAAAAAAAGTTGTCAAGTAAGTCATCCAAAAACTCCACTAACCTCAATTGTTCTTTTGCCTCTGCTATAATGTGTTGCAATTCTTCTTTGCTCAACTCCACCTGTAACAAAATGTGGCAACAGGTTAAATCAGACATTACCTAGCTGGTGCCATTCATTTTATTTGCATGAATTATGGTGCTTATAAACTATAAATGCTGTAATTACAACAGAACGTATTAACTAGCTTGCTAGCTATTAATCGGATTCCATTGCAAAACGTTTTGCAACTGAAACAGTTTACTCTGAACAACTTTTTGCAACGAAAACGAGTTTCTATTGGCCAAATTCTGGTAGGTCCCTCCCCTTTTCGTTTGCTTCAGTTTTTTTCTTTATTTAACTTGTTGTAAATAACAGTAACATGCAAAACATAAACATAACATAACAGCCAGAGGGAATCCAAAGAAATTAGAGAAAAATAAAAAAACTTATATCAAATCAGTTTGGCTCCTAGAGTAAACGGTAATAAAAACACCAAAGCCGTATTTTCTGTCTTGTTGGCAATTTAGCTAGCTACTTACCTTATCTGGTGTTTCCTTCGAAACGCCACGCTTCACCCATCCAACACAAGTGATTTGAGAACTCATTGTTGACAACGTTCTAGTAACAACATTCAATGTAATGTACAACTCTAAAGTGTTCAAAAACACTTCGTAAAGATCCAAAAGTTACATAGAAATTGCACGCATTAACATGTGAGTTGGGTCCTATAATGGCTAGACAGGCAGTGTCGCAGACTGATGACGTTTAACGGATGGGAGTGGGGGGGGGTCCCTTGTTCTTCTTCTTTGAGTTTTTATTGGCGGATCGCAACCAAATAACAGGTGCGTACACCGCCACTTACTGTACTGGACTGTGAGACCGGTCACGACCAGTCTATACCACTATATCCAAATCCCATTTTATTTGTCACATACAAGTGTTTAGAAAATGTTATTGTGGGTGTAGCGAAATCCTTGTGTTTCTAGCTTCGACAGTGCAGTAATATCTAACAAGTAATATCTAACAATTTCACAACATATACCCAATACAGACATATCTAGTAAAGGAATGGAATTAAGAATATATAAATATATGGGCTAGTAATGGCAGAGCGACAAAGATTTAGATGCAGTAGAATAGTATAGAATATAGTATACAGTCGTGACCAAAAGTTTTGAGAATGACAAAAATATAAATTTTCACAAAGTCTGCTGCCTCAGTTTGTATGATGACAATTTGCATATACTCCAGAATGTTATGAAGAGTGATCAGATGAATTTCAATTAATTGCAAAGTCCCTCTTTGCCATGCAAATGAACTGAATCCCCAAAAAACATTCCCATTGCATTTCAGCCCTGCCACAAAATGACCAGCTGACATCATGTGTGTGATTTTCTCATTAACACAGGTGTGAGTGTTGACGAGGACAAGGCTGGAGATCACTCTGTCATGCTGATTGAGGTCAAATAACAGACTGGAAGCTTCAAAAGGAGGATGGTGCGTGGAATCATTGCTCTTGCTCTGTCAACCATGGTTACCTGCAAGGAAACCCGTACCGTCATCATTGCTTTGCACAAAAAGGGCTTCACAGGCAAGGATATTGCTGCCAGTAAGATTGCACCTAAATCAATCATTTATCGGATCATCAAAAACTTCAAGGAGAGCGGTTCAATTGTTGTGAAGAAGGCTTCAGGGCGCCCAAGAAAGTCCAGCAAGCGCCAGGACCGTCTCCTAAAGTTGATTCAGCTGCGGGATCGGGGTACCACCAGCACAGAGCTTGCTCAGGAATGGCAGCAGGCAGGTGTGAGTGCATCTGCACGCACAGTGAGGGGAAGACTTTTGGAGGATGGCCTGGTGTAAAGAAGGGCAGCAAAGAAGCCACTTCTCTCCAGGAAAAACATCAGGGACAGACTGATATTCTGCAAAAGGTACAGGGATTGGGCTGCAGAGGACTGGGGTAAAGTCATTTTGTCTGATGAATCCCCTTTCCGATTGTTTGGGTCCTCCGGAAAAAAGATTGCCCGGAGAAGACAAGGTGAGCTACCATCAGTCCTGTGACATACCATCAGTCCTGTGTCATGCCAACAGTAAAGCATCCTGAGACCATTCATGTGTGGGGTTGCTTCTCAGCCAAGGGAGTAGGCTCACTCACAATTTTGCCTAAGAACACAGCCATGAATAAAGAATGGTACCAACACATCCTCCGAGAGCAACTTCTCCCAACCATCCAGGAACAGTTTGATGACGAACAATGCCTTTTCCAGCGTGATGGAGCACCTTGCCATAAGGCAAAAGGGATAACTAAGTGGCTCGGGGAACAAAACATCGATATTTTGGGTCCATGGCCAGGAAACTCCCCAGATCTTAATAATCCCATTGAGAACTTGTGGTCAATCCTCAAGAGGCGGGTGGACAAACAAAAACTCACAAATTCTGACAAACTCCAAGCATTGATTACGCAAGAATGGGCTGCCATCAGTCAGGATGTGGCCCAGAAGTTAATTGACAGCATGCCAGGGCGGATTGCAGAGGTCTTGAAAAAGAAGGGTCAACACTGCAAATATTGACTCTTTGCATCAACTTCATGTAATTGTCAATAAAAGCCTTTGACACTTATGAAATGCTTGTAATTATACTTCAGTATTCCATAGTAACATCTGAGAAATATATCTAAAGACACTGAAGCAGCAAACTTTGTGGAAATTAATATTTGTGTAATTCTCAAAACTTTTGGCCACAGCTGTATACATATGAATTGAGTAATGCAAGATATGTAGACATTATTAAAGTGACTAGTGCAATTTGGGTTACGTGAACCACTGCTTTTAATCAGGGCAAGGTGACCGGAAACATGACCGAATACAAACAGTGTAGCTATTCCCTCCGCAAGGCAATCAAACAAGCTAAGCGTCAGTATAGAGACAAAGTAGAGTCTATTTGCAGAGTCTATTTAATTGTCAGATGACACTGGGCCAATTGTGCGCTGCTCTATGGGACTTCCAATCACTGCTGGTTGTAACACAGCCTGAAATCAAACCTGGGTCTGCAGTGACGCCTCTAGCACTGAGATTCAGTGGCTTAGACCGCTGCGCCACTCGGGAGCCCTGTTGTCATAGCGATAGATAGAGGACTCATCATGGATATAACCCATTTTAGCATGGACATTGCCATTGAGGGCTTCCACCATTTTAAAGTAGTCAACTGATTGGGGATTCCTATGAGTTAGGAGAAATCAGCCGAAGAAAACAAACTACTTTAAAATGCAGTCACAGACGCTATAATGGCACAGATGCAAAGATGAGTCCTCTATCTATTTCTATGGCCTGTTGTTCACAGCATATCTGCCCTCTCATTGGATAGAATGGTCCCACCTGATCTCGCCTCCTCCCATCCGCCTTCCATATTTGAGGACACGTATTTCCATTGTTAAAGCGGTCACTTGACTATCTTGTCAATATGATAGACAATCTTTGTTACTAGATAACATTTGAGTCCAAAAGCAAACAAACATCAGTTACAAACCAGTCACAAGACTGTCGGGGCAATGGCAGACACAACACAGGATTTCAAGTATGAGAACATGTGCAGTTTATTTGGAAGATGAACTGTATCTGACCTGAACTTTGAAATGACGACCAACATAATCACGGTTCTATATAAAAAACAAAGAATTTTGATTTTATTTGGGATAACATACAAATTACAATACACTTGACAAAATACTTGAAAGACAAATATCGTACACAGGGGCAGATTCTTAGTTCGTATATACCTTTGGTTTAAAAAAATCACAATATAATACAGCAACATTCAAGAGGTTAGTCTATGGCAATAGACTTCTATCAAAATGCTTAAAATCGAATACATAGGTCAAAAATGTTACTGTAAATACTTGAGGTGACCATGAGTATGTATGGAAGCTCGTTCCCGCCACCCAAAAATAACATCTGACTACGACTTATGAGATTATATGATAGTAAGTCATTATTATGAGATACGTTCAGGCGTTCTGTATCACATAAATCCAATGTGCACTTTGCATCAGGCCCTCCTCAACTAAGGATAACCTTATGCATATCTTATAGTCAATCACACATTGTGTGTGTGTGTGTGAGAGAGAGAGAGAGAGAGAGAGAAAAAGATAGAGAGATTGTGGTGAAATTGTTCAATATTAACGTATTGAAGAGTTTTGTTGATGTGAGTTGGTGCCTGTTTGATGACATCTGGTTGACATCAGATTTAATTAATATGTACAAACATTAGAAACACCTTCCTAATATTGAGTTGCACTCCCTTTTGCCCTCAGAACAGCCTCAATTTGTTGGGTCATGGACTCTACAAGGTGTCGAAAGCGTTCCACAGGGATGCTGGCCCATGTTGACTTCAATGCTTTCCACAGTTGTGTCAAGTTGGCTGGATGTCCTTTGGGTGGTGGACCATTCTTTATACACACGGGAAACTGTTGAATGTGAAAACCCAGTAGCGTTGAAGTTCTTGACACTCTCAAACCAATGCGCCCGGCACCTACTACCATACTCCATTCAAAGGCACTTAAATCTTTTGTCTTGCCCTTTCACCCTCTGAATGGCACACATACACAATCCATGACTCAATAAAAATCCTTCTTTAACCTGTCTCTTCCCCTTCATCTACACTGATTGAAGTGGGTTTTACAAGTAAGATCAATAAGGAATCATAGCTTTCACCTGGATTCACCTGGTCAGTCTATGTCATAGAAATATGTTTTGTACACTCAGTGTAAAGCCACTGATTCTTCAATAATGTAACTTAGAAATGAGTAACGGTCTTATCCAATCAGAACCCAAAATATAAGCTTGGTTTACTCTCTTGTAATTGTAAACAAACACAGTATAGCTTCAACACATGGTTAAAAATATAATTTGTATCTCATGGATGGGCAGTCCTTGCATCCATATGTGAGTCCTTGTGTCTATGTATTTGAGTTGGGTTACATTTCTCCTGCCCCATTCCTCAGCTGTGGTGGGAGAAGCTATGTTATTGTGCGAATCCCTGATTTCCACTTTAAAAGGGGTCGACCTGCAGGACTATTCAATGTCCATGATCCAGACATTCTATCTCACAATTATAACTTTCTATCTCATAATTATACCTTACTATTTCATAACTCATAGTCAGATATTTTTTCTTGGGTGGTGGGAATGAGCTTCCATACTTGATGGCTTGCCTGGTTAATGCAATTTGAGCTTTTGGAATTATTCCTGACTAAATCAAGCACACCTTGAGTATTAGAAATGTTTTGATAGGCCTAGGCCACAAATGGTATAAAAATCTGTATGTTTTGTTTAAAGAAGAAAAGTATTGTTGTCATTCATAATCTTCCATATTTACCGTACAGTCAAACATATGGCATTGAATCCTAATTTTAACAATACAAGACACATAAAATGTAACAGGGTACATGTAACAATCAGTGACATAAAAGTGCTAAATATGCAATAGATCCAGAGATCTGAGCAACAGAGCTGAGCTTCATGGCTGGTTTGGTTGGTCGTAGTCCCCACCAAGCTATTAAGCTACTAGTAATATTAATAATATTAATTCATAGTAATTAAAGTTATTAAAACATGTATTGAATACATATTTAGCTGCTCACAATACTTGTAAATATTGTAGGTCCTGACAAAGGCAGGACTCTCAATTCTCTGACAAAGTTTCGGAGATTAAAAGTAAAGGTCCATCATCTCCTCATCCTGGTCCTCATTGTGCTTAAGTATCTTATCAGCGACAGGCTTTAAGCGTTTGGTCACCAGTTTGAGGTTGGTCTCGTGAAGGATGACCTGGCTCAAGTACTTCTCTCGTTTGATCTGTTCCCTCACTGTGTAAGGCACGTCCGGGATCACGTAGGACAGAACGAACTTGGTCAGGTACACAATGTGCTGAGGGGACAAGGGTATAAGGGTCGGAAGGAGGGAAAACATTATTAGGATTTCTTGAAAGGCTAGAAAATGTCCATCTGGCATTAGACTACACTGTAGAAAGAAAAATCAGGTCAAAGCAACGTTTCAGAGAAATTTCTACTCACCTCTACAACTATTATGAAAGCCATCTTGGCAGCTATCACATGCCAGTAGTAGATACTGTATTCATACTGCCTGTGGTGTCCTGGTGGATATCTGAAATCTCGATATCTAAAGTATGACAGAGAGACTGCATGAACTATTTCAATGTCTAACACGATTTCGTTGAAATCCATCTCATATACATTCACATTACCTGCAGGTGGTGCTGTTATTGAACCAGTAAGGTGTTTGCAAGGGCCGGCTCTTGTTGGAGAAGTCCTGGATGTCGAACACAGAGAGCGTGTTGTTGATGTAGCCCTGCATGGTGTGACTGGAATGGTCTCCATAGGGATACACAGAGAAAGACCAGTAGTAAACCAACCGTGGGATCATGTCTGATGTGAAGGCAATGATCATGGCCTGGCAGAGAGACAAGGAAGTGGAGGAGACAGTGCACATTAAACTGGTGCTCATCATAATAGATTAATTATAATCTATCTAAGAATGTCACTACATCAGCATGGTAACAATCAAATTATATGACTGACATCAAGTGATGGGACTATGCAATGGAGAAAAAAACAAGATAAATACATCATCTTAAAAAATATATGTATGTTTCATAATACTTCATAATCCAATGGAGGAGCCATCACTCACATTTGATGCCACAGCCAAGATGGCGACACCTTGGAGAATGGGTTGCCACGCCCCGATGTCTTGGGCCTTCTCTGGAACCATGCGGCGGAACTGGGTGATGATCTTCCAGGCGTCCACTCGGATCTCAAAGAGGTTATTGACCAGAGCCAGGACAGGAGCCAGGGGGAAGGAGGCCACGAACAGAGTCACAAAACCAAACTGGATCACTGTAGGAAAAAGCCATGCAGACACAAAGCCAAATTTGATCACTGCAGAAAAAAGCCTTTCCATCAATAGATCTGGGAACCTGATACTATGATAGTAGTTGATAGGCTAGCTAGGGGGGAACCTGATACTATGGTAGTATCTGATAGGCTAGCTAGGGGGGAACCTGATACTATGATAGTTAGAAGCTGATAGGCTAGCTAGGGGGGAACCTGATACTATGATAGTAGTTGATAGGCTAGCTAGGGGGGAACCTGATACTATAATAGTAGTTGATAGGCTAGCTAGGGGGGGGGAACCTGATACTATGATAGTAGTTGATAGGCTAGCTAGAGGGGAACCTGATACTATGATAGTAGTTGACAGGCTAGCTAGGGGGGAACCTGCTACTATGATAGTAGCTAGGGGGGATTTGCACCATATAGCTTATGTCCATCCAACCCTTCTAGATTAAGCAAGTGCCTTGGGGATAGGGGCTAGGAGCTAGAGGTGGTTTCTGGACAGAGCCCAAAGAAATAGCAGGATCAGCTTAAAAAACTTCCGAGCATACGCACATAGCTGCCACCATATTGCGTCCACACCTATCCAATCCTCTCAGATCTACAGAGGTGCCCGGGGATAGGGGCTAGGGGTTGATTTGGAGAGGGAGAGAGTTTGCCTCATTCTTTATATCTTACCCATCTCCAGGTATTCATAGAAGAGGCCCAGCTTCCCAATGGGCTGCAGCTGATAATCCTGTTCCCAGCGAGGAATCACCTTTTCAGACCCCACACGTGTGCAGTAGCGGAATATCAAATTCTTCATCCACCTGATGAGAAACATGTCAATCGCAGAATCATGCTGCTTATTAAAAGGTAATAGAGCTCGCCAGCTTGTAGTCCTAAAAAACGGAAATGACTTAGCATTTTCTATGGGGAAAATACTAAAAATACAAAAAAACTGAAATTAGCATTTCCTATGGGTAAAATGAATAGGGAAAGAATGGGGTTTTGGGATAAATGCCGAAAATAAGGTCTGAGGTTGAAATAGGATTAGGAGATATTATACGTTTTGTCCTATGAGATAATATCAGTCAGTTAACATGACCTTAATGAATTATGAAGCCTTTATGTGCTTTATGTTTTTGTTTTGATTACATAAATGCTTTAAAATTCACAAAAAGTGACGTTAGCTGATGAAAATGATCTCATAGAACAGAACGTATAAGATCTCCTTAGCCTGTGTTTTTGGCATTTATCCAGAAACCCAACAAAAAAACATTCATTTCCCCATAGTCTTTGGCCAATAAGCCATGGTGGAGTTAGACTCCGTTAGTGCCTGCAAAAAGACGCCTTTATGTTTGCTCTCTGAATCAGATAATAATGATGTCTGGATACAGATACACTTGAAGATAAGGGGGAATTCCATTTTGAGTTGGGATGGAATAAACCATTGAACCAACCCTGATCCAATATAACTGGGAAACTTTACGGTTGCTGGGCTCCTAGAGAGCTGATGTGGTTGGCTATTTTATGTTCTTCCATTGAACCAAAAACTTACGGCAGCAACACCTCCTGAATGTTATTCCAGATGGCTTTACCGCCCATGATGACAGTGAGCTGGGTTGTCAACTCAATCAGGCATCCTCCTGGATCACACTGGTAAGGATGAGACACAAACAATGCATGAACCAATGTCGACCATCTTGTAGTATTACATGATAAAGCACCTCCATTCCATCAACTTGTATTTTGTGGAAGATTTCCTCATCTAGGTCTTTCATTTGAAATATGAAGGTCTCTTTTAGTCAAACAAAAAAGCCACAGAATGCAACAGCTAATAATTTGGCAACGTAGTTAGAACACAAGCGAAGTGGAAAAGCAAAACACTGTCATACTGTGTTATCATATATTCTGTGCCAAGCACCAATCAACTGAGCCTTCAATCAACTGATCTTTCAATCAACTGATCTTTCAATCAACTGATAGGCGTACGTACCTCCTCATTCCTGTACTTGCCCAGCAGGTAAACAGGTTGCCCAGGGTAACCAACCACTTTCCCTTTGGCAAAGGCAATGTAGAAGCAGGAGGAGTAGTAGTTGACAAACTGGAACAGGAACATCTTCAGAGTCAGACTGTTCTCATAATCCGTCTTGGTCCTTGGAAGCTCTTTAAAATGAAGTAAGGCATCTTCTCAGTCTCATCAAAAAAAACATCAGGCTTAAATCAAGCTTTTTCTGTGTCCAGGTTCTGCAAGTGACTCTGAATAAGGACATCAGCTAAGGGCTATTGTGGTGTTGTGAATTTCCTAGAGTATAAATATGTTGGCATACATATATTTGGATTACTTCAAACCTATTGGCGTGCAATATTTACTCATACCATGGTATAATTGCAGAATGTTTGGGGCACTGCATCAACCTTGCTGAGGCATGTTTGAGTGAATATTAGCCCTTGTCTGAAAGCAGTTTGAGAAACACCATAGTTCCGTATAGCAAACCACATATTTCCTGTTGTTTGACATTGAGGCGTCTCACCGAAGTCAGTGATCCAGATGGCAACCCTCTCATACAGGATGTTGAGCACCATGATTACTACGAAGCTGATGATAGAAGCAGTGACGGAGGTGGCCATTTGTGCGGTCACATACTCCTTAAACGGTTCGAGCTCCTTTAGGTCAGACTGGAGTCTCGTCGAAAATGAGAAGAACACTGCCAGTCGGTATACGATGATGGCCACCACTGATGCTAGGATCAACACAATCTGAACACAAGCACAAACACAAGAATTGGAGGGGTCAGACGTGAAACAAAGGTTAGGGTTATATAAACAAATTTTGCTGTTGGAGTGCATGTAAATTGGCCTATTCAGAACAAGATAACAGTAGAGAAATCCAAAAGTTTTTACCCAGAATAATACGGTCCCGATTCCTAAAGACACTCTTATACACCGTCCACAGGCTGTATAAGGTACTTTCTCTTTTACCTAAATGAAGAATAACATGTTTTACAATGAAGTAATGATACAGGTATTCCTGTCCTTTTAAAACAAGTATATAACATTACTATAATCGGTCCTGAGTCTGACGCCATGGAATCACCATAGGGACTGTGTGACGAATGTATGTTCCTTACCCGTGTGACAGGGTTGATTCTCTCATGGTTACACTTGGCCTCATACTCGGGACGAGGTTGCTCCTCCTGCTCAAGGAACTCCACGGTGTCCCACTCATACTCCAGCTCTGCCTGGTAGCGCTTCCAGAACTCCAGAAACACGGTCACTAGAACCAGGATGGGAACAAGAGTGTAAAGTTTTATTTTACCTGCCTGGTCCTAGACTGTAGCATGTGCTGAGGAAAACTCTAATATCATTATCATGCAACATCTAATTGCTAATAAGCTTAGATAGACAAAACTACACACTAAAATAATACAGTTTCTGAAACCTCTACATTTGAACATTTGGTAAGTTTAATGAATTAAATGACTCACCCCAAATGGCCATAAAGACAGCAAACACCAGCGTCCCATAGTTATCAAATATGCACAGTTTCTAAGGAAAACAAGATCACATGAAATACATGTTTTCTCTCCATCCATGACTCTTTGTAAATTTATATGAAAACAAACCCTGTTCAAAAAGGTTTAATATGACTTGTAGCATGTCTCATGGGCCAAGGAGTCTGAGAAAACAGTCTGACATAAGAAGCATTGGCAAATATAATTTTAAGGGACTCACTATCCATATAAGTCACTTTCATAATCACTCTGAATTGACCATGGGAGTGAATGAGATAAGAACCTGTATAGCCATGGACCAGAATTAGTGAACCATAATGTATACATTACTTACTTTCGAAGATTCACAGGTGCTGTTCAGCCTCCAGTATGTGCACTCCTTATCACACTGAGGACACATCACAATATTTCCTCCAATCAAAGGGTCGCACACCTCTTTGCTGTCCAATAAATGAACAGAACAGATGGGTCAAACTTCAGCAAAAACTCAACAACAAAATGCAACAAAGTTGTTAATCATTGGGTTTTCACACAGTTAGAGTGTCAGGGAACAGCATGGAAGGAACATCAATCCACTTATATTTACTCTACTTAACCTTATGTGTCCTGTCCTGCACTAATTGATCTTCATTTGATATACACTAGATTTAGCAACTTGTAATATATTTCTATGGTGTTGTGGGTTTCTGAAGTACTTTCTTTGAGTTTTAAACATACCTCCAGGTGCTTGTTTCTTGAGTTGTGTACCCATAAATGAAACAGCCAAGTCCAACAATGGCAGCGAGGGCTAGCATGGCTGTATAGAAGCCCAGCCAAGCAAAGTAAATGCCAATCTTTTCCCCATAATACTTTCTGTGAGAAAATGAAAGAAAATATTATTATTTCCATCCCTTATTTTCCGTAATTACAATGATTAGGCCTCTAAGCACATTCTGTTTGGAATAATAATTCTCAACACCTTATTATGCTAAAGCAGCGATGTGTGTGCAATGTGCATTTTTGCGAAAGTAGATTAAAGCATGAATTACCTTATGAGATCAAGTGGCTGCATCTTATAGAAACTTTTAGGGTGAGCCCACTCATTATACAGGAGGTATCTCTCATTGGGGCACTCATCTTCTTTCGACCTGACGTTGAATCTGCACTAAAGTAAGTTCACAGAAAACAAAACTAAAAAGTCCATAAAAACACTGCTCAGTCTTTTCACAGATCGATTGGTGTTTAATGTACTATGTTGTCAGTTACTAGTGCCACCCCACTCTTTATCCCCACTCACATCATGCAGGGGATAAGCAGCCTTGTACACCCCCCCATCGAGCAGCTTGGTGACACCAAACTTCTTGATGTTCCCTCGCACCTCATAGGGGGCTCGGCTGAGGATGTAGTAGGCCTGAGGAGGAAGACCAACCATTCTGTTGTCATTGAAGTGTTAAGAAAAGAGTGTTAACACTGTGTTTTAAGTATAGGTACATTGATATTTTCATAGCGCAAGGGCTGAATAACCAATCTGTGGTCTACAGACAAAATATCTTCCAACACCATTTAGCAGCATCAGAAACCTGAGATGCTTAAACTACCGAAAGTAAGTCAATGAGGTGACTTCTCTTTAGTGATTTATTTTTAATCTCTATCAAAATCTAGTGTGCTGCTGCATCTTTAACCTCTTATTGGTTGACTTTGGGGTTTATACTCCATGATGAGGTAAAGAAAGCAGTGCACTTGCCATTCTACTCCTCATGGATGGCGTGAAGAAGAGGTCCCGGTCCTTCACGTAGAAGTACTCCAGCCTGTCCTTCTCGAACGGGGCGGTGAAGTACTCCGTCTCCTTGGCTATGAGGTCCTCACTGGGGTAGAAGTGTCTGGTGATGCAGCTGAGGAAGTTGAAGGGCGAGGACGTGGTGGACAGGTCATTGGGCTGAATGGGCAGCTTGATGTGGAGGACCTCGGCGTAGGTACACAGCACGTCCCAGGGCATGTGCACCTTGACGAACAACAGCTTCTCATCTACCACCTTGTCGGAATGACGAAGATAAAACAACAAGATAAGGCAGCCCTTTTCATTTCAACTAAATGTATTACAACTTCAGTAATCCCCTAAGGGGCAATTAAGAAGACATTGCCATGATCACAAATTACATCCTCCACATAAAACAAGTACTAAAATACCACATAAATCTAATGCAATACTTTATTGTCTACAAAATCAGAAGTTGGCTCTGTGTTTATCAATGTTAACTCATTGATCCTATTCCATGAAATACCACTAAAGTGTGCCAATAATTGGGAAACTACTCAAATAATGGAATTGGTGCCATAGTTTTCCACTGCAATTCAATCTCAACCCTTTCTGAGGAAATAGTTGGCTGTTTAAAAGGAAAACTTTGTAAAACAACTGTGTCTGCCATTGAAAATGCAGCCAAAAACAAGATCCACAAGGTCACTTAAATAAGCTGCATGATAATAAAACTATGTAACAAATACAAACATTAGGTATTTCTCTACCATTTCAGACCAAACGAATGTAAGATACAAAATATTGTTTCCATCCAATCGTCCCTGAAGATCTACACACTCTACAAGCTAACAGCAGAGTAAATACATAAAGCCAGTCCTTGTAAAATGCATTATGGGCCACTCACAGATCTGGCAGCCTCTAGTTCCATCCCCATCTTCATCAAGCTGGCCTCAAAGTACTCTCTGCGTTGCTAGGGAAGAGAATACAGGATGTTAAATGAATGGATCCCGTGTTTGTAACACTGCCCCTTCTGTTTCCCTATTGGATGAGATCCAATCTGTTTCTCTTATTACTCTTGTAATGAAAAGTTCTTTACAAATGTTAAATGTAATATCTAATACATTATTATTATTATCCCATCTTAACTGTGGTTGTGTATAATAAATGATGAATGAAAAGTGTCATTATATTGACATTACATTGACCTATTTCCCCTCAATGGATAGCAATGCACTGACTGATTTCAACCATGTATGAAACTGACTACATCTGTATGGGAATTGTGTGTACGATACAAGACTTCTGATAAAACCACATCAAATAAATAAAAGGTCAATCAAAATACATTGCTACTACGTACGTCGGTATGCTTCTGTTTAGTGCATCCACAATACTTGCAAAGAATTGTAAATACAGAATATATAACTGGGTTGGGAATGACTAAAGGGTCAGTTTCTAGGGAAGTGGAATTTTTACTCCTTTTCCCTCTCCGTCTGTGAAAGTGCATTAAAGCCACCACAGCAGCACTTCAGTATAATGGAGTGTCTATATAATGGAGTGTCTAGTCTGGGCATGTCATAATAGCCCCACTGGGACATGACATCAAGAGCTTGGCAACATAAGCGACCACAGCTGCATAGGAGGCGTGTACACTCCTTCTGCTTTCAATACTCCCTGCCCCCAAACCACTCATTGTAAAACATGAATTCAACATATGGGGGATTGTTGGTGAATCACAAATGTTACCTCTATCAAAGGTGCATTTACTTATTATTTCAGCCATTATGATGCGCCAAAATCTGACATTTGGAAAATGATATTTTGACATTTGCAAGGGTAGTGTATAGTGTATGCTAGTGTATGTTACATTTCTGTCACCTTGTTGTGATGGATATTGTGAAACAGAGATTTTACTTTCACAAAAGTGTGTAATACAGTACACGACATACCTGCATGTGCAACATACTGTCTAGAATTTCCTCATGTTTTATTTTGGTATGTTAATTTGGCATATGATGATAAAATTATTGTACATTTGTAAATGGCCTCATATTAATCATAGTGTTAAGAAAAGAGTGTTAACACTGTTAACCTTAGATCTGACACACCGTGACTGAAGCAAAGAAAAACTCCCTCTACAAATATTCAAAGTCAATATTCCGGGTGTACAATGAGAAAGCGTTGTGTGAATTCCTTAGGTCCTGGCATAATACATCACCAGCTTCTATGACGGAACATAAAACTGATCCCTACAAGTTAACATCTTTGATGGAATGCGGCTTTAGTAACTTGTTTCATAGATAATACAGTAGTCCTCTTAAGCTATAAGAAAACACATTTAGATTCACATATTCCTCAAAACTATGCTTACATTGTGAAACTGCATATCATTTCAAACATGCCTTTTCACAGCACAGTAGGAATACTGTTTTTAACTTCTGTCAGACAGAAACCTGCTGACCATGTTGAAAGTGAATAAGGACACTTAGACTCACAATCTGCCACCAGAAATGCACTTACTTTACGTTTCTGGAACGTTCTATTTTTGTCAATCTCCTTCATGTCCTCATCTTCATAGACTAAGACAAAGTCGATCCGTCTAACCCCATCATTGAAGAACAGAGAGTCAGATTTGCCGTTGAACTCAGCCTGTGGGCAAAAACAACAGGCGATATCTGGTAGCTCCACAGTGATATCTGGTAGCTCCACAGCCTCAAACTCAAACTCTTCTTCTTCCATGATATCATACATGTTCTTTACTGAGAGCGGGACTGACAGACAGCCTCACTGTGCTTGTACGAGACCCTACTAGACAACGTCTTTCTCAACTGACATCAGACTTAGATGGGAGAGGGAGGGAAGAGTCTACAACGGCAAAAAGTGACACACCCTTTTTTTGTTCCATGAACGATAACATTTACATTACATTTACATTTACATTTAAGTCATTTAGCAGACGCTCTTATCCAGAGCGACTTACAAATAGGTGCATTCACCTTATGATATCCAGTGGAACAACCACTTTACAATAGTGCATCTAAATCTTTTAAGGGGGGGGGGGGTTAGAAGGATTACTTTATCCTATCCCAGGTATTCCTTAAAGAGGTGGGGTTTCAGGTGTCTCCGGAAGGTGGTGATTGACTCCGCTGTCCTGGCGTCGTGAGGGAGCTTGTTCCACCATTGGGGTGCCAGAGCAGCGAACAGTTTGGACTGGGCTGAGCGGGAACCGTGCTTCCTCAGAGGTAGGGGGGCCAGCAGGTCAGAGGTGGATGAACGCAGTGCCCTTGTTTGGGTGTAGGGCCTGATCAGAGCCTGAAGGTATGGAGGTGCCGTTCCCCTCACAGCTCCGTAGGCAAGCACCATGGTCTTGTAGCGGATGCGAGCTTCAACTGGAAGCCAGTGGAGAGAGCAGAGGAGCGGGGTGACGTCCACATTTGGATTGGGATCAAACATAGACCTCTCTTGTAATTACAGATATTTGGCACATTGATTCATGCATTTTCTGCATATGAAAATACAAAAGCAAATTAATCCACATCCCTCTTGGTGAAATAAATGCAAGAACAAGCCATGTTATACAAATATGGTATTAATTGTAAAGTTATTCATTGGCAGCTCAAACTAATACTACTGTCACGGCCGTCGTAGTGATTAGACCAAAATGCAGCGGGAATGTGAATGCTCATGTTCTTCTTTATTAAAATAAATAAACCCTGAACAAAAATAACAACGAAAACAGTCCTGTCAGGCACACATCTAAACAAGAAACAACTACCCACAAAACCCATCGAAAAAGACCCCTACTAAATAGGACCTTCAATTAGAGGCAACGAGGAACAGCTGCCTCCAATTGAAGGTCAAAACAATAAACTTAACATAGAAATAGAATAACTAGAAAATAGAACATAGAAATACAAAACATAGAACACTACCCAAAAACCCTAACAACACAAAACAAACACACCCCTGCCACGTCCTGACCAAACTACAATAACAAATAACCCCTTATACTGGTCAGGACGTGACAACTACAACTACTATCAAAGCTATGAGTACTAATCATTTTCATAATGCAGAAATGTTATACAATTTAAAGGGTTGAGACTCACCTTCTCCACTTTGGGCACTGATGCCCCCTCAGGTATAGTCTCAAAGGTTGGCAAAAACTCCTGAGAATAGACTGCCCCCCCCAAAAAAAACATGTATTAAAGACATGAGAGACATGCATGACAAGATCTTGATGGAGATGTGACTCTTCTTAACCACCATCTTTTGTAAGACTCTGACAAGGCCCAGCAGATTATTATACATTATCAGATTTACTGAGCATATGCACCAGTGCAAAGTACTCATATCTTTATTTCAGAGGGGAATATAATGCCAAAGTAAAGCACATTCAACAACCCACATTAAATTGTGTTCATTCAGTTAAATGTTACATTTTATTGTGTCTGGTACTACATTCATACTTTACACAACAGATGACATTCCATTGGGAAAACTTCTAAACGTCCCATGGTAGGAAGTACTATGGAAACCTAATGTAACTGGAATCAGATGGTGTTTGGAAAACATTACCCTTAGTAACGTCCTGGAAAAGACTGTAAATGTTCAAACTCAGATACTCCATGATGGAATAGTTTAAGTATCTTAGGCAAGTACCTCCATTCGACAAGTTGATAGCAACTGTGCTAATAAAACTGTGCTGAAAACATTATGTAAAAATCTTCCAATGTTATTGAATTGAAGCATGCCTGATGTACTTCACTTGACTTGCTTGTATGCAATATCTCTCACTTGTTTGGAATGCAGATCCTTTGAAGTTGCCAGAAATACTTAAATACTTGCATACTGCATGCCATGTGTCATGTATTTCTCCAAGTTTGACTGTGAACATATGAGACACAATACAATATTTACCTTCAGCAAAACCATCCACCTAGCTATGTGATTTATACAGGCAACCCTTTTCCCCCTGTAGAGTGCTTCCCTAGAAACAGACATGCTACGCTGAGCCTGCTTGTACTGACGCTAGACCAGATCAAAGGCTATGTTTACTAGCTCATGGCAGAAAGACAGACTGATGAAGCACAAGCACTTGTTGGAAGCACTTTCAAAGTACTTTGTTAAATGGAGAGAGTATAAAACACATAAATGGATGTGGAATTTTTTTCAGGCCCTTCCCTCAGTGCATGTATAACCTAAAACTACAACTATTATCAAGTAATTATCTAGTAATGAAAACCTGCCTGATCCCAGAGAATTGATACATTGTAGGAGAGTGGGAGTCTACATTGGGCCAGAAATATGTTCGTTTCTTGTGAATTTAGACTGGGGTAGGGGCAAGCTGTGCAGTCAGCCATAGGCTATGACTGAAATCTGGCATCTGTGAATGTAATCAGTGCAGTTGTTAGGCCTATACAAGGAATACTTATGTATTCCAGCGACCTTAGTACAACTAGCGACGTAGTCAAGTAAGTCGGACCTCTTGGTGTATTGGCTAAGGCATTAGCCTGACAACCACAGATATCCCAAAATTCGCTGCACTGTTGTCAGAAGTGGGATGGGGCATTCTTCATGGTAAACACTGAAGCCATGGAATGTGTGCCTGTGCATAAAGAGATTTGGAAACATTGGAGCTTACATTCCGAAGGAAGGATTGACCAGTCAGTGACTGGGTTTGATTACCAGTTAGGATACCCTCTAATTCACTACAGTATTATAGACACTGTGGTAGATGATAATGAAGTTTATGATAATGTATAGTGTAAGGTACAGCAGAACCCTCTCATTACAGAGGGCAATGGTGGTGCCAAAAGTCAGTAGTTATTGCATAATTCTTGAACGTATGAAATAATAAAGGAGAAAATATATAAGGTGCACAACATAATTACATTTGAGAAGAAAAAAAATGTGCACAAAAAACGATATTTTGAATACCGTAGCGTAGCACATGGTTCATGATAGGTGGAAACGAACGGCTACAAAGCCTACATTCTTCCGCCCTTTTCTCTTTCGATAAAATATCTTGTGTTGTGAAAGATAATGAAATCCACGTGAACTTACCGACGTCCTCTATCATACCCATCTCTATCTCCGTGTCGCCCTCCAATTCTGTTTCGGACACATAATCCATTAAAAAAATGTCGTTGTACCCGTCCTCACTAATTTTAATAAATCTGTCACATATCACAAGTCATAAATGGTTAAAAGTGGAGGGTTGTCTGGAAAATTTTACCGCGGGAATAATGCATCGTGTAGATTACTGCCAATGAGCTGCATGTGTTCCAAAAGTTGACAAACTTTATTTGTCAACATTGTTTCAAAAGAAAAAAACGGTGCATGCTTTTCAGAACAAATTCTAATTTGAAAGAATGGGTGGGGTAGTCCTATACGGACTATGGGTACTTTAGGAGGAGGGTTTTTGACTAGTCTCTCTAGACAGACCGGTTCCCTCCCACCAGCCTAGTTTTTGAGCGATTTGGCAGCTTTGTTACGCCCACATAAACTGTCTGAATAGCATTCGTTAGGCCCGTAGTGTAGTTGTCGTTTTCCGATTTCCATATACAGTGAAAGGATGATTGTCATTCGGAAATGTAATTATTGCATTTGCTGGGTTATTAATAACCAGTGGGCCCGTGGGTGTCCTCAAAGAGCTTTGGAGTCCTGAAAAGGTAGGGGAAATGCAAACATATTGAACATAACAGCATGGTCAACATATCTCACATTTAATTGAAATATTGTTTGACATCCATATTGTGGAATTTCATATCTTGAGTGTTGACAATAAATATAGAGCACATATTTTACTCTTAAAAATGTGACCCCTTGTTATCTGTTCTGTTCTCAACCAAATTCCCTGTCAGATATTGCTCCCCATACTGTTCCATATTAGATAGACCTATGGGTCCCCACCATACTGTTCCCCATTAGATAAGTTCAGTGGCGACCCATCATTCATTGCCTGTTTTGCATGTTACTTTGGCATTAATACGTGTCACATATCAGTTTGCAAACAATGTCAAACAAATATACACTACCATTCAAAAGTTTGGGGTCACATAGAAATGTCCTTGTTTTTGAAAGAAAAAAAAATTGTCCATTAAAATAACGTGAAATTGATCAGAAATACAGTGTAGACATTGTTAATGTTGTATATGACTATTGTAGCTGGAAACGGCCGATTTGTAATGGAATATCTATGTAGGCGTACAGAGGCCCATTATCAGCAACCATTACTCCTGTGTTCCAATGGCACGTTGTGTTAGCTAATCCAAGTTTATCATTTTAAAAGGCTAATTGATCATTAGAAAATCCTTTTGCAGTTGTATTAGCACAGCTGAAAACTGTTGGGCTGATTAAATAAGTAATACAACTGGCCTTCTTTAGACTAGTTGAGTATCTGGAGCATCAGATGGCTTTTTCTTTGCAACTCTGCCTAGGAAGGCCAGCCTCCAGAAGTTGCCTCTTCACTGTTGACGTTGAGACTGGTGTTTTGTGGGTACTATTTAATGAAGCTGCCAGTAGAGGACTTGTGAGGCGTCTGTTTCTCAAACTAGACACTCTAATGTACTTGTCCTCTTCCTCAATTGTGCACCGGGACCTCCCACTCCTCTTTCTATTCTGGTTAGAGACAGTTTGCGCTGTTCTGTGAAGGGAGTAGTACACAGCGTTGCACGAGAGCTTCAGTTTATTGCCAATTGGATGATTGCATGGAATAGCCTTCATTTCTCAGAACAAGAATAGACTGACGAGTTTCAGAAGAAAGTCTTTGTTACTGGCCATTTTGAGCCTGTAATCGAACCCACAAATCATGATGCTCCACATACTCAATTAGTCTAAAGAAGGCCAGTTGTATTGCTTCTTTAATCAGCACAACAGTTTTCAGCTGTGCTAACATACAGTTGTAGTCGGAGGTTTACATACACTTAGGTTGGAGTCATTAAAACTCGTTTTTCAACCACTCCACAAATTTCTTGTTAACAAACTATAGTTTTGGCAAGTTGGTTAGGGCATCTACTTTGTGCATGACGCAAGTAATTTTTCTATCAATTGTTTACAGACAGATTATTTCACTTATAATCACAATTCCAGCGGGTCAGAAGTTTACATACACTAAGTTGACTGTGCCTTTAAACAGCTTGGAAAATTACAGAAAATGATGTCATGGCTATAGAAGCTTCTGATAGGCTCATTGACATCATTTGAGTCAATTGGAGGTGTACCTGTGGATGTAGTTCAAGGCCTACCTTCAAACTCAGTGCCTCTTTGCTTGACATCATGGGAAAATCAAAAGAAATCAGCAAAGACCTCAGATTTTTTTTTTTAAACCTCCACAAGTCTGGTTCATCCTTGGGAGAAATTTCTAAATGCCTGAAGGTACCACGTTCATCTGTATAAACAAATATAAACACCATGGGACCACGCAACCATCATACCGCTCAGGAAGGAGACATGTTCTGTCTACTAGAGATTGTCACGTCCTGACCCTAGTAAGATGTAATTTTCTATAGTAGAATAGGGCAGGGCGTGACAGGGGGTGTTTTGGGTTGTTCTATGTTTTCTATTTCTACGTTTAAGTTCTAGTTTGTCTATTTCTATGTTGGGATTGTTTGGGGTTGATCTCTAATTGGAGGCAGCTGATCCTCATTGCCTCTGATTAGAGGTCATATTTAAGTAGGGTTTTTTCTCTTCCTGTTTGTGGGTTATTATCTTTTGAGTAGTGTGTTTTCCTCTCTGCGTCACGGTTTGTTGTTTTTGTGTTTTCAAGTTATTTATGTATTGCATTCAGTTTCACGTCTATTAAATATGTGGAACTACGAACACGCTGCATTTTGGTCCGCTCCTTCGAACAGCCGTGACAGAGATGAACATACTTTGGTGCAAAAAGTGCAAATCAATCCCAGAACAACAGCAAAGGACCTTGTGAAGATGCTGGAGGAAACAGGTACAAAAGTATCTATATCCACAGTAAAACAAGTCCTATATCGACATAACCTGAAAGCAAGGAAGAAGCCACTGCTCCAAAACCGCCATAAAAAAGCCAGACTACGTTTAACAACTGCACATGGGGACTAAAATCTTACTTTTTGGAGAAATGTCCTCTGGTCTGATGAAACAAAAATAGAACTGTTTGGCTATAATGACCATCGTTATGTTTGGAGGAAAAAGGGGGAGGCCTGCAAGCCGAAGAACACTATCCCAACCGTGAAGCACGGGGGTGGCAGCATCATGTACTAATTGAGTGTATGTAAACTTCTGACCCACTGGGAATGTGATGAAAGAAATAAAAGCTGAAATAAATAATTCTCTCTACTATTATTCTGACATTTCACATTCTTAAAATAAAGCGGTGATCCTAACTGACCTACGACAGGGAATTTTTACTAGGATTAAATGTCAGGAATTGTGAAAAACTGAGTTTAAATGTATTTGGCTAAGGTGTATGTAAACTTCCGACTTCAACTGTGCTTAAGTATTAAAAGTAAAAGTACAAATCATTTCAAATTCCTTTTATTAAGCAAATCAGATGGCCCCATTTTTTTTTGGAAAGCCAGGGGCACACTCCAACACTCAGACATGATTTACTAAAAAAGCATGTGTGTTTAGTGAGTCCGCCAGATCAGAGGCAGTAGGGATGACCAGGGAGGTTCTCTTGATAAGCGCGAGAATTGGACCCTTTTCCTTTCCTGCTAAGCATTCAAAATGATCTTGGGTGTCAGGGAAAAGGTGTCGTGTCTCTGGCTTGTCATTAAATGTGAAGACTGTTATTTTATCAAATCAATTCTCTATATGTAATTATTATCACGTGATTAAACTAATAATGTAAACTTTAACTAGGAAGTCGGGGCACCACAGGAAAATTTGTATAGTCTTTTCCCCGAATCGACTCTAAAGATATTTTCATATCTTATCGAGTACAGTCTTCTATTAATGAATTACTACCTCACCAGTTCTCATTCCAAACAACGTAAAATTCTTGGCTATCTGCACGAACCCAGCCTTTACTATAAATCATCCATACACCAATTGGCTCAATCATTTATTTTGACTAACTAATTACAGAATATACAATTCATGATAACATTATACAGTAAAATACCGTCCCTAGTGGACTAAACAACATAAAACAGTGTGGTTATAACACAGTAAATTCAGAGGAAGACTAAGGACATGGGTCTTTATCGGACCTGGGAAGCTATTCTCACATAAATACATATGCCCCTAACGATCGCTCATTCGGAAAAGCAATGCATTGTATTTACGTGAAGCTGGCTTCAATAGTTGAGCTGGTGATGTGAGGCTCTGGTTTGCCCAGTCGATGTCGCCCTCGTCCTTTGTAGAATCTTCTGGGTTGTCGTGTGAAAGGTTCACATGGTCTGAGAGGTTCATCTCACTCTGGAGATTCATCCTCGTTGGACAGTGTTCTTCGACAAGTCCTCCCGTTATTTGGAACTTAGGTGACTTTGGGTCATGGGGGCTTTTATAGAAATGTATAAAAGGGGATGGTTCATCATTTCCAACCAATGTCTATTCACTTGGGCGTGGCTACTGACTTAGTTAAACTTTACAGGGAAGACAATTTTCTCATTTTAAAGGTTAACATCACATTATATCATTTCACAAATAGTTTCATCTTTACTCATTCATTTTATACAATAATTAGATGCAAGCCTCATAACTGAGGAACCTGTATTAACAGAGTCTTTCATAAGGTCACAAACCTGAAACAAAACTAACAGGGTCGTAGCTGACTTCGCCACCGACTGTTTCCACGTTCTCTAAATTATGAATAATGTTTAATTCTCCAATTCTGGGATGTAGTAGAATTGGGCAGGAGAGTCTCTTTGTCTTACTGTGAAATTCTCTCTCTCTCCATACTGCATAGTCAATGAGAGAAGTGTATCTGAAAGGAATTGACGAAGTGGCTATAAAGTCGTAAAACTGCCTCCCCCTCCCCTAACAGGAGAGGGGGGGGGGGGGTTGTTCACATCTCTGCTAGCCAATTCTCTGAAAGGGCTAGTGTCATGACAAATGTATGGAGTAAAAAGTAAATAATTTTCTTTAGGAATGTAGTGAAGTAAAAGTAAAAGTTGTCCAAAATATAAATTGTTTAGTAAAGTACAGATACCCCAAAAATGATTTAAGTAGTATTTTTACTTAAGTACTTTACACCACTGCAATTGACGCATCAATCCGTTCTTTTCAATTTAAGCTATTATATGAAATTCTCGCTACAGAAAGAATGCTCTGTATATCGAACATTAAACAGTCAGCCCTGTGCAGACTCTGCCATGTGGAAACAGAATTTAAAGAGTATCTCTTTTGGTACTGTCCATTGATTGCTTGTTTTTGAAGTCAGGTCCAGGAATGGATGTTATGTCATAATATCAGGGCACGGTTGGACCGACAAACTGCATTTTGGGGGGATTTGAAGGACCACAGTCAGTCAATATGAAATAACATTGTGCTGTTGGGTAAAATGTTTATTTTGGGGTCAATTTCAGCAGAAATGTTGCAGACGGGAGTTTCAAGTCCCTAGTGAGACACCATGGGAGAATGGAGGGATGTAGCAAGAGGAAATGGTAGAATTATGATTTACTGGGAAAGCTGGGTTGATCTGTGGCTGTCTAAAGGTTGGAATTAATGAGTGTGGCAATAAATACATACACACATGCACAGTATAAATGTTTGAGGTCCTCCAATCAGGGGTGAGGGTGGGGATGTGATTATTGTATGTTTTGCATTTAGTTATTTATGTTTTGTGTTTTGGTTTCATGCTGTGAGCATTGTCTGTGCTGGTGGATGCGCTCGCTTCCATGCCCTCCTGGATGTCGGGAGGGGCTCAGTCCTTCCCGCCCTGGGAAAATCCCGAGTGGCGGGGGCAGGGGCTTCGCCCTTCAGGCCTCTTGGGGCAGGTGGGGATGAGCGCACCCACTGACCAGAGCACCCCTTGATGGGAGCAGCCATTGATATTGTCATTATATTGTTGTTTTAATATATATATATAGTGTTTAACATACACATTCAAAATGTATGAATAAAAAAACTATAATATTTTAAACACACATGAAGGTACCCATAAGCAATCATTTCTGATTATATATCTTTTTAACACAAATGTTGAAAATTGGTGGATATAGAATTTTGGAAAAAAACTCTTAAATAACTACAAAGTAATGATCTAGTTATTAACAAACTGTCCGAAGATCCCGACGATCGAAGGATATTTGATTGTGTGCGAAAGTGGGAGTGTACATTGGGCCAATAATAGTAGGGGCAAGCTGTGCAGCCAGCCATAGGCTATGACTGAAATCTTGCATCTGTGAATCAGTGTGGTTGATAGCCTATGCTATGTCGACCTTAGTTCAACAACTAGTGACCTCGTCATTGAGTCTGACTTATTGGTGTAATGGCTACCGTGTTAGCCTAACAACCACAGATATTTAGGCTCGAGTCCCGGTCACGACACCCAAAATTCTAAGAAGTGGTATGGAGCATCCTTCATGGTAACACTGAGAGCATCGAAGGTGTGCCTGTGCATGAGTGACCTTGGACTGACAGTTGCAGAGACAGTTTGAGTCCAAACTAATTTACTACAGTTTTATAAACACTGATGATAATGAAGTTTATGATAACGTATAGTGTAGGGTATATTGAGGCAGATAGATAGAGGCAGATACAAAAGATAACTGAGTTGAGCGTTCCTCAGCTAAGCAGAACCCTCTCATTACAGAGGGCAATGGTGGTGCCAAAAGTCAATATTGTTATTGCATACTTTTTAAAGTTTGAAATAACAAAGGAGAAAATATATAAGGGATACAACAGAATAACATTTGAGCAAATAAAATACAATTTTGGTTCATGATAGGCGTAAACGAAAGGTTACAGAGGTTACAGAGGAAGGCTACATTATTCCGCCCTTTTCTCTTGCAATAAATCCTCTCGCGTTGCAAAAGATAATGAAATCCACGTTAACTCACCAACTTCCATTCCCATTTCTATCTCCGTGTCGCCATCCAATTTTGTCTCGGACAAAGAATCCATTTCAAGAATGTTGTCCCCACTCTCATTCATCTCAAATATGTCACATATCATAACAAGTCATCAACGGTTAAACCTGGATAGCAAAATGTTACGGCGGAATTAACGCATCGTGTAAGATCACCGCCAATGAGCTGCATGTATTTCAAAGGTTCCCACTTTATTTCTCAACATTGTTTCAAATGAAAAAACATTGCATGCTTTTTAGATCAAGTTCAAACTTGAGAGAATGGGTGGGGTAGTCCTCCGAGTACTATGGGTACTTTAGGAGGTGTTTTTTTAGTAGTCCCCGACAGGCGGACTATTGGAGCTATTTTCCTGGTGTTTTACAGCCTTTTATGTGCAACAATGAAAATTCAGAAAACTTGGGGGGCCAAATAAAACCGAATTTGGTCCGCGGGCCTCCACTTGGGGAACCCTGCTCAATTTATCTAAGCAAAGAAGACGGGAACCATGAAAAGATGTTGAAGTAAGACACGGACCATCCATACACGACGGACATGGTTCCAACAATAACATCTACAGCTACGTCCGCCTCTGATTTTTGTTGTTGTTGCTCCAGCATTATGTCGTTTTTTTATTACCTACATAGATAGCTATTAACTTAGTTGTACAACTACAATCCGTATTTTCGTTGGTGGAAAGGAACCATACAATACGGGTGCTATATGGTGTGAAAACCTGACTTTATTTTAGACTAATTTGTAAGCTAACTGTTTGATAGTTAACCTGGCTGACAAACTAAACTAACATTAGCTTGGGTTAACGTTGGCAAATCGACGCGCCTCAGTCTCATCGGTCCCAGGTACTTCTGCAGACCGCTCACCCACTACTTAGCTAGCTAGCTAACGTAGCAATGAAGTTTTTTAATCGGTCTGGAAACTAGCTAGCTAAAGCTTGTAATTAAATCTAGTTAGCCAAGTTAAGTAAGCAAGCTAGCTAACGACCGTTATCCTAACGACATTGCAGGGGCCAGGGTAACTTATCATAACTAACTAACGTTAGCTAGCTAAATATATAGCTAAAGGACATTGTCATAGGGCATGTTTCTCTTTCAGCCTAGTTAGCTACTGTATATATTAGCAATGTAAATTGGTGTCAGTACGTAGTCTGCAGCTAGCTAACGTTACTGGTGCCTTGCTCTTTTCATCTAAATTGAGAAGAGATGGTATCTTAACACCAGACTAAATATTTCCTCCTATCACCTCAACAGAACTCACAGAGGGCTGAACCAGAGATGAAGATGTTCTCAGTCTCCCACAAGACGGCCTTCGTGGTCGACCACTGCCCTTATATGGCAGAGTCCAGTCGGCAGCAGGTGGAGTGTGACGTGCTGACCAAGAGCCGTGGCCAGGGCATGATCCCGCTGGCCCCAGTGTCCAAGTCCCTGTGGACATGTGCTGTGGAGTGCTCCATGGAGTACTGCCGCATCCTCTATGACGTTTACCCCCTCAAGAAACTGGTGAGTCTCCATCCCATAGCCTGGCAGTGCCTGGTGGTCTAGTCTGTTTTAGCCCAGGTCAGGACGGAGTATAGTCTGTGCATTGGCCAACTCGTCTGTGTGTATTCATATTCCGAGTTGGGCACAGCACATTATATTGCTTCAGTGGTTATGTTTCAGATCAACTACATTGTGAGTGATTCAGAGTTCCACATTCTGAACAGCTGGAGGCAAGAGGACCAAAGCACTCATGAGGTACTTTATTTCCATCTTCGAGAGATGGATGCTTATTTATCAACAGGGCAGCAATTTTGTACAGCACTAATTCTATGATTCTAAGCAATCTGTTGTTGAAAGTTTACAGCTTTTTGTTATTGCAATACTCACTACACTACTACCAATCTCATTGTCTCATTTTGAGGTTAACTAATCCTGTCCAGATAGAGGTTTTGTTGTAATGTATTGTTGACTTGACCTGCTTCCCTTTTGTATTCATGTGATAGCTCATGTCTGCTCTGGCAGCTGTGGGTCCACCTAACCCGCAGGAGGACCCTGAGTGTTGCAGCGTCCTTCACGGCCTGGTGGCAGCGGTGGAGTCACTGTGTAAGATCACTGAGTACCAGCACGAGGCACGCACCACCCTCATGGACACTGCTGACAGGGTGGCCAACAGGGGGCGCATTATCTGCCTCACAAACGCCAAGAGGTAAACGTTATCATAATTAGTAAATAATTGTTTATTGTTTATTTATTATAATACAATTTTTTTAGGGGATAGATCAGCTATGAAATTAACAGAAAGATTTGGAACTATCAAATAACATTACTTGTATAATTTCAAATCCCCAAATCCACACACCTACTCATTCACAGGTTTTTCTTTATTTCTACAATTTTTTACATTGTAGAATAATAGTGAAGACATCAAAACTATAAAATAACACATGGAATCATGTAGTAACCAAAAAAAGTGTTCAACAAATCAAAATATATTTGAGATTCTTCAAAGTAGCCACCCTTTGCCTTGATGACAGCTTTGCACACTCTTGGCATTCTCTCAACCAGCAATTACCTGGAATACTTTTCCAACAGTCTTGGAGTTCCCACATATGCTGAGCACTTGTTGGCTGCTTTTCCTTCACTCTGCGGTCCAACTCATCCCAAACCATCTCAATTGGGTTGAGGTCGGGTGATTGTGGAGGCCAGGTCATCTGATGCAGCACTCCATCACTCTTCTTCTTGGTCAATTATCCCTTACACAGCCTGGAGGTGTGTTTTTGGTCATTGTCCTGTTGAAAAACAAATGATAGTCCCACTAAGCGCAAACCAGATGGGATGGCGTATCGCTGCAGAATACTGTGGTAGCCATGCTGGTTAAGTGTTCCTTGAATTCTAAATAAATCACAGACATTGTCACCAGCAAAGCACCATAACACCACCTCCTCCATGTTTTACAGTGGGAAATACACATGCAGAGATTATACGTTCACCCACACCGTGTCTCACAAAGACATGGCTGTTAGAACCAAAAATCTCCAATTTGGACTCCTGAACAAAGGACACATTTCCACCAGTCTAATGTCCATTGCTCATGTTTCTTGGCCCAAGCAAGTCTCTTATTCTTATTGGTGTCCTTTAGTAGTAGTTTCTTTGCAGCAATTCAACCATGAAGGCCTGATTCACACAGTCTCCTCTGAACAGTTGATGTTGAGATGTGTCTGTTACTTGAACTTTTTGAAGCATTTATTTGGGCTGCAATTTCTGAGGCTGGTAACTCTAATGAACTTACCTCTGCAGCAGAGGTAACTCTGGGTCTTCCTTTCATCATGAGAGCCAGTTCCATGATAGTTTTTGTGACTGTATTTGAAGAAACTTTCAAAGTTCTTGACATTTTCCAGATTGACTGACCTTTTTTATTTAACCAGGTAAGTTGACTGAGAACACATTCTCATTTACAGCAACAACCTGGTGAATAGTTACAGGGGAGAGGGATGAATGAGCCAATTGTGAACTGGGGATGATTCGGTGACCGTGATGGTATGAAGGCCATATTGGAAATGTAGCCAGGACACTGGGGTTAACACCCTTATTCTTAGTGCCATGGGATCTTTAGTGACCACAGAAAGTCAGGACACCTGTTTAACGTCCCATCCAAAAGACAGCACCCTTCACAGGGCTTTGTCCCCAATCACTGCCCTGGGGCATTGGGATATTTTTTTAGACTAGAGGACAGAGGAAAGGGGGCCTCCTACTGGCACTCCAACACCACTTCCAGCAACATCTGGTCTCCCATCCAGGACCAACCCTGCTTAGCTTTAGAAGCAAGCCAGCAGTAGGATGCAGGGTGGTATGCTGCTGGTTTATGTCTTAAAGTAATGATGGCCTGTCATTTCTCTTTGTTTATTTGAGCTGTTCTTGCCATAATATGGGCTTTACCAAATAGGGCTATCTTCTGTATACCACCCCTACCAAACACATTAAGAAGGAAAAAAATTCCACAAATTAACTTTTAAGATGGCACACCTGTTAATTGAAATGCATTCCAGGTGACTACCTCTTGAAGCTGGTTGAGAGAATGCTAAGAGTGTGCAAAGTTGTCATCAAGGCAAAGGGTGGCTACTTTGAAAAATCTCAAATATAAAATATACTTTGTTTTAACACTTTTTTGCTCACTACATGATTCCATATGTGTTATTTCATACTTTTGATGTCTTCACTACAATGTAGAAAATATTAAAAATAAAGAAAAACCCTTGAATGAGTAGGTGTGTCCAAACTTTAGACTGGTACTGTATATATACTGTATATATATTTTTTTATTATGCCCCTTCCCCCCTCTCCCCTAGTTGTAGGACCTGTGGAAAACATTACAATTCTATATATACACTGAGTGTACTTTACATAGACCAGGGATCATCAACTGGATTCAGCTGCAGGCCAATTTAAAAAATAAATTAAATAATAATAATACAAATAAATTAAATTCATGAGTGAATGTTCAGGGGGCCGGAACATAATTACAAATAATGTATAGACTGCACATTGACCACAAAAAGCCCAAACAGAAGACTAAAACCTAATCACTTCAAACCTTGCTGACATTTGTATACAATTACACATTTCTATTATGCGTGATAATACTTTGGAACAGATTTCCGAAATTAAAATCACTTGGAGCTGATTTGCTGGTCTTTTTACAGTCTTTTATGTCCAACAATAAAAAAAATAATATTTTTGTTCATATAATTTTTGGGCCGCCAGTTGGGGAACCCTGACATAGACTGATCAGGTGAATCCAGGTGAAAGCTATGATGCCTTATTGATGTCACTTGTTAAATCCATTTCAATCACTGTAGATCAGGGCTCTCCAACACTGTTCCTGGAGAGCTACCGTCCTGTAAGTTCTCTCTCCAACCCTAATCTAGCATACCTGATTCTCATAATTAGCTGGTTGATAAGATGAATCGGGTTAGTTACAACTGGGGTTGGAACAAAAACATACAGGAGGGTAGCTCTCCAGGAACAGGGTTGTGGAGCCTTGGTATAGATGAAAGGGAGGAGGCAGGGTAAATAAGGATTTTTAAGCCTTGAGACAATTGAGACATTGTGTGTGTGTGTCATTCAGAGGGTAAATGGGCAAGACACAATATTTGTGCCTTTGAACGGGATATGGTAATTGGTGCCAGGTGCACCGGTTTGAGTGTCAAGAACTGCAATGCTGCTGGGTTTTCCACGCTCAACAGTTTCCCGTGTATATCAAGAATGGTCCACCACTCAAAGGACATCCAGCCAACTTGACACAACTGTGGGAAGCATTGGAGTCAACATAGGCCACCATCCCTATGGAATGCTTTCGACAGCTTGTAGAGTCCATGCCCCGACGAATTGACCACTACAATCTTAATTCCAACCCTCAGATGTCCACAGACTAACCCATCTTTCCCAGGACACTACAGTTTTAATATTTCCTTTTGCAATACATTCTTCTATTTTACTGTGAAGACTTACGAAGGTCTTGAACCTCTGTTTGTGCCAAGATTTCCCTTAAAATAAATACTCATATTTCCCATTGATTGATGGTGGTTTTTCAGATCTCCTAACAGTGCTGTTTGTAGGTCCCTCTGAACACAGACATTATGACTTAACAACCACTCCTGGACCTGACTCCAAAAGTGAGCCACTGAAGGACCGTACCAAAAGAGATGATCTATTGATTCTGTTAAACCTGGTTATTAATTGAGAACCTGTAGATACTGAAGTAATGCCCATCTTTGAAGGCATCCATGGAAATCCTAATGGGGGTATTGTGTGTTTCTGTCTGTTACAGTGACACCCATGTGCGAATGCTGGAGGACTGTGTGCAAGAGACCATTCTAGAGCAAAACAAGATGGCAGCAGGCTCAGACAGGTATGAGAGATTGAGAAGAGAATAATAATGTTTTTACACTCTTTTCCTAAGGAAGTGTCTTGAATCCTTCCGATGCATTCCAGTGTGTCTCTGTGTTTTAGACTGATGCCTATCCAGCAGTGTGAGCTGGTGCTCGTCCACATCTTCCCTCAAGGAGAGGACACCCTGGTCTCAGACCGGCCAAAGAAAGAGGTAGGTTTAAATTGACTCTGTTTTCACCTAGTCTAAAGGTTAATCTAGATATGGATAACATTGCTCCAAACACACTTTGTCATATCAACGCATACTTAATCTGATGGAGATAAAGTATACTGTTAGTATCCTGTAAACGTGTGCTCATTTCCACATGCTGTAGTTACAAAGTTCTATAGAGATGGCATACAATAAAAAATGGCATGCTACTTTGTTAGTGTTAAAGTCCTACATAGTCTTCCTCTGTACCGGCAGGTCTCCTCTCTGCTGACCAGCGAGGTTCACAGTGTGCGGGCAGGGAGGCACCTGGCCACCAAACTCAACATTCTAGTGCAGCAGCACTTTGACCTTGCCTCCACCACCATCACCAACATCCCAATGAAGGTATGTCTTCTGTCCTCTGCTCTCCCAAGGTTCAGGCCTTCACCAGCCGCATCTATAACCTTTCACCCTTTTCACTAACTCCCACCCATTACTTCCTTCAGGGCTGTGTCCCAGCAGTCTTGAATTAACTATTTTCCTGCCTCCTTCATGTCATGACTGATGTTAGATTAGCTATTTAAGGTATAAGGTGGGCTATTTTTGATGACTGGACGAACGTTTGAAAAGGGCGACGTTCCGTCTGCAAAAGACCTAGCCTGACCCGCCCACTTATTTTCTCTGCATCCACAAACCAACGCATTACACATTTTCTATTGGCCTTGCCACCCAATGCACCTATCGCTTCACTCGCCTCAACCTTCTGATACCCTAACCTAACCTTGCCACACCCCCACCCCATCATCGGCCCCAAAATGTCCCAAACTTCCTTCTTCTTCCCCGTCAGCCATTGTGCACTATGATTTTACACACTGTTCTTTGTTTGTTCATCATCATGTTGAAATGACTCTTGGAACCGCTGCTGTTTTCATGCTGTATTTTCTGTTTTGCTAGCCCACATTAAATGTTTGCGAGCAGGTCAGTACTCTTAAACACACACCAAGAGGGACCGCAGAACGCAAGGCTGTGTGGATTGGTTTTGTCCATCCATCGGACGCTCAACAGCCCTCACTTTTGATTGGCCGCTGATTGTCCACTTGACATTCCAGCAGCCAATCAGAGTTGAGAGTGTTAGCATGTTTGGTGGATGAGAATGTACGCATTATGTGCCCTGTAGTTTGCCCCCCCCCCCGGCCTCATGTCCTGTCTGACTCCTTGTTGGTGACTCCTTGTTGCTGCCTTCTCTACCTCAGAGTTGATTGGTCGCAGTCCCTCCTTGTAGTGTCTTGTTGTGGTCCTTTGTGCTGTGTTGAGTAGTACGTATTGATATCAGACCACCCTCTGTCCCTCCTTTCCTTCTCTCTTTCCTCTCTCTTTCTCTCTTTCTTTCTCTCATTTGAATAGTAAGTCATTTAGTCCTTAGCCATGATAGGCAGGTAGACGCCTATCTCCTAACTTTCGCCCCAAATGTTTTTGTCCTCCATGTAGTCCCATGTTATTAATCTGGGTTAGAAAACAAGTACAGCCCTTTTCACTGAAGTACACGTCAGACCCTTAAACTTTGGACTGCAACAACCACAGCTGTCTATCTTCACATCACCGGAATCACCTTATAGGAAGAACGGAAGAGAGAACAAAAGAGAGAGAGACGATGCAAAGATCAGTGGTTTATGCATTTGCTGGTACTTCTCGAACCCTTGTTGTTAACATGAAAGCAGCAGTGTTTGTTTGTCTTGACAGCAGTGGATAGGCACTCACTACTGCAAGTCGCTCTGGATAAGAGCGTCTGCCAAATGACTACAATGTCAATGAAAAGGATACCTCGCTGACGTCTCTTTTTTTGGTCTTCTCCGTCTCCTGTGGGTGTGAAGGAGGAGCAGCACGCCAACACGTCGGCCAATTACGACGTAGAGCTCCTGCATCACAAGGACGCCCATCTTGAGTTCTTCAAAAGTGGTGAGGTTTTAAGAAATAATAATAAAATAATCTATTGTTTTGGCCACTAAATTATTGTGGCTTGGCCATAAAACCACTACAGTAAACATTCAGCTTCTCCCTTTCATCTCTCCTCTTTTTCTGTTGTTCAGGCGACCTGCACATGGCTGGTAGTACGAGTCGAGACAGTGGACTTAAGGAGACAGTTACGCTTAAGTGGTGCACTCCTCGCACCAACAGTGTAGGTAGGCACCATGAACCCTGTGAAACTTTATTTGTTGTCGCGCTAACTGAATGAAAAGTCTCGGTAGAGGTGGGGCTTGAGTGGCGTTTGAAATGATAAAGATAAAAGAAGAGATTGAAAAATGGCTGAAAATGTCCTTGATATCGATACATCAAAGTCCCAAGAGCATTTTCTGTTGTAATATTCTCTTTTGGCTTATCTGGATATTTCCCATCTTTCTTGCGTGTGTGTCTGTGTGTGAACTGGTGGCTCAGAACTGCACTACTGCACTGGAGCCTATCGGATCTCGCCTACGGACGTCAACAGCCGACCCTCATCGTGTTTGACCAACTTCTTGCTGAACGGTGAGCCTGAATATTTTTGCCCCGACCCCTTGCCTCTACCCCCTACCCTAAATGTAATACTACTTGCATACGTAAAATACAAACAAGTGTAGTTGAAATACAGATGGTGATTGATTGCATTGCAGGTCGCTCAGTGCTGCTGGAGCAGCCCAGGAAGTCCGGGTCAAAGGTCATCAGCCACATGCTGAGCAGCCATGGCGGGGAGATCTTCCTGCACGTGCTAAATAGCACCCGCTCCACCCTGGAGGACCCTCCCTCCATTAGCGAGGGCTGCGGGGGCCGGGTGACTGACTACCGCATCACTGTAAGCCCCTCCCACCCCTTCCTCCTCTACACCATAGTGACTGACTACCACATCACTGTAAGCCTCTTCCTCCTCTACCCCATAGTGACTGACTACCACATCACTGTAAGCCCCTCCCACCCCTTCCTCCTCTACCCCATAGTGACTGACTACCACATCACTGTAAGCCTCTTCCTCCTCTACCCCATAGTGACTGACTACCACATCACTGTAAGCCCCTTCCTCCTCTACCCCATAGTGACTGACTACCGCATCACTGTAAGCCCCTTCCTCCTCTACCCCATAATGACTGACTACCACATCACTGTAAGCCCCTTCCTCCTCTACCCCATAGTGACTGACTACCACATCACTGTAAGCCCCTTCCTCCTCTACCCCATAGTGACTGACTACCGCATCACTGTAAGCCCCTTCCTCCTCTACCCCATAGTGACTGACTACCACATCACTGTAAGCCTCTTCCTCCTCTACCCCATAGTGACTGACTACCGCATCACTGTAAGCCTCTTCCTCCTCTACCCCATGGTGACTGACTACCACATCACTATAAGCCCCTTCCTCCTCTACCCCATAGTGACTGACTACCACATCACTGTAAGCCCCTTCCTCCTCTACCCCATAGTGACTGACTACCATATTACTGTAAGCCCCTTCCTCCTCTACCCCATAGTGACTGACTACCATATTACTGTAAGCCCCTTCCTCCTCTACCCCATAGTGACTGACTACCACATCACTGTAAGCCTCTTCCTCCTCTACCCCATAGTGACTGACTACCATATTACTGTAAGCCTCTTCCTCCTCTACCCCATAGTGACTGACTACCACATCACTGTAAGCCCCTTCCTCCTCTACCCCATAGTGACTGACTACCACATCACTGTAAGCCTCTTCCTCCTCTACCCCATAGTGACTGACTACCATATTACTGTAAGCCCCTTCCTCCTCTACCCCATAATGACTGACTACCACATCACTGTAAGCCCCTTCCTCCTCTACCCCATAGTGACTGACTACCACATCACTGTAAGCCTCTTCCTCCTCTACCCCATAATGACTGACTACCGCATCACTGTAAGCCTCTTCCTCCTCTACCCCATAGTGACTGACTACCACATCACTGTAAGGGGCAGAGGAGGTTCAGTCACAACTAATTGGAGTTTGTTTACAAATCTAATGCATATAAAATGTCAACGAGAAAACACATAAACAACGAATTGGTGTAACAGCTGTCTACTGTGTTCTATGTAACAATGTGTACCTGTAATGTCTTATATTTACACTGTGTCTATGTAACTACCATGTTAACATTGGTAGGTATAAAATACACTTATTCTAAAGTGGGACCAAAAGTTTGATACAAGTATTTTTGGGGTGTCTGCCGCAGGACTTCGGCGAGTTCATGAGGGAGAACCGTCTGACTCCTGTCCCAGAGTCCCCAGACGCTGAGGCTAGTGGGAAGCCCCCGGCAGAGCGGGCCAAAGCCCAGCTGGAGCGTTACACTCGCTATTGGCCAATGATCATCTCCCAGACCACCATCTTCAACATGCAGGCGGTGAGCAGGACAACAGCCTTCTTTCACACACTGCACAGTTGCTCACCTCACATCACTCGTTTGATTTATTTTTTAACGGTCTGTGTAATTTTGTGTTCATTGTATGTGTGTGACTGTATGTGTTAATTGTGTGTGGTGTGTGTGATCCAGGTTGTTCCGCTGGCTAACCTCATAGTGAAGGAGAGTCTGAGTGAGGAGGACTTGCTGACCTGCCAGAAGACCGTTTACAACCTGGTGGATATGGAGAGGAAGAACGACCCTCTTCCCATCTCCACTGTGGGCTCCAGGGGAAAGGGCCCTAAAAGGTAGTCTGTCTCTGTGTGAGAGAGAGACTGATGTTGTGGCTTAGTGTCACCCTGAGTGTTTAGGGGTGGGAAACAGCGTGTGTGTGAGTGGGTGGGTGGGTGTGTACGTGTCTGTTTTTATGTGTGTGTTTGTATGTTAAGGATGTGTGCGGAAGAGAGTGAATTGGGGAGAGAGTCTGAAAGTGTAACTGTGTCGCTCCCTGACTGTTTGGAGGTGGGAACCGTATATAAGTTCAGTGTGTGTGCCTGGTCTCCTGTCCTGACTGGTTACTGTCCCCCCCGGGCTTTAGGGATGAGCAGTACCGCATCATGTGGAACGAGCTGGAGACTCTGGTGAAGACCCACGTGGCGGGCAGCGAGCGACACCAGAGGGTTCTGGACTGCATCATCGCCTGCCGCAGCAAACCCCCCGAGGAGGAGGAGAGGAAGAAACGGGGGAGGAAGAGGGAGGACAAGGAGGACAAGGCAGAGAAGAACATCAACAAGGATTCAGAGGACAAGAGCTGGCAGGAGTCAGAGAGGTCAGGGTGACACAACACAAATTTTGTTTGACCCCAGCCTGACCTAGTGTTTTAAACAACAGACCCTGAATCCAATCAACTCTGTGATTCTGAAAAAAATCCTGTCTGAAAAATATATTTTTAAAATAATATATACAGTACCAGTCAAAAGTTTGGACACACCTACTCATTCAAGGGTTTGTCTTTATTTTTTCCTATTTTCTACATTGTAGAAAAGTAGTGAAGACATCAACACTATGAAATAACACATATGGAATTATGTATTAACCAAAAAAAGTGTTAAACAAATCACCCCAAGCCACCCTTTTCCTTGATGACAGCATTGCACACTCTTGGCACACTTCTCTCAACCAGCTTCACCAGGAGTGCTTTTCCAACAGTCTTGAAGGAGTTCCCACATATGCTGAGCACTTGTTAGGTGTCCAAACTTTTGACTGGTACTGTATATACCGGTTTAGTATTTTACCCTGGTATTCTCCTGGTCACTGTCATACTGTGTTGCATTCTACCCCCAAGCCATAAGACTCCTGAACAGCTAATCAGAGGGCTACCCAGAACCCTCTTTTACGCTGCTGCTACTCTCCGTTTATAATCTATGCATAGTCACTTGAACTCTACCTGCATGTACATATTACCTCAATTACCTTGACTCATCGGTGCCCCCGTACATTGACTCTGTACCTCTGTATTTTACTGCTGCTGTTTAATTATTCGTTACTTTTATTTTCTATTTTCTACTTAACACTTTTTTACTTCTTAAAGCATTGTTGGTTAAGGGCTTGTAAGTAAGCGTTTCACTGTTGTATTCGGCACATGTGACAAATAAAATGTGATTCCTCCACCAGGCTGAAGGGGGCGGTAGAGCGCGGAAAGGAGGAGCAGGGGGAGTCGGAGGTCATAAAGGATTCTCCTGACTCGCCAGAGCCTCTCAACAAGAAGCCCCGTCTGGAAGAGATCCAACTACCTGAAAAAGCCAAAGGTGCATGCCCCCCCCCTTCTGGTTGGCCTTGACCTTATTGTCCTCAGATCCATGGTGTGAACTGGTGTGGTCCATGGTGTGAACTATTTGTTGAATGCCAAGTTCATGGTTATCATTGCAATGAGTAGTATTCTATTATTATTATTTGTTTTTTGTCTCATCACTGCATTAATTACCTTTTTTATTCAGAGATAATACATTGATAAGGCGTGCCATTACTAGTATTGTTCCTTTTCACTGATCTTTCTGTCTCTGTGTGTTTTCGGCCTGTGGTTACAATGTAGGTCCGGTGTCCCTGCTCACCATGTGGACTAACAGAATCACTGTGGCCAACTCCAGGAAACACCAGGAGTTTGCCGGAAGGATCAGCTCTGTGAACAACAAGGCAGAGTTATACCAGCACCTTAAAGATGAGAATGGGTGTGTGATAATGTGCTGTATATAACCATTCCCCACATCAGTGTATTATAGCCCCTAGTTCTAATTAACCATATAACACAAGGAGGTGTGTTATATGGCCAATATACTATGGCTAAGGGCTGTTCTTATGCACAATGCAACGCGAAGTGCCTAGACACAGCCCTTTAGCCGTGGTATATTGGCCATAAACCACAAACCCCAGAGCTGCCTTATTGCTATTATAAACTGGTTACCAAAGTAATTAGAGCAGTAAAAATACATGTTTTGTCATACCCGTTGTATACAGTCTGATGTACCACGTCTGTCAGCCAATCAGCATTCAGGGCTTGAACCACCCAGTTTATAATGTTTGATAGAGATGTTGTAGTTTGTTTTCTTGACTGAAATCTGATTGTCCAGTGCCTGTTATGGAGTAGACGGTCTTATGATAAATAATTAGTTAACTTTTTTTCTACTGTTAACAGAATGGACCTCCACGAGAATGGGAAAGCCACCAGATGATGTGACCTGTCTCTATACAGGATGCACCCACTCCACCGAACACCTTCCCACAGCAGGAATATGTGCTTGGACCAGAGATCATGTCAATCTGAGGTGTATGGACTGTCCTCCCCTACTCTGTCCATACCAGGCATAGATTAATGGGTAGCAGTCAGACTTTGTAATTTTTAGAGTGATTTTTGTTCGTTTTCTACCCACGTTTGTATGGATAGGCTCACATATTGTGTGAAGCAATAAAGTTGTCAACAGGCAGTATTTTCTTTCTGTGCCGTTCTACTTTTCTCATGGTTAGGTTAATGGTACGGTGACCGCGAAAGGTTGGCATCAAGTCTCAAATATAACAAAATGCAGTTTTGTCAGTTTGGAAGGTTTTTGTCTGAAATATAGTAAAATCCAGTTATGATGGATATTGTATCTTAATTCTACTTTAAGATTCCTCAATGAAATGAAAAACGACAATTTTCATGCTTTGTTGTACGTTTTGGTACATAGAAGTACAAATGTGTGTAGATTATCACAGCAATACAAAGTTCCAGTATAAAAGGCACATTCATAATTGCCCTCCTAAGATCCATTAATACTTTGTCTTCCAAAACGGTTGTGCAACACATTTGTCTCAACAACCCTCGTAGTGGCATGAGTAGTGTGTGTATGAACATGTCACAACCTCACTTCCAAGAATGGATTCATTTGTTTGTATGCTTTTCTTCTTGGGATTTGTATTCCCATGGTCTGTTATGTGGGTATTGTGGTGGGAACTGGTATTGTGGAGGTGGGTGAAAAGATACTGCTCTTGATAAGGCAGTCTGCCCTGGAGATTTGTGGGAGAGAGATGCTCTCCACGGGCTGGTGAGGCGTTAAGCCACAACCTCGGGGGAGGTGTGGGTACTGCTGGTTGGAACGGGGGGCATCCTTGGCCTTATTGTCCTCAGATCCATGGTGTGACCTGGGACAACCCCCTCTGAGGGCCACATCGCAAGAGTCCTTACCCTCACACGGCTTCTACAGAAATAGAAAACTGTAAATGTAAGGGTGACTGCCAGAAAGAGGCAGCAGACCACTAGCAGAGCTGTCAACACACTGGCCATCCAATGAGGGGTCTGTCTGTCGCACTGATACACCAGTGGGATCCGAGGCTGGGACGGTGTTGACAGAAGTGGGATATGGAGTACTGGTGGAAAGAGTGGGACTAGAGGCTGTAGTTGTGGCAGTAGTTGGGCTGGGGAAACAGTCATGCCCGAAACTCACAGGGCCTACCTTGCTGATGGGGAACTCTGGGAGCATTGCCTGGCTGAATGCAGGGCTACTCTGTCTGGCCTTTGAACTAATTTCCTCCCACATGCGCCAGACCCGACCCACAGACCACCGTCCCTCGACACCATCACCCCCCACCTGGCATAGGGTGAAGTTGTATCAAGACACAATAGTGGATCCAGGGACAGCACGGCAAGGTGGTGGCTGCCAGAGTCATTGAAGAAGCGGGACAGCTTGTCCAGGAGAAGCTCCACCCTGTGGCGCTGGCTGAGGAGGAAGTTAAGACTCCGGTGAGGCTAAAGCTGTGGCAGGGCTCCGCATGGCTGCGGTGGAGGTCCAAGGTGAGGGGGAGCCAAGCCCTGATTGTCCCGAGCAGCCAGCAGCAGCTGCTGAGGGGCAAACTGCAGGTCTACTGCCAGAGGGACACCGTGCAGCTCAAGTCCATCCAAGACCACCCAGGACCCCAGAGTCACAGGAGGGCCATCTATGAACGTCAGCCCCAGGGAGAGGGACTCTGCTGCCCCATCCTCTGGATCCAGAAAGGTCCTTGATGGTATTGTGTAGTGGAAAGGGAAGCCGACTGTGGCTTCCAGAAGTGGGATGGACCTCAACACTTTGGGAGGGAGATCGGAGGGCCCTAGAATAACATCAGTACATATTTAGAAAGACCATTACATCATGCCAAAGTTCTTACAGAGAGGAAGTTATGCATGAGAAATGTGACGTGGAAGTTAGTAGTAAACTAACCTGAGGAGGCAGCTGAAGGAGACATGGGCTGGGAAGATGCTCTAAGTACTCCAGTTGGAGCAAGGCCCAAAGAAACCTCGCGTCTCAACTGGACCTGATGAGAAGCTTGAAGTTGTGTCATACTCTCCAGCCTGGTGCTGAGAATGGCTTGATTCTCTGGACATACTAACAGTTGATACCGTCTCCGTTTTGGTGGCTGTGTGAAATGTAGGCCTCTTCAGCGATTGTGTGAAACACTCTGGGATGAGTAGGGACGGTTTGAGAGGCATGGACAACAAATCGTCTCTCGTGCCAGATGGTGGTGATTGCAAAACACCCTCACAAGCAACAGGATGTTAGAGGGTAACTTGAGGCCTGTGTTAGTTCTAGGTTTGGGACCCCAGTGTGTGTCTCCAGGATGGCTGTGGGGTATGACATCATCAAACTAGTAGAAGGCTCCAGAGCAGGTATGTGTGAAAGCTCCAGTCTGACTGACTCTGGCACCTGTGTTGGTGGTGGGAGAACTGCATTTGGGGTGGCTGTATGACGCAGAGGTTGCAGGCCCCTCCTGATCCTAGAAAGCAACCCCTTGCAGAGAACCCTCCACCCTAGTATGGAGACTCCCAACATGGTGGTCAGCCGACCTGAGGCAGTGCTATGCTCCAAAATCAGGACTAAGTCTGAACTGCTCCCCCACCCCACAACCGACCAGCCACAAGAGCTCGGCAGCCTTCCTCTTCCCAAGGTCCCTTTCCCCGAGTAGCGTCAGCAGTCGGGATCCTGCCTGCACACCCTGGTTTTCTCTCTTTGGAAGTGCAGTGGGGCCACTGAGCGAGAGGAGGTGCATGGAGCCAGGAGCCATTCGCAGATAGTCAGCCATTGTGCTGGTCAGCTGTACACGTTGGTCTGCGTCCAAGCGGCCAGGGTCCACCTGAAGCATTAGATCAGCCCAGATGACAGTCTCCCCCACAGGGCAGATGAGACCGGCCCCGTCAGACACACCACCAACCAGGATTAGGGTCAAAATAATTATTAGATTCGGTCAGTTTATGAAGTAAATTTAATTACCTAAATTGGAAATTAACAATTAAATTCATAAATTGAACAGATCAAATTTATTTAAAGCTGGAATCCTTAATTGCAAGATTCATTTTTTTTTTTACTTATAAATGAATTATATATACCTATTGAATCTTGAAGAATATAACTTATTACCTTATGAGCTTAGTTCAACTGTCATACCCCATCAGAACCCAAAATACAAACATGTTTTACTCCAATGTTTGTAAACAATATAAATGTAAAAGTCTGTATAGCCTTAAAATATGGTTTAAACTCATGTTGATATCATGGATGGTCACTCCTTGCATCTATAGCTCTATGAATTTGAGAGTGGTTACATTTCTCCAGGCCCATCCCTCAGCTTTTTACCGAAATCAGTTACATTTAATCAATCGATACATGCAATGCACATGATGAATATCAAATGATCAATGTCCTCTATGTGTGTAGAGAATATGCTCCCCTCTCCCACTGTTCCATTAAGGACATGAAGATGAAAGTAGGTAATGGATACACAGTAGCCTGCGACGGACACTTGACGGGGGTTCTGCCAAGCCAAATAGCTTGCCAGTCTTCTCGGTGAACGCCAACCACCTTGGTGTTGCATCATGATTGGCCAAAGAGACCTGAAGGAGTGAATGAACTTTCATTCAGTAACCCTTTTCCTCCATGAGTTACTTCATTATTCTGCCAGGCCTATATGGCCATATTCCATTGTAGTTGTGTAGTCCATAACTCCCCAGCCAAATGAGTAAACAGTGCCCCCCACTCGTGTGTTTGAAACAAGCATTTGCTACCAAGCTATTGAAATATCAGCCTCTAGTTGACATTATTAATGGCCTTGGATTTACATGGCAACTTTCAGTACAGTCAGCTCACCTGATAGTGCTGTAAAGGTCTCTGTATTACATTTACATTTACGTCATTTAGCAGACGCTCTTATCCAGAGCGACTTACAGATTGGTGCATTCACCTTATGATATCCAGTGGAACAACCACTTTACAATAGTACATATTTTTATTTTGGGGGGGTGGGGGGGGGGGCTGTATGGCTGGCAGGGGGAGTGGAAAGTAGAAAGCTGTCCCAGCTTGGACTGTGCGGTTTGGGAGGCCCTGCTGCCGTCCCACTGGAGGACAAGAGTGCAGTTTCACCAAGCCCTGGGACTTCGACACACATCCCAGCAGCATCAAGATACAGAGGGGAGAGAAGTTCAAAAGGCATGGACTCTACTTCCTCTGTACCTTCGTATCCAATAAGGAACAACACCCGTTGCACCAGGTATCCGTTTTGGAGGGTGAATACAACGTATCATGTCTCTTTGTCACCCCTCTCCCATTTCCCCCAGTCATCCAAACCGACAAATAAACACTTATTCCAATTGAAGTTGTGCGAGGATCCTCAGGCTTATGAATACATCTGGTCCAGAAGAAAGCAGTAATCTAGGTCCAGGAGAGTAGTGGAATGTTCCTAGCAGGAAGCACCAGTTGAACATGATCCTTCAAGTCGTCCTCCGCATTGGTGTCATACCATGTCATTACGTGTCCAATTACTAGGCTGCCTGGTTACAAGGAAACAAGAAATGCTACCAGGCAGGGACCCTCCAAAGGCTTCTATGACACATTCAAGGCTGGCTGAACACATTGCTTTCTATAGTTTTATATGTTCAGGGTTCCACTTTACTATCATATCGAAAATAATATAAAATACCCTTACATTATAACTGTAACTCAAGTTATGTAGTCTACATATATGAAATGCACCTGTTAGCTCATTTATGTAGACAAAACCCTGTAGCAACATGCACAAGATACAGCCACATCAAAAAACAGCCCCATCCACCCCTATTCCTCAGCCATGTCGTATTTCATCCCCCTCTTACAGTTGTGATGGATAGAGTGGGGGATGTTGACAAACCCAGGGGGTGACATCAACGAGAGACTTTCGAAAAAATAAACTATCACTGGGTTTCTCAATGCCGCTAGGCTTTAGTTGCCCTGTCCCTTGTTCAACTCTCCACTGTGAAAGAATGTGGTCACGCAACAGGACAACAGTGGTCAGTTGTTGCTCAAAGTCTCACAACATTTCCATTTTGCCTTTTTCTTTACTTATGGAGTTGAGTAACAGAGCGTTACTTAGCTTCGATTTTAATTGACGCAGTTTCCCTGCAGTGAAAGAATGTTTGGCTTGAGTTGCAAGCTGACCCTTGACAAAGTGACCACCTGGTCCCGCTGGGTTTGGGTTTATGCTGTGGGGTCACACCTGAACTAACTTGTATTGAGGTCCACCATGTCTCAGCAGGGTGTCTGTTCAGATAGCTACCTGGATATGGGCCAGGCAGTTTAATGATTAACATGAGGAAATTGGCGCACTGGAATCCCAGACCATAATGATTCCTTATAAGGGATGTAACTGATGATGACAGAATAGTAGTGTAGTAGTGCAAAGCTAAAATAAATCAGTAAATCATAAATTCCACTAATATATTTTTCACAGTGTGGTCAACACATGGTTTTACTATTATTTTTGCATTTTAGTCCACATGAGTGTACTGTAATGATCAATTATTAACTTGTTATATTGACTACACTAATAAACTCCTAGGACTAGAGGGAGGAGTTAGAAGATATTCTCTAAGTACATTTAGGTTTTTCCTCTGAGAGGATCAAGGAAATTGCACATCGAGGTAAGTTTAAACAGTTCCTAGCATCTTATATTTGTTTTGTCATATTGATCGAACTTGGGAGTACACTTTGGTATTTCTCAATGCTGAAACATCAATCAAAGAAGTATCTACTGAACTTGAAGAGAAATACTACAAAGTATATAAAACCAATTAAATATATGATACAGTATCTATTGAATATTGGAACATTAAAATAGGACTAAATGTATTTTCAAATGTTATACTGTACTTGCATAATTGACTGACATTTAGAAATATAATAACATTTGAAGGGTGTACTGTACTGTCTTTGGTCAGTTTTAGGAAAATATTGCGAAGACCTATTACAGAATTGTACAAGATCCGTTTATTTACATAACAATATGATTTTCTCAGTTCCCATATATGAAACCACAATGAATTTGAATGCAGAATGATATAAACTTTTTTTGTGTGTAGTAATTATAGTGTAATGCTACATTTATGACAAGTCAGAAACTCGGGAACCTCTGAGTTAAAATTAACGTACGTAGTTTGCATAGAGCTTCCTATTGGTGGATTCTGATACTTTCCAAGTGTGAACTTGGGTATCATCTTTCTACAACGAGTTTCGAAGTTTGACATTTCCGAGTTTCCAAGTTCTGACTCAATCAGCCTGACTAACCGGTGTCTGTATGTAGCTTCGCTGCTTTTATAGCCTCGTTACTGTATATAGCCTGTCTTTTTACTGTTGTTTTATTTCTTTACTTACCTATTGCTCACCTAATACCTTTTTTGCACTATTGGTTAAAGCCTGTAAGTAAGCATTTCACTGTAAGGTCTACTACACCTGTTGTATTCGGCGCACGTGACAAATAAACTTTGATTTGATATGCAGCATAACTATTTTTTAACTACAGTAAATACATTCCCATTTTCTTATGTGCAAGACCACCCACATATTTCCATCCACCTCTAATATGTAGTTCCAGTGTAATACCTTTGTAAAGAGATTTATTTGGTATGGGATGCGTGTGCATGTGCGTGTGTGTGTGTGAGTCAGCATGTTAATGAAACCGACTGACTGACTGAATGCAAATCTGCTCTCTCTTTACTGGTTGCCTTGGTGACTTCTTGGGCTAAGGTGAAGATGAAGATCTATGGCGACATCTCTGACCACAAAACCTTCCTAGCTTTACCGTTATTTGGGTTTCACGTTCATTTCTCCCATATATTCCATGTGGAGAAGACTGCTGTGGAATGGACTCCTTTCTGTTGTTCTAAATGCTGGTGTTATGCAAATTAGGTTGGAGTTCACCCTAACAGTACGTTTATACTGGGCATTACTTTGAGAAATCAAACAACCAGAAATAAGTCATTTCACAAGGAGACATTGTCAGAGGTTGTCCACTATATGCGACAAATTGCAGAAGTCATTATTTTTCAAAGGAAGGAAACACCTTCTGTTAACCCTCCTATTATGTTGCGGATCAACTTGACCCCTAAATTACTAGTTAACCTCTCTTTTTCTCCATGAAATTAAATACCTTGTTCTCGTTTAGCGTCATGAACCTAACTCAAAATGTGGACACACTGATGTGTTGTGGAATGTCTATAGAGTTTGTGTACAAACATGATGTGAGTCATTTTGGCCCGGAGGCTTTCATGTGTACAGATATTTGCACAGGTCCAAAATAAACAAATGTCTGATGTATTTTGTTTTGACTGGTTCTGGTTGCACTTTTATAATAAAGTTTGGGTGAAAAGGAGCATTACCAAGCTTCTCAGTGAAAGAGCAGCAGATCTCTGACACAGACACTCCAAAATGAGCTCCAACAGAACATGCTTGTTTGTGAGAAAGGAAATATGTTTAACAAATAGTTCTTAAATATAGAGTTCTTTAACTCAAATGAATCCTACAGACGATGAACCATATATGTGACATTTAAAAAAAATAAAGAAGAGATATACATGAAAAATCATTATTGGACACCCTTTTTCTATAGTGAACCGGTTTCACAAGCTTTCCACGCTAATTTACAATCATTTTAAATGTAAAGATAGGCTCTCGTGGAATAACCGTTTATGTGCGCCACTCAGAATGGACGGACAAGCGCACAACTTTTCTGTTGCTGATGAAAATCGCCGAAATGTGGGAAAGAAACGTAAAACTGAAAGAATGGAAAGACAGGCAAAGGAAGATCTTACGGGATGCGGGACAACCCTTAAGGGTCAAGAAAAAAACTGGGAAAAGATGTCCAAAAGAGGTATGTGGAAGAACCGTATGTCAAACAATCAAGCTAGCTAGCTATAGAGTACAGTAACTAACTGTTCTGGGTTGTCTAATTTGTAACTAGAGAGAAAACATATTAGCGAAGGTTCGTTGGCTACTAACTTATACATTATCGTTACAAATGTTATTGCTAGATTATAGAAGAAACATAGCTAGCTACTTTTTCTCCATCCACCGGATGATGGCTACAATACAGTTACACTGTATCCTGCACGGAAGAGCGTGTTTGTTCCACGACGTGCAGAAAGGATTGTGGAAAGTTGACTGATGAGCGCAAGCTGCATCTGTTCAACAGTTTCTACACTGTCCCATACGAGAAACAACAAGCGTTGATTCTCTCCGGCCTAGAACAGGTTAGAAATTAGACAAAACGCCTATTATTATAATAGCTATATTGAACACTTGCATAGTTTAACTTTGACAGTAATGATACGTACATTAACGTTAACTCTAAAAGTGCAGTGTTACACAATGGTGCAATACAAACTCATTCTGTGTATAGGTTGGGAGTGTGTGAAAGATGGAGGTCCTGATCAAGCAATACCCTGAATGTGCTACAGTATATTCAATTCTGAATTTATCATTGTCAATTTTTATTGCAGCATGAGGTGAAACGGAGACGTAAACCTGAGGATACAAAGGAGAACAAACGACGGAAACAAACCTTCAAATACCATGTACAGGAAGCAGGCCAGAGATTGAATGTGTGCAAGGTCACTTTCATGAAGTTATTTACATGAAGGGCATCTGTACTTGAAAGTACTTAAAACATCATATCAGGTGTTAAAAAAGGACATCTACCATTGTCATGCAAAATGTCACATATACTGTTCGTCCACAAACTGAAATCATCACTGGAGATATACTGTTCGTCCACATTCTAAAAATTAAAACGGCAATAAAAAAATTATTTTTTTTAAATAACAAAAACATATCAATTGTTGTTGGAAGATATGAGTATGGTGAATTATTTGTCAACCATAAAACACCTAATGTGGTACACACAATTAATAATATAAAAATAATTGATTATCTTAAAATTGTCACATATATGGTTCTTCGTCTGTAGGATTCAAATGTTCTTGCATTTCTTCTTTCTGAAAGGTCTGACAAGACAAAATAAAGTTTTGGTTGTTTTTACTTGATTCTTTGACTGTCTTGAGTGTGTTTAAACTATACGGGTCAATCTGACTCATACCACAATGGCCGTACATTTTTTGGAGCAAAGCACCAGGGTTAAAGACTGAGGCAAACCAATTCTGGTGAACAGAAATTGGCAAAAAGTTAGGCTGAACTTTATGAAAATCACAGAAGAAAACCACTGTGCGATTAACCAATCGGGGGAGGGAAGGTCTCGCTAGCTTGAACACCGGGCTGGATTGGCTATTGATAAGTTCCCTACCTGTGTGAATGTTGTTTGATACCACAAGCTACATTTCTTTGGAAATAACAAACTGAAGTGGTCCGTCACTTACCGGGCATGTCCACTAGCAAGAGATGCCTCCGACAAAGTGACGGAGCCCATTCATTTTCAGTGTAAGGAAGTAAGTTAGCAAGGCAAGAGAAGCTTGCTGAACAGAGCCTGAACAGGGTGGGACTTAAGTTGGGGAAAGCTTGATATATATAAATTATTGCCAATATTGCACAACCAATTAAAGCTTAGAATAGCTTCCAGCCCCTACTGGATTCGCTGTCGATACCTAGCAGTACCTATCGTGTTGTTGGCTTGTTAGCACCCACATGGCAAGCTACTCAGGGCGAAGCTAGCGTGGCTAGGTGAGGCATTGCTTGTTGGTGGATATTGGCCATTTATAGTAGACAGCCTCTGAGCGATTTAACAGTTTGCATCAAGAGGCAATCAGAGTTTTGCTAAACATTATGCAAATTATCATTAGATGTACGTAAAAAGTAAGAATTAGTTGAACTTTTGATGGACAAAACTATATAAACTCAGCAAAAAAAGAAACGTCCCTTTTCAGGACCTTGTCTTTCAAAGATAATTTGTAAAAATCCAAATAACTTCACAGATCTTCATTGTAAAGGGTATAAACACTGTTTCCCATGCTTGTTCAATGAATCATAAACAATTAATGAACATGCACCTGTGGAACGGTCATTAAGACACTAACAGCTTACAGACGGTAGGCAATTAAGGTCACAGTTGTGAAAACATAGGACACTAAAGAGGCCTTTCTACTGACTCTGAAAAACACCAAAAGAAAGATGCCCAGGGTCCCTGCTCATCTGCGTGAACGTGCCTTAGGCATGCTGCAAGGAGGCATGAGGATTGCAGATGTGGCCAGAGCAATAAATTGCAATTTCCGTACTGTGAGACGTCTATAACAGCGCTACAGGGAGACAGGACGTACAGCAAATCGTCCTCGCAGTGGCAGACCACGTGTAACAACACCTGCACAGGATCGGTACATCCGAACATCACACCTGCGGGACAGGTACAGGATGGCAACAATAACTCCCAGAGTTACACCAGGAATGCACAATCCCTCCAACAGTGCTCAGACTGTCCGCAATAGACTGAGAGAGGCTGGACTGAGGGCTTGTAGGCCTGTTGTAAGGCAGGTCCTCACCAGACATCACCGGCAACAACGTCACCTATTGGCACAAACCCACCGTCGCTAGACCAGACAGGATTGGCAAAAAATGCTCTTCACTGACGATTCGCGGTTTTGTCTCACCAGGGGTGATGGTCGGATTCACGTTTATCGTCAAAGGAATGAGCGTTACACCGTGGCCTGTACTCTGGAAAGGGATTGATTTGGAGGTGGAGGATCCGTCATGGTCTGGACTGAGCTTGTTGTCATTGCAGGCAATCTCAACGCTGTGCATTACAGGGAAGACATCCTCCTTCCTCATGTGGTACCCTTCCTGCAGGCTCAACCTGACATAACCCTCCAGCATGACAATGCCACCAGCCATACTGCTTGTTCTGTGTGTGATTTCCTGCAAGACAGGAATGTCAGTGTTCTGCCATGGCCAGCGAAGAGCCCGGATCGCAATCCCATTGAGCATGTCTGGGACCTATTGGATTGGAGGGTGAGGGCTAGGGCCATTCCCCACAGAAATATCCGGGAACTTGTAGGTGCCTTGGTGGAAGAGTGGGGTAACATCTCACAGCAAGAACTGGCAAATCTGGTGCAGTCCATGAGGAGGAGATGCACTGCAGTACTTATTGCAGCTGGTGGCCACACCAGATACTGACTGTTACTTCTGATTTTGACCCCCCCTTTGTTCATGTCTGTGGAACTTGTTCAGTTTATGTCTCAGTTGTTGAATCTTATGTTCACTTAAATCCTTACACATGTTAAGTTTGCTGAAAATAAATGCAGTTGACAGTGAGAGGACGTTTCTTTTTTTGCTGAGTTTACGTTTTTGTCCATCTCTGTGTGACATTGGCCTAAGTCTCGATGGTCTGTCGTCAATATTCATATATCTTATAGAAATTCCCTCTCCTCCCTGAAGATGGCGCTTAACTGGCCCGGCCTGCTGTCGATCGGGGTGTTCTACCTCATCGTCCTCGCGACAGGCGTCTGGGCGTCCAGGAAGTCCAAACGCGAGGAGAGGAAGTGCACTGGAAACCTTAGTGAGGTTGCCATGGTTGGAGGGCGGAACCTCAACATCTGGGTCAGCATCTTCACTACCACAGGTGTGTAGTCAACCTAACTAACTTGTAACATAAGATCACCCAGATTTGAAAGCCATTGAGTTTATTTCAAAGTACTTTAGTGTTTTTCAATGTTTAGTGGTTGTTCTGTGTGACCACCCACTCTCTACAGCTACATGGGTGGGAGGAGGTTTCATCTTAGGCAATGCTGAGGTAGTCTACGACCCTAAAAGGGGCCTGGCTTGGGCCATTGGACCAATAGGCTCCTCCCTTAGCCTGGTTGTAGGTATGTATGGTTATGTTATCATAATACTTGGGCTGTGGAGGCTGCTGAGTGGAGGATGGCTCATAATAATGACTGGAATGGAGCGAATGTAATGGCATCAAACACATGGCAACCATGTGGTGTAAGGTAAATAATTCACAGTAAATGGATTTGATGGCTGCAGGTGCGTTGTTCTTTGTGAAACCGGTCCGAGAGAAGAATTACGTCACCATAATGGATCCGTTCCAGGAGAAGTACGGAAACACGTTTACTGCTATTTTCTTTATCCCATCACTCCTTGCTGACATCTTCTGGATAGCCTGTGTGCTTGCTGCATTGGGTAAGTCAGTTGTTCTGTCAGCAAAATAGCCATCACAGCACCTTTTGGCATGTGCCATGACTAGAGCCACGTTTACCTGGTTATCACCTGGTTATGTCACGTGGAAAAACTGTCTCTAGCTTAGATTTCTCTGAGTGCATCTTTGAAGTAATTTATTGAAGAATAAGCAATTGTTTTCCACCACCACATTATCTGGAAGCATGAGAATGAGTCTAAACTATTACATTAGTAGTTGGTGATGTTGGCCAACTCCCTGATGCATGAATGAGTGCATGAACCTGCATGGCATGTCTGTAAGTTATACATTGGGTGAATGGTTGAGGCCTTCTAGCGACATCATGACACTAGATCTCCGGGATGTTGTTGGCTATAGGCTACACACAGAAGCTTGCAAGCTACTACGCTAGCTAGAATGTGTGAACAATCTGTACAATGCTTTGCTCTAGGGGGAACGGTGAGTGTGATCATGGATATCCCATCACCTTTGGCTGTGGCCCTGTCTGCTGCCGTGGCAGTTCTCTACACATTGCTGGGAGGGTTGTACTCGGTGGCCTACACTGATGTCATCCAGCTCATCTTCATGTTCCTCAGCCTGGTGATAAAACTTTGTCCTGCACTCTTAGAAAAAATGGTTTCAAAAGGGTTCTTTGTCTGTCCCCATAGGAGAACCCTTTTTGGAAAGGGTTCAACATTTAACCCAAAAGGGTTCTACCTGGAACCAAAAAGTGTTCTTCAAAGGTTTCTCCTACGGGGACAGCCGAAGAACCCTTATTGGTTCTAGAGTCAACGTGTTATAGTGAGTGAGGCACGTGTGTGGTCTACTGTATATATACACGCCAAGATTCACTTTATTTACGTGTCAGAGTTTCTGTATGGGAATTGCTTCAACTTTTTTTTTCTTCTTCCCTTTCAATGGTTTTGTGGTTTCGTTTTTTTCCTTTCAGTGATTTTGTGGTTTTGTTTTTTCCCTTCCAGTGGTTCTGTGTGCCCTTCATACTGATGAGCCCCGCCTCAACAGACATTACAGTCACAGCGGTGACAAAACTGTATCAGGAGCCATGGACCGGCAGGCTGAAGTTGGCAGATGCAGGGTGCTGGCTGGATGACCTGCTACTGGTGGTAATGTCAACTTAAAGTCACATTTCACTCCAATTTCACAGTTTGTCAGAGGTGTTCAGACCTCAAACATGGTCTAATATCTAGTTGATTCCACATCACAGACCATCTGTTGTATAGATCTATATCTAAATGTCTCAATCCCAAACGAAGACCCTATAATTTTCATTGTATTGTGTTACCTTTCTATTTTCTGTGCTGGTTGTTTTCTCATTTAGGTCCTGTCACTTTTTGGATTTCAACATTTTTACGGTCCATTTCAATGTCTCGCTCTCTCAGACTCTAGGTGGAATCTGTTACCAGGCCTTCTACCAGAGAGTCCTGGCCACAGCCACTGTGGCTCAGGCTCAGTTCACCTGCTATGCTGCCTCTGTCTTCTGCTTCATCCTCGCCATACCACCTCTTCTCATTGGTGCTGTGGCAGCATCCACAGGTACAGCAGTGTGTTCATCAAAATGGAGGAGTAGGCTTCATGGGAAGAGCCGACTCTGTCCCAATAATGTCAATCGCTGGGAGTTCTGTAAATCTCATATGCTTGCTTTTTTTCTCTCCCTCACTTAGATTGGAACCAGACCAGTTTTGGTCTACCTACTCCCTACGAGCAGGACAAGGCGGGTATGATTCTGCCCATCTCCCTGCACCACCTGTGTCCACCTTTCGTCTCTCTTGCCGGAATCGGCGCCATTGCTGCTGCCGTGATGTCATCGATTGACTCTGCCCTGCTGTCATCTGCGTCCCTTTTTGCCCGAAACATCTACAAAAACATTTTCAGCAAAAGGGTGAGAGAAAGTTGGAGAATCTACTTACAAACATCTTAGTTTATTCTATGTAACTATTTATTTGTAAATGTTTCCCACAAATTTACAGAATAGGGCACTGCGATTGATTTTTCTTCTTCATTTTAGGCCTCTGAGAAAGAGATTCTACTGGTTGTAAAGGTGTCCATCCTACTGTTTGGTTTGATGGGGGCGGGCTTGGCAATGACGACCTCCTCTGTGTATGTCTTCTGGATTCTCAGTGGAGATGTGATGTACACGGTGGTGTGTGCACAGTTGATCTGCGTCCTCTTTCTGCCTGGGAAGGTCAATGGGTATGGTGCCTTGGCAGGCCTTCTGGTAGGGCTACTGTTGCGGCTCCTTGTGGGAGAGCCCCTGCTTGGTGTGCCTGGACTCATGCCCCTTCCCTGGGACAGCCTACACGAGGACGGGCGTCTGCTGCATGTCTTCCCGTTCCGCACCGGCATCATGTTGGTCTCTCTGGCCACCATCCTGGTTGTGTCACGTTTCGCAGCCTGCCTTTTCCTTAAAGGGCTACTGCCTGACAACTGGGATGTATATAGACTTGGTGAAAAAAGGATGATTTTGATGAAGAATATGGTAGCTAAGGATCTGACTGAGAAGATTGGACTGAACACAAGGAAGATGGACCCATCTCCTCATGCGAGCACAGAAGATATGAGCTCTTTACAATGACCTGGGGTCCCATCATGTAGATAGTTACATACAACGGCCAAAGGCCAGGAACAGGCAGGACTCAAACACCACAGCACAGTCAAGACTCTTAATTCAATAAAGAATGTTACCTTTTCAAAGAAATGTAGCTTGTGGAAAGTACTGTTTCCTTGTTCTTGTTACTTGTATGCCATCTTCATGTTTATGGTACATTTGTATGAATATCCTTCAAAGACTGTTTGTTTAGAAAGCAATAAAAATACAAGCTAAATAACGAGTGATCAAGCATGAATGACACCACCCTAGTTAGGTGGAAAAACAAGATAAAACGGTGAACTGTTACTTTAAGAGTTTGTCTCCCAGACACATATTAACCCAGTTCTGGACTAAGTAGCATTTTCAATGGAGATTCTTTGTGTGCACATTCTGGATCCTGAGTGTCTATAATATCATATACACAGTGGTGTTAGCCAAGTTAGCGATCCTATTTCTGTCTAGACAGGTCAATGAATATGGAGTGTGTTTGGGCTTTGGGATAGGGCTTTTCCTCTGTGGCCTGTTTGATGTGCCCACACACGCATACCTCTTCTTTGCTCTTTCCCTTACTTCTCTCCTCAGCCACAATCCTTCTTGTGTCATGTTTGGCAGGCCACCTTTTCCTTACTGGCTACTGCCCCATAGATGGGATGTGTTAATTAGGTCTGTCAGAAGGTGATCTTTAACAGCTGTGGCTGCTAAGGATCAAACTGAGGAGAAAGGACTGAATACTGTCAAAGAAAATCTAAGGCCTTTCTTCTGCCTGAATCTCATTTACAGTTTAATTAATTTGGTATTAATGAACTGATCAAATTAGTTGTCAATTAATCAATCAATTATTTATTTAAATGGTATTCAATTAAATAAACATGTTTATGTTTTTGTTAGTTACTTCCACCTCATCAAAAAGAAAAAAGAAACAGCTTCATGAATGATGTAAAGTAAGTTACTTCATGAACAGAACACATGCAGCGAAAAGGACTTTTATTTTGACCATTTTGTGGACGTTCCCACCCGGAAGTAGCTAAATACTCGAGGACACGTTTTTTTCCTTCTGTTTTGTTCATGCATTTTAGAACAACATCTAATAATAATACTGCTGTTTTACAGCAGAATGCTGTAAACAGTTTTCAGTATTGATACAGTCATTTAGCAGACTTATAAGACAGCAAAAGATGGATGCTTTGGGTATGTAGCTAACAGCTTCCTGTAGCTAGCCTAGTTATATATGGCTTCAAACTTGCTGTGGACATTGTAGCACACAGTTTATTTTTGTATGAGGGATTTATATGTCTATATGGCCCCAGCTAGCTAGCTTTGCAACCTGGTCTCAGACTATGTCGTATTATTCTGTATGTAAATCAGTAACCTGACATTTATTATGATATGTTAAGTTTCGTATGGTATGTAATAATTTGTGGATGTCCATCAGCCATTTTGTATATGTTACGAAGTACAATATTACGTATTATATGTTACAAATGTTCAAACGTACAATGTTACGAATTTGCAAACGTATGATATGTTACGAATTCTAGCTAGGTGGCTAACGTCAGGGTTAAGTTTAGGAGTTAGGTTAAAGGGTTTGGGGAAAGGTTAGCTAACATACTAAGTAATTGCAAAGTAGCAAAAAGGTAGTAAGTAGTTGAAAAGTTGATAAAATGCTAAAGTTGTCCTTGATGAGATTCGAATTAGCAACCCTTGGTTGCTAGACATTCGCAGTTCGGCACAAGACCGCCGTTAGACGAAGACTTGTTTCTACGCATGAGCTTAGCTAGCCAACGTTGCCATGACATCTCCTACAAGCAAGATCAGGGATTTCTATTGGAGAAGCAGTTATCGTTATACTGTAATGTCTTTGATTTTACTGTACATCCTTCTCTACACAATAGATTACCCCCTCCCTTTCTCCTCCCTGCGCCTTTTGGTTCCACCTCTACGGCTGATGTCTGCATTTATGTGGCAGGTAGCGCAACAGAGGGCCATCAAGCACTATGGAAAGTTAGAGGAATTTGTGACAGTGGTTACACAAACTGTCCCAGAACTTATAACTGACAGGCAGAGGACATTGCTTCTTCTGGCATTAAGGGCAAGGGTAAGTAAATTCTGAAACGTACCCTGGGTGTAGAAATGTGTTAAATAATGTGTCAGGTGCATGAAGGGCTGTGTCTAGCCCAAGATGTACTCTTAAGGAGCCTACCGTTACTCCTTAAGGTCCAAGGACCTTATGCTATTTTCAGAGGTAGATTGGCTCTGGCAGGCAAACCAGCCAAATACTCCTATTTAAACGTGAATCGATTTCAATTGTTACGTGATACGGTTCTAGAAACAAAACACCCTCTACTTTCATATCACATCAAAAATAATTTCACAAATGCAAAAATGTTCACTTACTGTACACTTTTAACCGGCTTTATCACAGTTGCAGCAAACAGTATTTTTCTGCCGGCCTTCTTTGGTTACACACAGGTATGCTAGATAGATAATTAGCGCAATTGGTCCCTCTGTTTTCCGTAAACATGCACTGTAACGAGATATGGCCGCGTGGGAACCATAATTATCCCTATAAAGTTGTATCAATTACATTTGTTTAATTATTATTTCTCGCTAATATGAAAGGTCCTTATGTTTCCAAAACCGTACCGCAAGCGATGCGTGTTAATGTTCAGATTGAGCATAGGGGCTCTTAACAAAACTCTGTACAGAAGACGCCTTCATCCAATAACTCTTATGTGTAATGTAATAAAAGTTAAATTAATAAAGGTTAAATAAAAAAAAAATAATGGAGCTGAGAGTCATGATCAAGGGCTAGGCCATGTAGACTTGACAGTTAATGCAGTTTTTGTATTCTGATCATTGAAATCCGAACACATCATGCGTCTACACCTACATTTAAATGTGTCCCGATTCCCTTTTCCTGCCTATATTCAAATGCCAGTATGCATTCTGCAAATGGTGGAATAAGCAAAATATGATAACACGACAACAACATGATGGCAGTAGTTAACTACTTTAGCTTACTAGCCAGCTAACCTCTGTAGCTCGTGAGCAAGCAAAGTTAAAGGGATTGCAAATAACTCTAGCCAAAAAAAGTGCATTATTTTTCTAAATATTAGCTAGCTGGCTAGCAATTATGAGGCCAGCAAACACGTTCCCCACATCAGATCAGCTCTGCAAAAGATGTGTGAAAAGATCTGAAGTGATTGATCAAAAGACCAATTTGTTGAAAAATATCAGAATTGGGCTGCCTGTGTAAAAACAGCCTTTACCTATATTTTCAATGCTTTTTTAAAACAGTAACATGCAAAACACAAACAGAACAGCCAGAGGGCTTCCACAAAGGAATAATAGAAGAAGAACAAATAATACAAATCCACATTATATCAATTCAAATACAGCCATGTAGCGAATACATTTTTTAGACATTTTGTTTTGTATAAGTTTTAATGACTCTAAATAGTTTTCCAAATCAGATTTTTAAAAAAATAAGAAAAGGGGATTTTTCTTCATAAATTATTTGTGTATGAAACATTTTCCTAATAAAATTGAGATTTATGACATACTCAAGTTCAATTGTGGAATCAGTGTAGTAAAATAATGTCAAACCTAGATATTTCAATTGTTGTATGCATTTTTTTGCCAAGATATATATAGTTTTACATCAGTCCAGAACACTTCACTATGTGAACAATGACAGAAAAAGTGTTCAATAGATTTAGTTTCTAGTTCACAAAAACTGCATTCACTGGTAACATCAGGTATATATTTAGAAATCAAGCTATTACACGGATAGAATCTATGGATAATCTTAAAGGAGATCTCCTTTACTTTATTGGTCACCATAAATTTGTGTGAAGTGAGCCAAGCACGGCGCCAGTTTACATCAAACGATAAAATATCGCAGAGGGAATAGACTTCCTGTAGAGAATATCCCTTAATTAACAATTGTTGAATTTCTTATCTAGTAAACCTATGCCATTCACCTGGATATCGCTTACAATAGATATTCCAAATATGCATTATTCTGAAGTAAATATTTTATCCCAGTAGGTATAGCTTTTATAACAGTGTCATATTCCTTGCTTGAAACCTCAAAGTTGTATCGTTCCATAAATTCTCTGTGTACATAGATTCCCACAAATACTAACTAATTGGCTGACAAAGACAATGTTTTTCGAGAACCATTTACGTTAAAATAAATCTTGTTTCTATGTAATATCGACCCATTATTCCATATTAAACATTTATGAGGTGAAACGTTTATACAGCAAAGCCCAGCACATTAAAGCCTGCTTGTGAAAAGCCGCCATATACAGACATATACAGACATTGTAGTAAAAACTAAGCCCTCCGAGCTTCAGAAAAACAAAACGAGGTATAATATTCCAGAAACTGAGGATTTTTTATGTACCTATGTACCAGTTGACTTTTGATATCTGATTGAAGAGTGTGAAGTCTAAGACATTTAGACGCCATCACAAACCCTGTTGGTGATAACATCTATTTTTATTTTATGTGGCTTGTTTTTCCATATGAAGTTGTACAAAAGCCTATCTAAGGTACAGCAAGTGGATTTGGGAATGTCAATAGATTAAAAAAGATAGCCCCTCAGCTTTGGATAAAAGCACGCTTCCTTGAATCCCTCCCTAACCATGAGGATACATTTTTTTTTTTTACAGATTCAGTTACAGGGTTCAAATTAAGATCATTCACAGCCTTAACATTTTTGTTGATCTTTACACTGAGGTAAGTTACAGCATCTTTTTCAGAGATGTTACAATCTGCTAGATTGACAGCTCCTTTCAGAACAAACATCTCACATTTGGAAAGATTTAATACCAAACCTGAGATTTTGGAGAACTGCTTCACAATATCCAATGCTAATCTAGTTTGTGACACATTTTTCAAAAAAAGTGATGTGTCATCTGCCAGTTGGGATATCTTGATCTCTCTGGCCTGGAATGTAATGCCTTGAAATTGACTTTGATGAACAAATGAGCATAAGATGTGAGATACTAACAAAAATAAAAAGGTGAGATTGGACAACATTGTCGTATTCCTTTGTAAATGTTAAACCTTGAGGATATTCCATGACAGAGTTTGATACAGCTATTGCCACCATTATACAGAGTTCAAATAGCATCAACAATAGAAAACAACCAAACATCAAATGCTTTCTGAAGATCCAAAAATAAGATAACAGGGAAGTCATCCAATAGATTACAATACTCAACCAAGTCTAACACCAGCCTCAGATTATTAGATATATGGCACCCTTTCATAAACCCTGATTGACATTCATCAATCAGATCATTCAAGTAAGACTTTAACCTTTCGCAAAGATTAAGGCTATAATTTTGTAGTCTTTATTTAGGAGTGTGATTGGATGCCAATTATCAATATTTAAGAGATCCTTGTGTGGTGTAGGTATAAGAGTAATAACCCCTTGCTTCAGAGAGCCAGAGAGTTCTCCCTTCTTTTTAGTCTCCTTAAAGGTTTCAAGTAAAAATTGTGCTGTTGAGAGGGATAAAAGTTAAGGTTACTCAGAGCAAGCTAAAATCTCTCTGCACTCGCCGCCATCATCCTGGAACCTCATATATTTTCAATGTGATCTTCGTGTTCTGATAGCAAAGTCACATGTACAGTTGAAGTCGGAAGTTTACATACACCTTAGCCAAATACATTTAAACTCAGTTTTTCACAATTCCTGATATTTAATCCTAGTAAAAATTCCCTGTCTTAGGTCAGTTAGGATCACCACTTTATTTTAAGAATGTGAAATGTCAGAATAATAGTAGAGAGAATGATTTCTTTCAGCTTTGATTTCTTTCATCACATTCCCAGTGGGTCAGATGTTTCCATACACTCAATTTGTATTTGGTAGAATTGCCACTTATGTAACTTATGTCAAATGTTTCAGGTAACCTTCAACAAGCTTTCCACAATAAGTTGGGTGAATTTTGACCCATTCCTCCTGACAGAGCTGGTGTAACTGGGTCAGGTTTGTAGGCCTCCTTGCGCGCACACGCTTTTTCAGTTCTGCCCACAAATTTTCTATAGGATTGAGATCAGGGCTTTGTGATGGCCACTCCAATAGCTTGACTTTGTTGTCCTTAAGCCATTTTGCCAAAACTTTGGAAGTATGCTTGGGGTCATTGTCCATTTGGAAGACCCATTTGCGACCAAGCTTTAACTTCCTGACTGATGTCTTGAGATGTTGCTTCAGTATATCCACATAATTTTCCTACCTCATGATGCCATCTATTTTGTGAAGTGCACCAGTCCCTCCTGCAGCAAAGCACCCCCACAACACGATGCTGCGACCCCCGTGCTTCACTGTTGGGATGGTGTTCTTCGGCTTGCAAGCCTCCCTATTTTTCCTCCAAACATAATGATGGTCATTATGGCCAAACCGATCTATTTTTGTTTCATCAGACCAGAGGACATTTCTTCAAATGGTACAATCTTTCTCCCCATGCGCAGTTGCAAACCATAGTCTGTTTTTGTTATGGCGGTTTTGGAGCAATGGCTTTTTCCTTGCTGAGCGGCCTTTTAGGTTATGTCGATATAGGACTTGTTTTACTGTAGATATAGATACTTTTGTACCTGTTTCCTCCAGCACCTTCACTATTTCCTTTGCTGTTCTGGGATTGATTTGCACTTTTCACACCAAAGTACGTTAATCTCTAGGAGACAGAACGCATCTCCTTCCTGAGCGGTGTGACGGCTGCGTGGTCCCATGGTGTTTATACTTGCGTACTATTGTTTGTACAGATGAACGTGGTACCTTCAGGCATTTGGAAATTGCTCCCAAGGATGAACCAGACTTGTGGAGGTCTACAATTCTTTTTTTTGAGGTCTTGGCTGATTTCTTTTGATTTTCCCATGATGTCAAGCAACGGGGCACTGAGTTTGAAGGTAGGCTTTGAAGTATATCCACAGGTACACGTCCAATTGACTCAAATGATATCAATTAGCCAATCAGAAGCTTCTAAAGCCATAACATCATTTTCTGGAATTTTCCAAGCTGTTTAAAGGCACAGTCAACTTAGTGTATGTAAACTTCTGACCCACTGGAATTGTGATACAATTGTTGGAAAAATTACTTTTGTCATGCTAAAATTGTAGTTTGTTAACAAGAAATTTGTGGAGTGGTTGAAAAACGAGTTTTAATGACTCCAACCTAAGTGAATGTAAACTTCCGACTTCAATTGTAAGTGTCAAGTGTAGACACGGCCAAGGATACAGTTGATATTTTTCAGGTAACTCTTCAGCTGTTTCAAGGTGAGCATCCAGAGGACCTCAACAAAATTAAGATCCATCTTGACAGATTCTCATCCTGTGGTCTTTCACAGGTGAGTTGGTATGGTATGTTCTTGCACCTTTCTGTATATAGGGTAAAATATATCACGTTTTCTGGTTGCCCTGCTTTTTGTATCATTGTGTTGGGTTTATGTTACAGAATAATGATGCACAGATGGATGCGTTGGAAGCGAACTTCCTCAAGCTCACCAAAAACCTTCTTGAAGACCCAGTCGAGAGGATCCAATTCTTCAAGGTATGGAACTGTTTATTCCCAGCTGGCTTAAATCTTAATTGTGAATAACAACATTTCGTCACTGAATAGCAGACATTATTAACCAGTTGAATTATCAAAAAAAGTTTATAGTTAATGTCTAACGAATGGTCAGTCTGCCCTTCTGCTATAGCAACTGTGCCAAGGGCAGCAACATCAATATTATCTATCCTTGGTTTGCGGACGTACTTGTCTGTCATACAAATTGTGGGACTCCTTTCACTTGCTCTCTCTATCTCCCTCTCAGGCAGATTTCCCTGTGGTGTATGGCTGTGATTTTGACAGAGCTTTGCAGGCACTTGTTTGTCAGTTCCTCTCCAGACTAGAAGATCTGCTACCAGTGCCAGACCTTAAGCAGGTAGAGAGAAAACCAAGGAGATGTAAATATCACTGATATTCAATGCAGTCTTTATGAGCTCCATTTTGGCTCTGTTTGTTGTTATATCATCATCTTTAACATGTTGCATTTAACACATTGAGAGCGATGTTTGAGATGTAAAAGGATTTCTATGCTTTTGTTACACTACATTTTCGGTGTACTGTCTTCATAGACTGCATCCTGGCTCAGCGCTGTACCCTCTGCCTCGGATGAGTGTCTGCAGTCTCTTTCTCACACAGAGGACCTGCAATACCTACTTCAGCACCACACATGCTGTGGAAAGTTAGACAAACGTGATAATCTAAGCTCCTTTATCACAAGAAACACATTGTGACATGTTAACTTTTCTGACATACTGACTTTTTACTTTACTGTCCTCTACCCTTGTGTCTGTCAGTATTTCCCTCCTCGGCAGAAGACTGCATCCTCGCTTCACTATCCCTCCCTACCACAGTGGGAGTGGCATATGCCTTTGACAGCAAATTAGATGTCTTGCCTAACTTGGAAGGCTCTACCCATGTAAGAAGAGAGATGGAGACTTTGTCAGACAGCAGAGATTATCAACAGGCAGAATCAAGAGCATGTTTAGATGGAAACCAGAACAGTAAAGAAGACCGAGTGTCTACCATGGGTAGCGATGATGATGAATGCACAGAGAGAGGTGTGGAAGAGGAGAATGAAAACATAAGTGCTGTGGGAAGGGTTATTACCGAACCAAAGGACCAGAGGAGATGTGAAGGGGCTGTTGGGGACCTGTGTGCTGCTGGAGCACCAGACCTCGCAGCCAACTCTCCAATGGTCACCTCCAGTGTGGCTCAAAAAACCTCAATATTTCCCACCCGAATTACACTCAAAAGTAAAGGGGACCACAGAGTCAATTCCTTCAAGAGATCTAGAAAGAGCCCAGAAGGGAGGATGGCTGAGTCCAGTGTGAACTCTGATACATCTCTGTTTGAATCCTCACAGGAAACGTAAGAGCAAAGTGTGTTGGAATTGTGCTTGTGAATTAGGTTTTTATTTTATTTATTTATTTTTATTTCACCTTTATTTAACCAGGTTGGCCAGTTGAGAACAAGTTCTCATTTACAACTGCGACCTGGCCAAGATAAAGCATAGCAGTGCGACAAAAACAACAACACAGAGTTACACATCAACAAACGTACAGTCAATAACACAAAAGAAAAGAAAAATAGAAAGATCTATGTACAGTGTGTGCAAATGTAGAAGAGTAGGGAGGTAGGCAATAAATAGGCCATAGAGGCAAAAATAATTACAATTTAGCATTAATACTGGAGTGATAGATGTGCAGATGATGATGTGCAAGTAGAGATACTGGGGTGCAAAAGAGCAAGAGGGTAAGTAATAATATGGGGATGAGGTAGTCGGGTGTGCTATTTACAGATTGGCTGTGTATAGTGATCGGTAAGCTGCTCTGACAGCTGATGCTTAAAGTTTGAGAGGGAGTTATAAGACTCCAGCTTCAGAGATATTTGCAATTCGTTCCAGTCATTGGCAGCAGAGAACTGGAAGGAAAGGCGGCCAAAGGAAGTGTTGGCGTTGGGGATGACCAGTGCAATATACCTGCTGGAGCGCGTGCTATGGGTGGATGTTGCTATGGTGACCAGTGAGATGAGATAAGGCAGGGCTTTACCTAGCAAAGACTTATAGATGACCTGGAGCCAGTGGGTTTGGCGATGGATATGTAGTGAGGGCCAGCCAACGAGAGCATAGAGGTTGCAGTGGTGGGTAAGAAATGGGGCTTTGGTGATAATACGGATGGCACTATGATAGACTACATCCAGTTTGCTGAGTAGAGTTTTGGGGGCTATTTTGTAAATGACATTGCCGAAGTCAAGGATCGGTAGGATAGTCAGTTTTACGAGGGTATGTTTGGCGGCATGAGTGAAGGAGGCTTTGTTGCGAAATAGGAAGCCGATTCTAGATTTTATTTTTCGATTGGAGATGCTTAATGTGAGTCTGGAAGGAGAGTTTGCAGTCTAACCAGACACCTAGGTATTTGTAGTTGTCCACATATTTGCTGCAGGGGTTGCTGAGGTGTTGGCCGGGGTAGGGGTAGCCAGGTGGAAAGCATGGCCAGCCGTGGAAAGATGCTTATTGAAATTATTGGGTGTATTTAGAGGGCAAGTTGTTTAGGATGATATCTAAGAGGGTGCCCATGGTTACGGAGTTTGGGTTGTACCTGGTAGGTTCCTTGATAATTTGTGTGAGATTGAGGGCATCTATCTTAGATTGTAGGACGGCCGGGGTGTTAAGCAAGTCCTAGTTTAGGTCACCTAACAGTACGAATTCTGAAGATAGATGGGGGCGATCAATTCACATATGGTGTCCAGGGCACAGTTGGGGGCTGAAGGGGGTCTATAACAAGCGGCAATGGTGAGAGACTTGTTTCTGAAAAGGTGGATTTTTAAAAGAAGAAGCTCGAATTGTTTGGGGACAGACCTGGATAGTATGACAGAACTCTGCAGGCTATCTGCAGTAGATTGCAACTCCACCCCCTTTGGCAGTTCTATCTTGGTGGAAAATGTTATAGTTAGGTTTGTTTGACATACACCATCAACACCATGCATCTTTACATTTTAATCCATTATATTAAACTACTGTTATCTACTACTGTTGTGCATTAGTATTTAACTGAACATGCGCTGTGGATCCTCCCCTAACAGGACTGGTGCTGAAGAATCAAGACCATTTTCTCCAGACCATGACAACACAGAAGAGGAAAACAACGGTAAGACTTTTGAAACTTACTTATAAACGGGGCCCCAAGGATTCCATAGTTGTGCAAAGACAATGGCATTTATTTTCTTGCTTAATTCTCCACAGAACCTGCTTCAGGGGAGTCTTCTCGGCTTTTTAGCTGCGCTCAACCACCACCTAGTGACGCATCACCATCCTCGGAGACCCTTTCCAAAGCATTGTCCACTGCACGGCGTATTGCCAACAAGTGCTCCCAGTGTGGAAGGTGTTTTATCTATCCATCTCAACTGGTTCAGCATCAGCGAATTCACACTGGAGATCAACCCTACAAATGCACCCAGTGCGGAAAGACTTTCAGTAATTCAACTGGGCTTTCAAAACACCACCAAAAACACTGTCTAGATGCGACCTTCGATTGCCCCAAGTGCGGAGAGAGTTTCAGATCTCTCCGCGAGCGTTTCAAACACCTATCTACTCACAAGTCCCTCAAATGTCTGTTGTGTGGAAAGAGTTGCCAGACGACTTCTGATTTGCGAAAGCACCAGCAAACACATAGTGTGACGCCTTCGTTCAACTGCTCTCTCTGTGAAAAACGCTTCAAGTTCCTGTCGAGCCTAACCAGGCACAACAGGACCCATTCAGTGGAGGGGGGGTATGCTTGTTCCAAGTGTGGGAAAACATTTGGATCTTTAAGTGAACGGCTCCAACATAAGAGGACACATAGGGCACAGCTCAACTGTACGGATTGCGGACGGAGTTGCAGTTCCCGCTCCGAACTAAAGAGTCACCAGCAAACTCACTCTCGTGAACCTCTCTTCAACTGTCGACACTGTGAAGACAAATTCTTTGGGTCAGTTGAGCTGAAGATCCACCAAAAAACTCATGCAGTGGACAAACCCCATCAGTGTGATGCGTGTGGAAAGTGCTTTGGCGCCTTAGCCACCCTTGTACTCCACCAACGAACACACACGGGGGAGAAACCCCACACATGTCCTCGTTGTAATAAGCAGTATATCTCCAAAAGTCAGCTGACGTCACACATGCGGACTCACACGGGCGAGCGTCCATACAGCTGCTCTTACTGTGGGAAGTGTTTCTCTCAGTTGGCTAATCTTACTGTGCACACAAGGATTCACACAGGGGAGAGACCTCACATCTGCTCTCAGTGCAAGAAAGGGTTTTGCTCAGTCGGTGACCTGCAGAAGCATGAGCGCTCTCACACCAAAGAGAAACCTTACAGGTGCACAGTTTGTGGAAAGGCCTTCACAGTGTCAAGTCATTTGACGGTTCACATACGCAGTCACACAGGAGAGCGCCCCTACACCTGCATAGAGTGTGGAAAGAGTTTTGCACAGAGCTCTGTCTTAACTAAACATCAATTCACCCATACAGGAGAGAGGCCATACCCATGCCATCACTGTGTAAAAAGTTACACCCGTCTCACACACTTGAAGAGACACCTACAAACACACACTTGAGGGAGTACGGTGTGTTTTCCTGTTTTGGTTTCATTCTGAAAAGCGTTACCATGGATCTGCTGTTTCACTGTCTGTCAATGTATAACTGAAAACCATACTCACCATGGCTTTTTCTCAAACTGTAGTTTGTGCACATTACTGCCAACATGGATGGAAAATAAACATTTCAAAATATAAAATAACCTCTTTCAAGTTTGTCATATAAATGAGGCATTTTATGATACTTTCTAGGTTGGGCCTGCTTCTCTTTGGACGTTTGGGCCTGCTTCTCTCTGGACGTTTGGGCCTGCTTCTCTCTGGAAGTTTGTGGTTTGAGTCAGAGTTTATTTTGAATGTAACAAATGTCAGCATAAAAACCAATACAAAAACTGAGAAGACAATATTTTAACTTTGAAATACAACTGTATTTTTTTTCTTCTATGCAAATGAAAGCTGTTAATAGGCTTAATTTATTATATTCTACCTTACTTATTCTGTATATAATAAGCATTTGTCTTAATTAAAAATAATACACAAACAGGTGTGTACGTAAATGTAAATATTGTTTTTTATTCAACTTTTATATATTACCGTTTATAGATTATAATTTGAACACTTAAACTGCTACAAATGTCATCTACATTTCCACATGGAGGTAGTAGGTATTTTAGCAATTGAGTGTTTTGTAATGTTATACGTAAACTTGTGTGTGAGGTGTAATTATGGCTTATGGTCATGTGTATGCAGGGCCACATTCAGTTGCCAAACTTTGCAGTGTGTGGGTTTCTTCTTTTTTCTCATCTTATTCAACTGCTACCATGCACCTGCAAAAAAGTTAGCTCAGATGTGCGAGTGCCTTTTGAATTTTAAAACTTTGCATATAGAAATAGAGCCGACATGATTCCTTGTCAGAGCGGCATGTTTGTTTTACATTACATATTTCTATCTGAACGTTCCAAAACTAACTTGTGACCTACTGAACGTGCCCCTAATATGTGAGGTAGCTGTGTCATGGTGACTGGCCTATGCCCATATATGGAGTTCCTGCTGCAAAGGCTGAGATGACACAGACAGCCCAATTCTGATACGTTTTCCACTAACTGGTATTTTGACCAATCCAATCAGCTCTGAAAAAGATCTGATGTGAAAACATCTGATTGGATTGGTCAAAATACCAGTTAGTGGAAAATATCAGAATTGGCTACCTATGTAAATGCAGCCAAATATTAATTTCAAATCAAATACAAAATGTGTAGACCTTACAGGGAAATGCTTACTTATGAGCCCCTAACCAACAATGCAGTACAAATAAATAAGTACGGATAAGAAATAAAATGAACAAGTAATTAAAGAGCAGTAGTAAAATAACAATAGCGAGACTATATACAGGGGGGTACCGGTACAGAGTCAATGTGCGGGGGCACCAGTTAATTGAGGTAATATATACATGTGGGTAGAGTTATTAAAGTGACTATGCATAGATGATAACAGAGTAGCTGCGGTGTAAAAGAGGGGGAAGGGGGGGCAATGCAAATAGTCTGGGTAGCCATTTAATTCGGTGTTCAGGAGTCTTATGGATTGGGGGTAGAATCTGTTTAGAAGCCGCTTGGACCTAGACTTTGCTCTCCGGTACATCTTGCTGTGCGGTAGCAGAGAGAACAGTCTATGACTAGGGTGGCTGGAGTCTTTGACAATTTTTAGGGCCTTCCTCTGACACCGCCTGGTATAGAGGTCCTGGATGGCAGGGAGCTTGGCCCCAGTGATGTACAGGGCCGTTCGCACTACCCTCTGTAGTGCCTTGCGGTCGGAGGCCGAGCAGTTGCCATACCAGGCAGTGATGCAACCAGTCAGGATGCTCTCGATGGCGCAGCTGTAGAACCTTTTGAGGATCTGAGGACCCATGCCAAATCTTTTCAGTCTCCTGAGGGTGAATAGGTTTTGTCGTGTCCTCTTCACGACTGTCTTGGTGTGCTTGGACCATGTTAGTTTGTTGGTGATGTGGACAACCAAGGAACTTGAAACTCAATCTGCTACACTGCAGCCCCGTCGATGAGAATGGGAGAGTGCTCGGTCCTCTTTTTCCTGTAGTCCACAATCATCTCCTTTGTCTTGATCACGTTGAGGGAGAGGTTGTTGTCCTGGCACCACACGGCCAGTTCTCTGACCTCCCTATAGGCTGTCTCGTCGTTGTCGGTGATCAGGCCTACCACTGTTGTGTCATCGGCAAACTTAATGGTGTTGGAGTCGTGCCTGGCCGTGCAGTTATGAGTGAACAGGGAGTACAGGAGGGTACTGAGCACACACCCCTGAGGGGCCCCTGTGCTGAGGATCAGCGTGGTGGTGTTGTTACCTACCCTCACCACTTGGGGTGGCCCGTCAGGAAGTTCAGGATCCAGTTGCAGTGGGAGGTGTTTAGTCCCAGGGTCCTTAGCTTATTGATGAGCTTTGGGGGCACTATGGTGTTGAACGCGGAGCTGTAGTCAGTGAATAGCATTCTCACATTTTGTCCAGGTGGGAAAGGGCAGTGTGGAGTGCAATAGTGATCGCATCATCTGTGGATCTGTTGGGGCGGTATGCAAATTAGAGTGGGTCTAGGGTTTCTGGGATAATGGTGTTGATGTGAGCCATGACCAGCCTTTCAATGCACTTCATGGCTACAGACGTGAGTGCTACGGGTCGGTAGTCATTTAGGCAGGTTACCTTAGCATTCTTGGGCACAGGCACTATGGTGTTGTGCACATGGTCCTGCCAGTCCGTGGTGAGTAATTGCAGTCCTGATGTCCAGAAGTTATTTTCAGTCATAAGAGACGGTAGCGGCAACATTATGTACACAATAAGTTACAAAAAATTGTTACAAAAAACTTAAACGAACAAAAAACTTAAATAAACGAACAAAAAAACAATCTTTTGGGGACATGTAAAATTTCTATGCCTTATTATTAAAATGCCTGCCAAACGGCCACATTCCTCATTGACTGTGGATTGAAAATGTCGGATTGCTTGGGAATGTCCTCCCAAGCCCACTTTATCATGTTTGATTGAGTTATCTAGAAAATATAGTTTTTGTAGGCTCTGATGATATCTGATTGGATTTTAGTTATTTTGTTTGTGGGTCATTACCAGTATGTCAGCCCTGGGCCCGGTTTAAAAAAAATCTATTTGGATTTCATAAAAATATAATGAATAGAACGGGGGTCCCCATTCAAGTCAATGATTAGTCCATTCTATTCATTATATTTCTATGCATTTCAACCTATCCGATAGAATAGATAACGTTTGAAAAACTGGGTTTTGTTGACCACTTTGTGTATATTGTTTCATTTGCAGAAATCACTTCAATGAGACCATTTGCAAGATTGACACACAACAAAGATCAGGAATAACAAATGACAAACGTTCTGTAGCAGAGTAGCGATGTATCTCATACCTTTCCCTTTCTGGGTGTTCAATACAATCACCAGCATTGCTTTAGCATCGTGAAGAAGAATTGTATTTATTTTATCCACACAGAAGATATCAACCTTCTAGGAAACTGGTCCTGAGGTCCATAGTGTCAGGTCTGGATGAGACACTACCCCCCAGCTGGAGGACTCAGTCCCAACCTGAAGCTCATCTGCATGTGATGTAAAACAAATAGATGGGTAAACTCTGATTGCCGGTCACGGTGAAAAAAGTAACACACCCTATACTTTCAATGAATTTTTCCTCAAAGGTGGGTAAACTGTCAAAAAACCCACTTCCGCTGTAGTAAACTTGGAAGAACCCTGTGAAACCTGTATGTCTGCATTTACACAGGCAGACAAATTAATATGTTTTTCACTAATGAGTCTTTTGACCAATCAGATCAGCTCTGAAAAAGATTGGTGATTGGGAAAAAGATCAGAATTGAGCTGTCTGTGTCAACACAGCCTATGTGAACTGTGCTGATTGAATCATGTTTCTGGATGGGGTGATAAAGATATGTTTCAGCTCATATGTTTTACCCACTGCAAAGTGAGAACATGTTACTGAAGGAAGCAAAGGAAGATACAGGTAACTTCCTAAAACCAACATAGTGTCTTAATAGGGCTTTGGGCCTGCCAGCACAGCTTCAATGCCCCTTGGCATAGATTCTACAAGTGTCTGGAACTCTATTGGAAGAATGTGACACCATTCCTGCTCAAGAAATTCCATAATTTGGGTTTTTGTTGATGGAAAACCCTGTCTCAGTGTTCAATTGGGTTGAGATCTGGTGAGACACACCCTTTAAACCCCCTATGCCTCTTTGAGACCCCTGTTTCAAAGTCACAGATCTCTTCTAGCCATTGTAGCCAAAATAATGGGCAACTGGGTATTTTTATACATGACCCTAAGCATGATGGGATGTGAATTGCTTAATTAACTCAGGAACCACACCTGTGTGGAAGCAACAGCTTTCAATATACTTTTTATCACTCATTTACTCAAGTGTTTCCTGTATGTTGGCAGTTACCCATCATTCTCAGCTTTGGCTTGTTTGATTGCACGAGGCCCAGTCGGGGGCCCTCTGGTCCACCCAGGACATCTAGGGCAGTCCCGTCCCAGTTCTGAACAGTCACCTGTACGATAACCCTGTAAGCCAGTGCCAGATGGGAACACACCAGCATGTAATGATTCTGAAAATGCTTGACTCAATCATTCATCTACTTGAATGTTTTGGAATGGCACAACGTTTACACAAAGGCAAAATGGTTAGCGTTTTTAGATGGATATGTTTATTGATATATTAATGCATAACTCAATTACAGAAGAGTAGATTCTGCCGATTACACTGCATTCAACAGAACACTAAATCACTATATCACCATGGAAATAAATCCAGGTGCTGAACATTTAAACAGTTTCACCAAAACTCCATATAACATTACGTAAACAAACAGATGGAACAGCCTCAACCAGTGGAGTGGCTTATGTACATATTTTCATCCTCAACTATTATGCAGAGTGATTTTTAAAAAGGGAAAGTTCACTATTTAACAATTTATTGTTAGATGGTTCATCACCTTGAAAGTAGTCTATGGTCCAGGAAAACCTGTAATCTATAGTTCAGTTTTCTTTAAGCAGCCACTACAAACTTAAGCTAATTTTAAACACCTCTAACTATAAATCAAAGAGAGTGATATGGTCAATTATGCAATTGTTCTAAATGTAATAGCCCAATCAACTAAAATAAATCCAATATTTGGTTTTACATTAGCATAAGGTAATTTAGCAACATTTTTATTTTTTTTACATTTCATGGATGCCCCATATCACTTCCATTGATTATCAGCTAGTGGAGGCTCACGTTAGCTTGTTAATTTGTAGTGTCTGTTTAAAGAAAACTGAAACACAGATTACAGTGTCTCCTGGCCCATAGACTACTTAAAGGATGAGGTGTCGTCAAGCTGTAAATTACTGAACTTCCCCTTGAACTGGGAAACAAGGCTTTAAAGTGTTGAGGATATGATACATTAGCTTGGTACTTCCTGCATCTCCACTAATGCCACTATTACAAAAGCTCAACCAAAAAAAGCATATTGTAAATACACTACAACTTTCAATGATTTTTCTTCATGTGATAGTTCAGGTGTGAACTGCGTTTGTAAGTATTCGGGCAACGAAGACATGAATATGGCCTCTCCCCTGAATGAACTAGCAAATGTTTTTTTAAGCAAGTTCTCCGGATAAAACCCCTTCCACATTCATTGCAAGTGTAGGGACGCTCTCCCCTATGCCCACGCATGTGGACGACTAAATGGCTCGACTTAAAAAAACGTTTGTCACACTCTTTGCATTGGTAAGGTCTCTCCCCAGTGTGAAAGCGCTGGTGTACCTGCAGATCCCCTCCTGATGGAAACGCCTTCCCACACACAGAGCACATGTACGGTCTCTCCCCTGTGTGGAGCCTTATGTGCACAGTGAGATTACCTTTCTGAGTGAAACATTTCCCACAATAGGAGCAGGAAAAGGGACGATAATTCATATGAGTGCGCATGTGATCCTTGAGGCGACGGTTTGTTACGAAGGACTTTCCACATTGATGGCAATGGTGTGTTCTCGGAAGTTGCAATCCTTTCTTCTTTGGAAGGTGCGACGATGGCCTCAGATCCGACCTCTTGTGGGCTTCCACGTGGTGCACGAGGCTGGGCAAGTTGCTGAAGGTAATTCCACATTTGTGACAGTCGAGCGTTTGGACGACACTGTGACTTTTTTCGTGGGTGTCCAGTTGATTCGATTCGGGAAAGCTCCTTGCACAGTGACGGCACTGGAATGGATATTGCGGTGATGTCTTAAAACTCTTCCCGCTCTGTGGACAGATGTTCATGGCTTCGTTGTGTGGACACTGGTGTCTCAATTTCTCACGCAGAGAACCAAACTCTCTCCAGCACTTCAGGCAGCTAAAGGCAGTGCCCACACATTGCATCCTCTTATGGTTTGACAGACTTGTAAAGAATTTGAATCTATTCCCGCAGTTGGAGCACTTGTATGGATTATCCCCACAGTGAATTTGCTGGTGTTGGACAAGTTGAGACTGATAATTAAAGCACTTCCCACACTGAGGACACTGGTGGAAAATGTTAATGTGTGATGAACTGGAAGTAGATGGGGCACACTCATTTGAAGCTGAAGAAAGGGGAGTCAACACCTGAAACGATACCCCTGCAACAGTGTCTGCGGAAAAATGAATAAAAACATTGACGTTTCCCCTTCCATTGCCTCACAATGGTCAACTGCGGCTTTCCAAAGGGTAAATGTACTTGACTAAAAGTTAGTGAGGTCTCACCTGTATCACCACCTTGCATGACACTGGTAGGAGAAAGACCAGAACCAGCCCTGTGAAAGGCACAAAACAGAAATGCAAATTGATGACCATTACTAAGACAAGTGGTAACGTTGTTTGATGCACTGTTTCAAACAACAAAAACATATTAATTAATTATCACATACAGTGTCTTAAAGTATTCACACCACTTGACTTATTCCACATTTTGTTGTTACAGCCTGAATTCAAAATGGATTAAATAAAAAATATTCTCACCCATCTACACACAATACTCCATAATGACAAAGTGAAAACATGTTTTTAGAAATGTTTGCAAATGTATTAAATTATATACAAAAATAATTAAATTTACATATGTACTCACACCCCTGAGTCAATACCTTGTAGAAGCACCTTTAGCAGTGATTACAGCTGTAAGTCAAAACTGTAACTCGGCCACTCCGGAACATTCACGGTCTTCTTGGTAAGCAACTTCAGTGTGGATTTAGTCTTGTGTTTTAGGTTATTGTCCTGCATCTCCAAGTGTCTGGTGGATAGCAGACTAAGGGAGGGGCCCTCTAGTAGGGCCTCTCCAGCCCCCCCTGGCAAGACGTCTGACAAGGACAAATCGAGCTGTCTCGGGCAGGCTGATGTGGGGAGGGGGCCTCATATATAAAGGTGAAATAAAATAAAAAATGTTGCCTGTGCTTAGCTCTATTTCATTTACTTTTTATCCTGAAAAACTCCCCAGTCCCCAATGATTACAAGCATACCTACAACATGATGCAGCTACCAATATGGTTGAAAATATGGAGAGTGTTACTGAGTAAGTATTATTTTAGTGCCTTGTATTTTAAATAAAGGTTAAATAAAAAATTAACTAGGCAAGTCAGTAAAGAACAAATTCTCATTTACAATGACGGCCTACTTGTAAAGCACCCCTGGCCAAACCCTTCCCTAACCCGGATGACGCTGGGCCAATTGTGCGCTGCCCTATGGGACTCCCCTGATCATGGCCGATTGTGATACAGCCCGGGATCGAACCCGGGTCTCTAGTGACGCCTCTAGCACCGCGATGCATTGCCTTAGCCTGCTGCGCCATTCGGTAGGCCAAGCATAATGCATGTTTTGGAATATTTGTTATTCTGTACAGGCTTCCTTCTTTTCACTCTGTCAATCAGGTTAGTATTGTAGAGTAACTACAATGTTGTTGTCCATCCCCAGTTTTCTCCTATCACAGCCATTAAACTAAACTGTTTTATATTCCCCATTTATTCACTATTGGCGGTTTTCTTCCTCTCCAGCAACTGAGAGGACGCCAGTATCTTTGTAGTGACTGGGTGTATTGATACACGATCCAAAGTATAATTAGTAACTTCGCCATGCTCAAAGGGCTATTCAATGTCTGCTTTTTTAATTTATTTGGACCCATCTACCAATAGTTGCCTTTCTTTGTGAAGCATTGGAAAACCTCCTTGGTCTTAGTGGTTGAATCTGTGTTTGAAATTTACTGAGGGACCTAACAAATAATTGTATGTGTGGGGTAAAGAGATGAGGTAGTCATTGAAAATTAATGTTCAACACTTATTGCACACAGAGTGAGTCCATGCAACTTCTTATGTGACTTGTTAAGCAAATATTTACTCCTGAACTTATTTAGGCTTGCCATAAAAAAGGGGTTAAATACTTATTGACTCAAGACATTTCAGCTTTTCATTTGTAAAAATGTCTAAAAACATAATTTAACGTTGACATTGTGGGGTATTGTGAAAAAACATCTCAATTTAATCCATTTTAAATTCAGGCTGTAACACAACAACATTTGTAAAAAGTCAAGGGGTGTAAATACTTTCTGAAGGCACTGTACCTTTTCTGTGCTGACTCGTCCTCTACATCAATGTCATCTTCATTCGCTTCATCACAGGTTTCATCGCAGCCTATAATATCTCTTGTGCTCCCCATTGCCACTAAATGTGCTGTCCTCATAGCCACACCAGTGTCCAGATTGGTACGGTTTAACTGGTCAGGGAAGGCATCGGATTCAATATCTGATTCCTGAGGAATGTCAGAGGAGGAGACTGCACAGACAAAAACAAATACGTTAAAAATAAATTGAATATCTGCCAGGCTGTTCTGAATACTTCTCATATCCCTAATTTACATTTTAATCTGTCAAATTGTTTATTATTTGGCTAATCCATCCAAGTTTAAATCCATTTAAAATGAACAAGAAAGGTAAGGAACATGGTGAGAGGAAGTTCCTGCACATAAATCAGAATTTTTTTATGGAATGGTCTGCCAATCCATGTGAGAGATGCAAACTCGGTCTCAACCTTTAAGTCTGTATTGAAGACTCATCTCTTCAGTAGGTCCTATGATTAAGTGTAGTCTGGCCCAGTAGTGCAAAGGTGAACGGAAAGGAACTGGAGCAACGAACCGCCCTTGCTGTCTCTGCCTGGCCGGTTCCCCCCTCTCCACTGGGATTCTCTGCCTCTAACCCTATTACAGGGGCTGTGTCACTGGCTTACTGGTCGTCTTCCATGCCGTCCCTAGGAGGGGTGTGTCACTTGAGTGGGTTGAGTCACTGACATGATCTTCCTGTCCGGGTTGGCGCCCCCCTTGGGTTTGTGCTGTGGGGGAGATCTTTGTGGGCTATATTCGGCCTTGTCTCAGGATAGTAAGTTGGTGGTTGAAGATATCTCTCTAGTGGTGTGGGGGCAAAGTGGGTGGGGTTATATCCTGCCTGGTCATAGGACCATGCCTCAGGACTACCTGGCCTGATTACTCCTTGCTGTCCCCAGTCCACCTGGTCGTGCTGCTGCTTCAGTTTCAACTGTTCTGCCTGCGGCTATGGAACCCTGACCTGTTCACCGGACGTGCTACCTGTCCCAGACCTGCTGTTTTCAACTCTCTAGACACAGCTGGAGCGGCAGAGATACTCTGAATTCTCGGCTATGAAAAGCCAACTGACATTTACTCCTGAGGTGCTGACCTGTTGCACCCTCTACAGCCACTGTGATTATTATTATTTGACCCTGCTGGTCATCTATGAACATTTGAACAACTTGGCCATGTTCTGTTATAATCTCTAACCGGCACAGCCAGAAGAGGACTGGCCACCCCTCATAGCCTGGTTCCTCTCTAGGTTTCTTCCTAGGTTCCGGCCTTTCTAGGGAGTTTTTCATAGCCACCGTGCTTCTACACCTGCATGGCTTGCTGTTTGGTGTTTTAGGCTGGGTTTCTGTACAGCACTTTGTGACATCAGCTGATGTAAGAAGGGCTTTATAAATACATTTGATTGATTGCAGTTGTTACATCAATAAACCTTATCTAACCATGTGGCGCTAAAATGATTGGTATAAAAAAATGAGTAATTTTCTATGAACTTACTGTTTGTGTACAATGTTCTGCATTGTTTGTAATTCTGGAGCAGAAACTGGAGATCTTCTGAGTGAGAGAAAGACTGCAGGCATTCATCCAGGCCAGAGGAGCCAGCACTCAGCAACAATGCAGTCTAGGGAAAAGAGGGACACAAATAAAATGCCAAAATAGATTCCAGGCCAACTACAGTTATTAATTTGAATGCCGTTTTCTCAAGACTGTCTTACGAAAGTGATTTCTGCACCTGCTTAAAGTCTGGTAGTGTAAGCAGCTCTTCCAGCCGAGTGAGGAAGTCACAGACCAGTTCCTGAAGCGCTTTGTCAAAATCAGGTCTGAATTCCTCAAGGAACACCACCTGAAAAGATGGAGAGTCAGCGAGATAATGCAAAAGGAAAAAGGTTAGCCTACTTAATGATTGGTTGGGAGACCCTGCATGATCCTACTTTGGGTGCCAAGTCTTTTCTTCTCTCTTGCCAGGGTCTACTAGTTATGACTTATCATACAACAAAATGCCATTTTTCAAGGACATTATTACTAGGTTCTCCCTGGCTGTACCATCGATCCAGTCAAGCCATATGGCAGAGACTGCCTTTCCAAACTGCCTCAACTATCTGAAGCTGACTAGACACCATTCACTTTCCATTTGGATTATTTGCTGTGTCGGTTTGTTTTGCATTTTGAAGCATTTTGAGATTCTATTTTTTAATGAGAAGTGCTATATAAGCAAAATAAATGATTATTAGGTTGAGTCAGGCTAAAGAAAATGTTAAACTAAAACAGATTCAAGACAAGCTTGACATGAACAGCTACTTACTTGAACGAAGTGTTCACGCTCAACTGGGTCTGTAATCAAGCTTTGGGTGAGCTTGGCGAAGTTAGCTTCAGGTGATTCCATGCCTGCATCATAGGACTGTAAAACAATGTGGAAAACACACTGAAACCGGACGGTCATTTTTAGACTTGGTGTTAATGGGGGTGACAAATGGCACACAACTGTCCATACCAACAAACTCAAGCCCTTGATTTTAATGTGGCTGAATTATCAGGGTGTTAATTCTCTTTTAAGTGTCCAGCAGGGGGAAAAAAGTTAACATCTTGGCATTGTACTATGACATTTGATTTACCAACCTGAACCTGTGCAAGTTGAGAAGACTTTATAGAATAAAGGAGGGTTTGGAGGCTGACAGGGTGTTCAGCAGAAAATCGCCCCAAAGTTACCTGCAAGAAAAGTGGTGATGGAGTCTGATACTTTGCATAAAACTATTCTCTGCACTTCACCAATTGAAGTGATCCTGTATGAAAGATTAGACAGAATTTCTTACTCTTGCTCTCAGCCCCAAAATAAGGAGGGTCCTCTGTCTGTCAGTCATAAGTTCGGGGACAGTTTGTGTTACCACGGTCACAAACTCCTCTAATTTTCCATAGTGCTTAATGGCCCTCTGTTGTGATACCTGCCACATAAATGCAGACATCAATCGTAGAGGTGGGACCAAAAGGCGCAGGGAGGAGAGAGGGATGGGGGAATCTATAATGTGAAAAGCACAGTGTGTTACTGTTAGATGGCTAGTTAAATCAATTACGTTTAGCTATGCATATCTTAGCTACCGTTATGTCATAATAACATTGTCATAAATTTCATAACAATCCCAGCAGACAATAGCTTGCGCCGAATGTGCATGTGGACACTCAATAACATAATAATAGCTAGCTAGCTAGTCAATAACATATTATAAACTGGGTGGATGGAACCCTGAATGCTGATTGGCTGACAGCCGTGGTATATCAGACCGTATACCACAGGTATGATAAAGTATGTATTTTTACTGGTCTAATTACCTTGGAAACCAGTTTATAATAGCAATAAGGCACCTCAGGGGTTTGTGCTATATTGCCAATATACAACGGCTAATGGCTGTATCCAGGCACTCCGCGTTGCGTCGTGCTGAAAACCAGCCCTTAGCCGTGGTATATTGGCCATATACCACAACCCCTTAATTGTATTGCTTAAAAATATCGAAAGGCACAGCTAGCTAACGTTAGATATACAAGAGTTTTTGCTAGAAACTGCACAATAGCTAGCTAGATATCCAGCTACTTCCTTGACGTCAGGGTCGTTTTTCACTAGAGACTAAGTGCTAGAAAACTGGCCGAAACGTGGAGCGACGACCCGAATTTGTCCAATTAGAAACGCTCGTTTACATGTTCCGTTGCAAAACGTTTAGCTACGGTTGTTCTTATACGACCCTGGTCATAGCTAGCTAGCGACCTGGTTATTACGCCCACCTAGGTTAGAAAGCTAGCTAGCAAACACACAATATTGTTTTCTATCTTGCAAGTTACCACCAATACATACCCATTATGGCCCATGTGCCAATCAATATCTTAGCTACCTTAGCTAGTGAGCGCCGCATGAGACAGTAGAAAGTAAATCTAGCTAGCTAATGTTACCACCATAAAAGAGGATGTGAAACCTTTGCTACCACGTACTATTTTAACGTCAGTGTCCAAAAAGTCTTCAAAATAAAAGTCATCAATTATGCTAAATGTGTAATATTTAACTATCAAGATATTCAATATATGTATTTATGAACTTGATTATTGCCAATACAATCTGCATTTTAGTTATTACTAACTGTATTTACATGTAACCATTAACTTCATCATTAGTATAATAAGAGGTCTAAGACATCTGTAACAAGGGCATTGTAGACTAACATGAGACATCTACATCATCATACCCTTATAGACCATATCTGTCTAAAATAGTATGCCTACTAATCACTTCCTCATGCTGTGATTGTGAATTGAATAGTCATAATCAATGGCAGCCTAAGATGTGTCCCTATCAAGGAAAACTATGTAAGGGTAGGGCTTACATCTGTTATATACTTACATTTTTTATTATGCGAGCCACTTGACCTACTGAAGCTTCATGGGGGTGGAGTCATAATTCTCTGTGACATGTCAGACCAAGGGACCATAGGGAATTTGGTCATTTCTGATAGTTGAAAAGGTACCCAGAAATGTGTTTACCTGTGTTGTTCATGATGCCTCTCCATTGATAATCACTTCATGCCAAAATAGAGCATGGCAGTCATACATACTAAACCCTGTTCATACATTTCCCTGTACACTATTCAGGAAATGCTGATTGCACCCACAATTCTATGAAAACTGTATGGAAAAGGGTGAATGTTTTCAGAAACCATGTGTTGTGAGTAGGGTTGCACATTTTGGGGAATATAGAGGTGGAAACTTTGTGGGAATTAACGGAAATATATGCAAAGTAATATTAATACCACTTAAATGTAGATGTTTTTTGCATTGGATATATTTACCATATATGGATACAGAAACATAAACCTTTTACCTTATCATAAGTAGACATAATTGCAAATGATTCAATCCTTCCAATAGAAATAAAAACAATGTAGTTACAAATCGTGGGATGAAATCATGGGATGATTTCACTGAACAACAAAAAAAAGGGAATAGTGAATGATCCCCAATGATCCATCGCATCTCCCAAAAACGTTTTCAACATACATCTGTAAAATTATAGTCTAGAAACTAAAGCTTTGGTTGTCTTCCTCTCAGGTTTCCTCCTCAATCAGACTCTGAGGCCTTATCTTCACTGTCACTTTCCAACTTTGTTGAGGATGGCTCGTTGTCAGGCTCAAAAAGCCTAAAATTTGCCCAGATGGCCACCAGTTTATCAACCCTTGTATTGGTCAGCCTGTTGCGTGCTTTGGTGTGTGTTCCCAAGCAAGGACCAGTTGCGCTCCGAGGCGGCTGATATTGGTGGGATTTGGAGAATGATGGAGGCAACAGGGGAAAGAGCCTCAGATACACAAAGTCCCTTCCACCAGGTGGCTGTTGAGATATGTTGGCACGACTGCCATATTGCATGTCCATCCCAAAGCCCTTGCTTGGAAGTGTACTTCGCCAGACTGCCAAGAACCTTGCCCTCATCCAGGCCAAGGTGGCGAGACACAGTAGTGATGACACCATAGGCCTTGTTGATCTCTGCACCAGACAGGATGCTCTTGCTAACATACTTCGGGTCCAACATGTAAGCTGCGGCGTGTATGGGCTTCCGGCAGAAGTCTTCACGCTTTTTGATGTATTTCAGACCTGCAGTTCTCTCTGCTTGGAGCAACAGTGAAGTGGACAGGGCAGTACGGATTTCTTCTCTTACATCTGCAAGCAGTCTGAACATCAGACAGGATGGCATTGTCTCCCTTAATCCATGCCATGGCTACTGTCATAGGTTTCAGGAGTTTCAGGCTGCTTACCACTCTCTCCCAAAATACATCATCCAGGAGGATCCTCTTGATGGGGCTGTCCATATCAGCAGACTGTGATATGGCCATTTCTTTGAGACTCCTTCCCCTCCAGGAGACTGTCAAACATGACAACACCACCCCAACGGGTGTTGCTGGGCAGCTTCAATGTGGTGCTCTTATTCTTCTCATTTTGCTTGGTGAAGTAGATTGCTGTTATACCTTGATGACCCTTCACATACCTAACCATTTCCTTGGCTCTCTTGTAGTGTATCCATTGTTTTCAGTGCCATGATATCCTTGAGGAGCAGATTCAATGCATGAGCAGCACAGCCAATGGGTGTGATGCGAGGGTAAGACTCCTCCACTTTAGACCAAGCAGGCTTCATGTTCGCAGCATTGTCTGTCACCAGTGCAAATACCTTCTGTGGTCCAAGGTCACTGATGACTGCCTTCAGCTCATCTGCAATGTAGAGACCGGTGTGTGTTGTCCCTAGTGTATGTGCTCTTGTAGAACACTGATTGAGGGGTGGAGATTATGTAGTTAATTATTCCTTGCCCACGAACATTCGATCACCCATCAGAGATGATTTCAATACAGTCTGCTTTCTCTATGATTTGCTTGACCTTCACTTGAACTCTGCATCCAGCAAATGAGTAGATAAAGTATGTCTGGTTAGACGGGTGTTTGCTGGGCAAAGAATATTCAGAAATCTCTTCCAATACACATTGCCTGTGAGCATCAGAGGTGAACCAGTTGCATACACAGCTCGAGCAAGACATTCATCAGCATTTCTCTGACTATGTTCCTCCATTGAGTCAAAAAAACTTCTGATTCCAGGAGGACCATGAGCTGTTGCTATTGATAAGGTGCCTGATTCATCATTTTCAACTCAAATAGAAGTAGAGGGACTTTTGTCAGAGGTTGCTTGTTGTGAGTGCTGAGGGAACTTTATGCACTTGGCCAGATTATTCTGCATCTTTGTTGCATTCTTTACATATGATTTGGCACAGTATTTGCAAATGTTCACAGCTTTTCCTTCTACATTAGCTGCAGTGAAATGTCTCCACACATCAGACAGTGACATTTTCCTGTAAAGATTAGAAAAAAAAGAGTAAAAAAAACACAAATACAATTCCATGTACAGGTATAGTTAAGCAGTTAGATTAAACAACTCCTTTGTAAGATAAATGTTTTAAAATGAAACCTGTATGGAAACAGGTGAATTAACAACTCTTCAGTTAGCAGGCTCAAATAAGCTAACACCCACATGGTAGCAAAAACTAACTAGCATAAATTATTAAGTTAGAAAAAATTAAGTTAGAAATTATTTAAACACTTTTCTGTAGGCTACTGTTTACTAGTTAACAAAAAATAATGTATGTCATATAAAATATATTCACCCCACCCAGTATTGTAATGAAAACTTACCAGAAAGCATGTAGTCCTTGGCTCAGACAGTGTAGTAGTGTGGGTTCAATAGCATCTCATTAGTTAGTATGCAAGATCTTGAGAATCAGCTGTACATGTGATGGAAGAATGCTCTGTGCATGTAGAGGGTTGCAATTCCATTGAATTGGGGATAGTTTAACCAAAATATGCCACAAGACCTAGAATTGCCTTATGTGTATCCTACAAAAAAAGTGTAACTTTTATGAGCTAACTTTTTTGATGAATTTAAGCAAAAGTCCCCAAATTCCGGGCTTAACTTCCCATGGAAAATTTCCGGAAAGTTTCTGACCCTTTGCAACCCTTGTTGTGAGCAGCCAATAACCCAGAAAACAGAATATACAATCTAATGGCGTTGCGATAGCATGTGATTGTGCAGGTTGTGCAGGTTGGTCACATGTAACACAGAGAGCGCACAGTGCTGAGTGCCCCTAAAAAAATAAATCAATAAATAGAAGCTTAAGTATTAAAACCTTTAATAATAGGTATAACAAAGAATATCACAACCCTCCAAATATAACACCAGGAAATACACTTTTCTAGATTCCTTGAAAGTCTAGAAATACGCTTATCAAATAACACATTATCATTATCACTGTTAAGAGTAAATACTTATATTACAATTGCACATGCATTTCATCAGTTCAATCTCTATCCATGACTACCGCTCCTATTACATAAACATGTGTACATGCAAACAGCTCTACATGTCTATAATACATCTGTAAAGGAATAATATTTGTAATGAGAAAAACAGAACATCACATGAAACTATAAAGTAGCTTCTTAACTGGTCCAGTAGATTGGCAACCAAATCAGCTACTTGATGAGGTTCTGAGACATGATGTATAGAGAAAGACTAGAGTCTACACCCCTGTCACCTTCCAAAGCCCCTCCCCCATCCGTGAATGACGCCATTGCCACACGTTCTTGGAAAACCTACACTGGACAATTCCTTTGTTTCTGTGTTAATGATAAATTCTTAGTTGTTCCAATTAAATTCTGTGCATGAAGCCATTGCAGAGGGTTTGTTTGAAATCTACAATGAAAAATGCAGTTGTTTCCATGTTAACAATAACTAGAACACCCATTAATCTCTCTGGACTAGTATTGATTTTTCCTCATAACTTGTTGCTTCGCTAGCGAATTGCACTCCCAACTACCCTCTAAGAGGATTACTCAAAAGTGAGAGGTAGGACTGGGGGGGGGGGGGGAGAGTATTGGGACATTTTTCCGTGCGCAGGGCAGCGTTCAACAATTTGAAGGACCACCTCCTAGTCTCTCCATGGCATAGCCTCGGGACATGCCAACATGTGCCAACATTTTTATGTTAAGGCTGTCATGATAGATTGCTGGTACGGCCACATGTCCAGCCACGGCGGCCACATGTCCAGCCATCGCGGCCGCATGTCCAGCCATGGCAGTCGCATGTCCAGTCATGGCACTCGCATTAGTAGGATTCTCCTTCATATGATAGCTTGGTTGTGAACTGCGCTTGGAATTATTTGGGCAACGAGGCCGTGAATAAGGCTTCTGCCCTGAATGAACAAGCAAATGTTTCTTTAAGCAGGTTTTCCGGATAAAACTCCTTCCACATTCATTACAAGTGAAAGGACGCTCTCCAGTATGCCCACGCATGTGGACGACTAAATGGCTCGACTTAGTAAAACGTTTGTCACACTCTTTGCATTGGTAGGGTTTCTCCCCAGTGTGAAAGCGCTGGTGTACCTGCAGATTCCCTGCTGACTGAAAGGTCTTCCCACATACAGAGCACATGTACGGTCTCTCCCCTGTGTGGATCCTTATGTGCACATTGAGATTACCTTTCTGAGTGAAACATTTTCCACAGTAGGAGCAGGGGAAGGGACGATAATTCAAATGAGTACGCACGTGATCCTTAAGGCGTCGGTTTGTTACAAAGGACTTTCCACATTGGTGGCAATGGTGAGTTTTCGGAAGCTGCAATCCTTTCTTCTTCTTTGGAAGGTGCGACGATGGCCTCAGATCCGACCTCTTGTGGGCTTCCACATGGTGCACGAGGCTGGGCAAGTTGCTGAAGGTAATTCCACATGTGTGACAGTCAAGAGTTTGCGGGATTCCGTGAATTTTTTCGTGAGCATGCAGTTGATCCATTTCGGAAAAGGCCATTGCGCAATGACGGCACTGGAATGGTTGTTGCTGTGGCGTCTTAAAACTCTTCCCGCTCTGTGGACAGATGTACATGACTTCGTTGTGTGGACACTGGTGTCTCAATTTCTCACGCAGAGAACCAAACTCTCTCCAGCACTTCAGGCAGCTAAAGGCAGTGCCCACACATTGCATCCTCTTATGGTTTGACAGACTTGTAAAGAATTTGAATCTATTCCCGCAGTTGGAGCACTTGTATGGATTATCCCCACAGTGAATTTGCTGGTGTTGGACAAGTTGAGACTGATAATTAAAGCACTTCCCACACTGAGGACACTGGTGGAAAATGTTCATGTGTGATGAACTGGAAGTAGATGGGGCACACTCATTTGAAGCTGAAGAAAGGGGAGTCAACACCTGAAACGATACCCCTGCAACAGTGTCTGCGGAAAAATGAATACAAATATTGAAATACTCATGAGGAAGTTTCCCCTACCATTGCCCCACAATGGTCAACTGGAGGCTTTCCAAAGGGTAAATGTACTAAAAGTTTGTGAGGTCTCACCTGTATCACCACCTTGCATGATACTGGTAGGAGAAAGACCAGAACCAGCCCTGTAAAAAGCACAAAACAGAAATGCAAATAGTTGACTATTACTGGGTCAAGTGGTAAGTTTGTTTGATAGACTGTCCAAATGCAAATGGTTATTTACCAACTGTACCGTTTGAAATAACAAAATTAAATTTATTCTCATACCTTTTCTGTTTTGGGTCATCCTCTACATCAATATCATCTTCATTCCCTTCATCACAGGTTTCATCGCAGCCTATAATATCTCTTGTGCTCCCCATTTCCACTAAATGTGATGCCAACTCCATCCTTTGGCAGTCTCTGCTTTGTATCCCAGTCCTCATCCCCACACCAGTGTCCAGATTGGTACGGTTTAACTGGTCAGGGAAGGCATCGGATTCAATATCTGATTCCTGAGGAATGTCAGAGGAGGAAACTACACAGACAAAAACAAATACATTAAAAACACACTTTTTGTTATCTAGGTGACTGTTCTGAACACCTAGAGGCAAAACTTCTCAAATCCATAAATTACATTTTAATCCGTCACCTTATTTGACTAATCCTTCCAACTTTAAATCCCTTTCAAATGAACAAGGAAGGTAAGTAACATGGTGAGAGGAACTTCCTGCACATAAATCATATTATTCTCCTCAGATGCAGTTGTTACATCAATAAACCTTATCTGACCATGTCGTGCTAAAATGATGCATAAAAAAATGAGTAATTTTCTATGAACTTACTGTTTGTGTACAATGTTCTGCATTGTTTGTAATTCTGGAGCAGAAACTGGAGATCTTCTGAGTGAGAGAAAGACTGCAGGCATTCATCCAGGCCAGAGGAGCCAGCACTCAGCAACAATGCAGTCTAGGGAAAAGAGGGACACAAAATGCCAAAATAGATTCCAGGCCAACTACAGTTCTTAATTTGAATGCCGTTTTCTCAAGACTGTCTTACGAAAGTGATTTCTGCACCTGCTTAAAGTCTGGTAGTGTAAGCAGCTCTTCCAGCCGAGTGAGGAAGTCACAGACCAGTTCCTGAAGCACTTGGTCAAAATCAGGTCTGAATTCTTCAGGAAACACCACCTGAAAAGATGGAGTCAGTGAGATAATGCAAAAGGGAAAATAATTAGATCAATGAATTATTGTTTGAGAGACCCTGCATGATCCTAGCCTGGGTGCCATGCCTGTTTCTGCTGTCTTGGCACCCAGGCTAGCACAATCCAGTACCCAAAAAAAAAGGAATCATTGTTGTGGCATGTAAGGCTGCATGTTGTAGCACTTTTGACCAATCACACCAGATTTTTTCACATCAGATCTGATTGGTCAAAATACCACTTACTGAAAAACAAATCTGAATTGGGCTGTCTGTGTAAACACAGCGTAGACAAATTAATGTTAGTGAATGACTAGTTATGATTTATAATAGCATAGGCCTATTCACTATTCAAATGCTATCTTGTTGACTAAAATCTTACTGAATCTCAACTCAACTATATTTTCCACAACCATAACTAACTTGAGTCAGGCCAGAGAAAATGTTCAAGTAAAGGCCTGCCCAGACTGCATGATTTTAACCGCCTTATGACACGATTTTGCCATCCAGACAAAATGTCCACGTTGTGGGTAAATTCTTAGGTCGTAAACGATTGTCGAACATCTTGGCTTGTTCAATGTGACAGGGTCTGCCGATTAAAGGAAAACTCCACTCTTTTGGTATTTGTTTCATTAGTCCATTGTTGATGTAGCCCCAAAATGTTTTGATGTCAGCAATCGAGTTAAGATGTATAACTTTCAAAATACAGCTGCGTTTTGCATCATCATATAATGCTGCATTTTGGTATTTGTGTATTTCGAAAGTTCTATATCTTGAGAACTCGATTGCTGACATGTGCCCTCCAAGCTCACCACTAAGCTATGGACCCTGGGATTAAACACCTCCCTCTGCAATTGGATCCTAGACCTCCTGACGGGCCGCCCCCCCCAGGTGGTGAGGGTAGGCAACAACACATCCGCCATGCTGACCCTCTACACGGGGGCCCCTCAGGGGTGCGTGCCTAGTCCCCACCTGTACTCCCTGTTCACCCACGACTGTGTGGCCGCTCACAACTCCAACACCATCATTAAGTTTGCAGATAACATAACGGTGGTGGGCCTGATCACTGACGATGATGAGACAGCCTACAGGGCGCTACAGAGAGCAGCGCGTACGGCAAAGCTGCCTGCCATCCAGACCTCTATACCAGGCAGTGTCAGAGGAAGGCCCAAAAAATGGTCAAAGACACCAACCACCCAAGTCATAGACTTGCTTCCGCATGGCAAGCGGTACTGATGAACCAAGTCTGTTACCAACAGGACCCTGAACAGCTTCTACCCCCAAGCCATACGACTGTTAAATAGTTAATCAATAGCTACACAGAGTATCTGCATTGAACTCTTAAATCATCACAGCATGCTGCTTTTACTGTTTATTATCTATCCTGTAGCAGTTAGGAAGGCACAACCACACTGTGCCTACTCTCCCACTTACACTGTTTCTCTCTCCTTCCACAGACTCCCTGGAAGGGGAGTTACGGACTCTGCCAGTGAGGCCACACCACCGCAAGAGACTACAGGTGGCTGCCATCTTCAACCACCCTCTTGCCTGAACTGCTTGTGGACTAGAACGCAAGAGACACTAAAAGCTAAAGCATCTGAAACTTTTACTCTTTGGTTGTGTGTTTTCTCATTGCCGCTTGTGTAGTCGGGCACACCCCACTCTTCTCGACATATGGTGGAGAATGCAGACGTCTGAGTAAAAACACAACTAATTGCATTTTTTGTAACTTTTTTTGTGCAAGAGCGGAACCATGTCTAATCCTGGAGTTGGAAACTTGGAAAACATGCTGGGATAACTCATACATCTTCATGGAGTCAGCCAACAGATCTCTGATACCATGGTAGAAGGCATGGCCGGCTCATACAACAGATTACCCACCTCAGAGGTACCCTGGAAGATCAAAGGAGGCCTGTTGGAACAGCTTAGGGTTCCAGTCCCTCTTCGCTCACCCGCCAGTAAGGCAAGAGAGACACTCACTAAGATGACTGATGCTGATGACCCAGAGGCTTTGCTCTTGATGTTTGAGAGTGGCAGAGAGAGAGAGTTATGGGACCGGATGACATAGCCGCTCTTGTAGCTCGTATCTTACAGGAGGCCCAACAAGGCTATCAGGATCTGGGGACAGTAGGGGTCATTAACTATGACCATTTGAAGGAGGAGATCCTGAGCAGATTAAGGCTCAACCCCTTTGCAATGCGCCCAACGGTTCAGAACCTGGGAATAACAAGCTGGCCAGGTACCCCGGGCCCAATTATACCACCGAAGGCGGCTTGGGAAAGAATTGTCTGAAGCCATAAGGCAACTCTGTGGATGATGTGAACAACAAAGTTGTCCTGGACCAGTTCATGAGAACTGGCCTTCCCTATGATCTGCACAAAGCAGCCACCCAACAATGCCCTCAGACTTACCAGGACATGATTTAGCTGGTGGAAAAGTTGGGGGCTTCAAAAGATGCACTTAAGTCAAACTAACAGGAACGACCTTCACCTATGAAGAAACAACCTGACAACCTTTTTCCTCAAGAAAATATGAGCCTCCCAAAACTGCCGCTTACTTCCCGGCCAGAGAGGAGCGACATAATGTTGTCTGGTGCAGAAAATGTGAGGCCAAGGGTACCCTACTCGACTAACAGATGAGCAAATGCCTACAGGCCCACTGGCGATTGCCACCTGTGGGACCTGAGGGAGGAGGGAAGTGAGGTACCTGCTCGCTAGTATCTAGTGCAACCTATTCTGGCAGAGCAGTCACGCTGATACGGCCAGAATAGATTCCTGTAGGGGGTCTTCGAAACCACAACACCCTACCCCTCACCTGCATCCATGGGGACACCAAAGACATCCCACATCCGGTTCAACACTGATTGTGGGGCATGGACAACCCCTCTGCTCGAGTCGAAACTGCCTGGGATTTGAGTCTTTGAGGCTGCTGGGGTAAGCAAAAATTAATTTCGCACTACCTCTGCTCTTCACCACACCCATAGACCCAAGCCTTTGCTGTCTGTTCTGAGGGGGCAACATACTAAAAAACGTTCTCGCCAGCAGAGATCGGTAAAGGTGCTGCTGGGTGATGCCGCACAACCAGACCAGCCTGAGGACAACGGAGATACCGCTGATGTGGAAGGTGAGCCTCCCCTACATATCAATGACTTCTCAGTTCTGTTGCAGTGCCGTTTTGGTGATGCCCAGAGACCAAAACCTCGCAAATGCCCTTTGGTGACTCCTTACGTTGCCCTTCATCAAGGGCTACTCTATCGGTTAACGAAGTAGGCGAAGAACTTATATCCTCCTAGTGCCCAAAGTGTATGTTCCAGTTGTTCTCCAACTTGCCCACTCTCACATCTTGGGCACTCATCTGGGTGAGGAAAAGACAATGGAACGAATACTACAGAAGTTTTACTGGCCCGGGAATCTACATGCCTGTCTCACGGTACTGTCAGAGGTTTCCCACCTGTCAGCAGACTGCCCCAGTAGGGCGTACCCCGCTACCCATCATTGAGACCCCATTTGATAGACTAGGGATAGACCTAGTTGGACCTCTCCCAAAGTCTGGGAAAGGATACTGATATATCCTGGTGGTGGTAGACTATGCCACCAGGTACCCAGAGGCAATTATCCTATGAACCATCACTACCAAGGCCATAGCCAAGGAGTTGGTACATATGTTCGCAAGGGTGGGCCTTCCTAGAGTTCAATCCTGGTGACCGAGTGCTCCTTCTCCCCACCACAGAAAGCAAGTTCCTCACCCGGTGGCAGGGGTCCTACGCAGTCATGGAGAAACTAGACCCAGTGACGTACGGGATAAACCAGACAGATCGCCGTAAACGAGAGCAAGTATATCACATCAACCTTCTGAAGAAGTGGGAGGATGATGTTACTGTGGCCTTTGTCTCCAGAGCTTCCTCAGGAAATACCCAGAGATGTCATAAACATGGGCCAAGACCTTGCTCCCCAACAACTCCAAGAGGTAAGACACTTTGTTGATCAGTACACGGATATGTTTTCCTCTTTGCCAGGGCGGACAGATGTGCTAGAGCAGGATATCCTTACGCTACCTGGGAAGACTGTACACGTCAAGCCGTATAGGGTCCTTGAAGCTCATCGCAAAGCCATCTGCTCCGAGGTCAAAAATGTGTGAGTTGGACGCCATAGAGGAGTCAAAAAGTCAGAGGGCCAGCCCTATCGTCCTGGTATCCAAGCAACTGACCTTATCCAACCACCAAGACTCAGGTGAGAGCCTTCATGGGACTGGCCAGTTACTACCGGCGGTTTATTCTGTGAATCTTCAAACCTCGCTCTGTTCAGGACCAGTCCTGAGGTCACCAGACTACTCCAAGCCTTTCGTTGTCCAAACAGACGCCTCTGGAACTGGACAAGGAGCCGTCCAGTCCCAGGTCTGGGATGGTTAAGAACATTATGCTTTATTGATCAGTCAAAAGCTCCTACCTAGGGAACCGAAGTATGCTACTGTAGAAAAATAATGTCTGGAAAATAATGTCTGGCTATAAAATAGGCTGCCTGCTCCCGATCCTACCATTTCATGGGAAGGCAGTTCACCCTGGAGACAGACCACGCACCCTTGCAGTGGATGGCCAAGGACACCAATGACCGGGTGACTGACTGGTTCCTCGAGCAACAACCATACAACTTTGTGGTTCGACATGAGACCAGGGTCTGCTCATGGGAACGCTGATGCCCTCTCCCGGCTCCATTTTCTCTTCTACCAATTCCTTTCATGGCTCAGAGTTAAAGGGAGGGGTGTGTGGCACCATGAGAGGCATGGGCATAGGTTTGGCTGAAGGACTCTCAGTGCAGCAACATGGACAAAGCCACCCACCTTAGCACAGGAGTAAGGTGCGCTCACTTCAGCCCCATGGACAACGGCACTCAGTTCAGCACTGTGCAAGGCTGCACTACCTTCAGCACCAGGCCAGCCACAGCGCTGCTCACCCAACACACCTGTGCAGGATTACTAATCAGCACACCTGCAAGGAATTCCCTAATCAACTGACTGGCACAAGAGTGCAGGCTGGACTTAACTCAAGTGAGCAGTTAGGAAGACACAGCATGCCTACTCTCCCCTTCCACAGACTTCTTAGAAGGAGTGTTACGGACTCTGCCAGTGAAGCCGCACCGCCGTCTTCAAACACCCTCTGGCCTGAAAAGTTTGTGGACTACAATGCCAGAGACACAAAAACCTAATGTGAAAGCATCTGAAACTCGAACTCGTGTTTACACTCATTGCCGCTTGTGTAGTCGGGCACAACCCACTCTTCCCGACAGTACCCTGTGTATATAGCGAAGTTATTGTTACTCATTGTATTTATTTCTCATTTATATTATCTCTTTTCTCTGCATTGTTGGAAAGGGACACATTATCAGAACCTTACATTTTACATTTTAGTCATTTAGCAGACGCTCTTATCCAGAGCGACTTACAGTACATAATGCACATTCACTAATAATGACTAACTTAACGTAGCAGGCATTAGGCTACAGAAAATGAACACAGGTTAAATTAAGCTTTATTTATACAGCACATTTCAGCCATGGAATGCAACAATGTTCTTCACCGGAAAAAAAAAAGAAGCTATATTTACTACACAATAAGAGGATGAATAACAAACTGAACAACTAAAAAGCACCCTAAGGAAAAGCAAAGCTAAAATGGTGTGTTTTAAGATATTTTTTAAAACATTCACAGTTTTGGCCCTCCTCAGGTTCTCTGGCAGGCTATTCCAGAGGCTGGGGGCATAGTAACTAAAGGCTGCCTCTCCATGACTCCTGGTCCTAGGCTTTGGGATAGTTAAAAGGCCAGTGCGCCAGAGGGACCTACTGTACTGGACACATAACTTAAAAGCATGCCTGACATGTATTGGGGTGCACAATCTTGGATTGATTTAAAAACCAATAGAAATTCATTCTAAAAACGCAGACAGCCAGTACGAGACCTTAAAATCGGTGTAATGTGTGCTGTCCGTCTGGTCTTGGTCAGTACCTGTGCTGCAGTATTCTGTATGTTTTGCAGTTAACCAATGGCTTTCTTGGGTAGACCAGACAGAAGAGCATTACAGTAATCAAGCCTGCTTGTAATAAAAGCATGGATGAGTCTCTCTGCATCAGCCTAAGAGAGAAATGGCCACACCGTGGCAATGTTCCTCAGGTGGTAAAAAGATGTCACATTCCTAACGTGTGATTCGAAATGGAGTTCCGACTAAAATAACACCTAGGTTTTTTACCTGGTGTTTTATCCGTATTGTCCGCGAATTAATAGTTGCGGACAGATTCTCTCTGTGCTTTGGCTCCAACAACATGTACCTCAGTCTTGACTTGATTTAGTTGGAGGAAGTTGTGAGCCATCCAAGTATTTCAATCACGAATACAGTCTAATAATTTATCCGTGGAGCTAAAATCCTCTGGTGACACTAATGTAAAAAGTTGTATCGTCTGCGTAGCAGTGAAAACCAATGATGTGCTTTCTGATAATGCTGCTAAATGCTGTAACATTTATAAACTGAACCGGACCCAAAATCGAACTTTGTCAAACACCACGTGATGTGTTCACCAAGGGTGACAAACCTCAGACTGGTTAAACAGGTACTAAACCAATTTAGAGCTGGACCGGCGAGGACAACCCACCTCTCCAGAAGGACATCATGGTCAACAGTGTTGAATGTAGCACTTAGATGCACAAGATGCTCTCTCAGAATATCATAATGGACCTGTAACTTTTACTTTTTCTACTTACGCTCCTCCTTTCTGCAATTTCTCTTTAATGTATTAGTTTCCTCTCTCAAATGCAAATAGCGAGTTGAAACCGCTTGTCAAGGAGGAAGACGTGATCTCTCATCTTTGTTGTTGTGAGTGACAGGGAGAGTGGCTTGGTGTGTGTAAACCAGAGCAAGAGGTGAAGCGAGCAGTTTCACGCACACTAAAATCTGTCCAAAATAAGCCCAATGCGTTTCAAATGGGCTTATTTTGGACCTAAGCTTGCCTTCGGGACAACAACCCCAATTGTTAGGGCGAAGACATGCATCTCATCATTACATACAGATCTCTGGTGTAAAATGGGAAGGCGCACAACATCACAGAAGGAGCGAAGGAGACGAGACCAAAAAGACAACATGAAAACAAGTGGACATAAACACTCATAAAAATTTAAAAATAAAAACACTTGATTCTTGCGATATAGTTACTTGGAATATTGTACAAAAAAATTGCAAATTATTTTGATAGTTGCCCAGCCCTACAATGGACTAATAAAACAAATACCAAAGGATAGTTTTTGGGTGGAATTTTTATTTAAATACCTCTACTTTTCCTAAGCTCCGAAAAAGTTATGGCAGTATCAATAAGAAAACGACCAGCAATGACACCATTCATAAAAAATAAAACATTTAAATCACACTTTGTAGAATGAAAGCTTGGTGCAAGTAATTGGCTCTGTAGTTATAAAGAACCATCACACCTTGAATGTCAAAATTGCAATGCTTTTATTTAGTAATGCCAATGATTATGCTATGGGGATTATATTCGGCATTAGCTTTTCCATGTTGTGATGAGCCTCTTCAATTCGAGAGTTTAGCTTTTTAATACAAGGACCGCTCAGTCACAGAGGTAGGAGGAGCAGTGTCTGTCAATCAACATAGGAACAGCTTGTTGTTTTTCTTTTGACGCCAATGCTTGATACGCCCAGTTGACGTAGACTAAGTCGACTGACGTAGCCTCGCAAGCCAATCGCAGAATATGACGACAGAACTGAGGTAAACCTTACAACCCAGCCAGGTTGATGTCAAGATTTTAAATTTGGTCACGTTGCACAGTGTGACATGTAATAATCGTAAAAGACTGAATCTGATGTAGTGTGGGAAGGCCTTGTAGGTTCAAGACAAGCGTGGCATTAACAGCTACTTACTTGGACGAAGTGTTCACGCTCAACCGGGTCTATAATCAAGCTTTGGGTGAGCTTGGCAAAGTTAGCTTCAGGTGATTCCATGCCTGCATCATTGGACTGTAAAACAAAGTTTAAAAAAAAGAATCATTTTTAGACTTTCAGACAAATCCCGCACAACCATCCATACCAACAATCTTAAAACTCTTGTTTTTAAATATTTCTGAATTATGAGGGTGTTAATTATCTCATAAGTGTCCAGCAGAACAAAATGTCCAATCTTGGCATTGTATTCATACTTTGATTCACCAACCTGTGCATGTTGAGAAGACTTTATTCTATAAAGGAGAGTCCGGAGACTGACAGGGTTTACCTGCAAGAAAAGTGATCAAGTCTGATACTTTGCATAAAACTATTTTCTACATTTTACCTATACACTAAGAAAGTCCCCCTGCTTCCTGGATAACGTTGCATACTGTTTTTTAATGGGCTTCAAGATTATATCATCAAATTCATGAAAACACAGTAATTTCAGATGTGAAATTCTACCTGATGCCTTATGGTTTTCGATTTAAAAAATCAATTGAAAACCTTCATAAAAGGCATCAGGTAGAAGTAAATTAATCCATGAATACAACTAGAATGTAATATCTTAAATGCCCATGTTTTCATGATTTTTTAAAGCCCATTCAAAAACAGTATGTGACAGGATGTAGGTGGGACTGTCCCAGCATATTGAAGTGATTCTGTATGGCATAATATGTGGCATTTCTTACCCTTGCTCTCAGACCCAAAATAAGGAGGGTCCTCTGTCTGTCAGTCATAAGTTCGGGGACAGTTTGTGTTACCACGGTCACAAACTCCTCTAATTTTCCATAGTGCTTAATGGCCCTCTGTTGCGCTACCTGCCACATAAATGCAGACATCAGCCGTAGAGGTGGGACCAAAAGGCGCAGAGAGGAGAGCGGAATGGGGGAATCTATAATGTGAAAAGTACAGTGAAGTGTGTTAGATGTTTAGCTAAATCAATTCCATTTTGTAGAAACATTAACATAGCAGAACTAACTAAATTAGCTAGTTTTGCATATCTTAACTACATATAGTTATTCATTGAGTGATAAGAAATGTTACGGTTGATATAGCATTGCCAGCAGATAGCTAACGTTAGCCAACTTAACGTTAATAGCTTAGCTTGCACTTACGTATTAGCTATAAGGCTAGCTTGCACAGAACGTGCGCAAATGGACACATAATACAAAACTGAACGTCAGTTAGTCAATAATATAACAGATCGCCGTAGCGGCACTGCTAGATAGATCAAGGGGTTTTGCTAAAAACGGAAAAGTAGGCCTAGCTAGCTACCCAGCTACTTCCAAGAGATCAGGGTCGTGTTCATTAGACACCGAAGGAGAACAAAACGGACCGAAACGGACAGGGACAGCCTGAACTTATCCAATAAGAAACGCTCGTTTTAGTAAAGTGTACACGAATGAGGACAACCCTGCCTGATCATGGCTAGTTGGCCACCTAGCTAGAAAACACAACCTAGACAGATTAACAAGAAAAAACACAATATTGTTTTATATAATACGTTACCACGAATACATACCCATTATCGCCCATGTGCCAATCAGTATCTTAGCTACCTTTGCTAGTGAGCGCCGCATGAGACGGTAGAAAGTAAACCTAGCTAGCCAACGTTACTTCCAACGAACAAAGAGGATGTGAAACCTTTGCCACCAGTAGGCCGATTACTCCAGCGTCCAAAATTGTCTTCAAAATAAAAGTCCTAATTACGGGTTCACAGCAATGATGTACTGTACACTGAGTGTACAAAACATTAAGAGCACCTTCCTAATATTGAGGTGCACCCCCTGTCCTCAGAACAGCCTAAATTCGTCGGGGCATGGATTCTACAATTCTGGCCTAGGTTGACTCCAATTCTTCCCACAGTTGTGTCAAGTCGGCTGGATGTCCTTTGGGTGGTGGACCATTCTTTATACACACTGGAAACTGTTGAGAGTGAAAAACCCAGCAGAGTTGCAGTTCATAACACAAACCGGTGCACCTGGCACCTACTACCATACCCCGTTCAAAGGCACGTAAATAGTGTGTCTTGCCCATTCACCCACTGAATGGCACACATACACAATCCATGTCTCAATTATCTCAACACCTAAAAATCCTTATTTAACCTGTCTCCTCCCATTCATCTACACTGATTGAAATGGATTTAATGCTGCAATATGTCATATTTTTAGGCAAACAAATGTACATAGAGATGTGAGTTATAGATCTGTCATTCTCATTGAAAGTCTAAGAAGCGGTATGTGGGTATGTACGGATGTATTGTGATGGAAGGTGTGGTGTGTGTTTTTGTGTTTGGAAAAGTGTGGAGTTAAGTGAGTGACAATTGCAACACTATCTGCAGTAAAGTATGGGGACGGGGTCGCACTCGGCTAATCAGAGAGGGGGGGTATTAATTGTGGCCCTGGTGGCACAAAATAAATCGAATCAAATGTTATTTGTCACATTTAATTTAATTTTTAATTTTTTTAATTTCACCTTTATTTAACCAGGTAGGCAAGTTGAGAACAAGTTCTCATTTACAATTGCGACCTGGCCAAGATAAAGCAAAGCAGTTCGACAACATACAAAAACACAGAGTTACACATGGAGTAAAACAACATACAATCAATGATGCAGTAGAAAAAAATAAGACTATATACAATGTGAGCAAATGATGTGAGATAATGGAGGTAAAGGCAAAAAAATGCCATGGCAAAGTAAATAAAGTATGGCAAGAAAAAACACTGGAATGGTAGATTTGTAGTTTGAAGAAAGTTAAAAGTTAAAATATAAATAATATGGTGCAAAGGAGCAAAATAAATAAAATAAATAAATACAGTAGGGGAAAAGGTAGTAGTTTGGGCTCAATTAAAGATGGGCTATGTACAGGTGCAGAGATCTGTGAGCTGCTCTGACAGCTGGTGCTTAAAGCTAGTGAGGGAGATAAGTGTTTCCAGTTTTAGAGATTTTTGTAGTTTGTTCCAATCATTGGCAGCTGAGAACTGGAAGGAGAGACGACCAAAGGAGGAGTTGGCTTTAGGGGTGACCAGAGAGATATACCTGCTGGAGCGCGTGCTACAGGTGGGTGCTGCTATGGTGACCAGTGAGCGGAGATAAGGGGGGACTTTACCTAGCAGGGTCTTGTAGATGACCTGGAGCCAATGTGTTTGGCGACGATGATGAAGTGAAGGCCAGCCAACGAGAGCATACAGGTCGCAGTGGTGGGTTGTATATGGGGCTTTGGTGACAAAACGGATGGCACTGTGATAGACTGCATCCAGCTTGTTGAGTAGGGTATTGGAGGCTATTTTGTAAATGACATCGCCGAAGTCGAGGATTGGTAGGATGGTCAGTTTTACGAGGGTATGTTTGGCAGCATGAGTGAAGGATGCTTTGTTGCGAAATAGGAAGCCAATTCTAGATTTCACTTTGGATTGGAGATGATTGATGTGAGTCTGGAAGGAGAGTTTACAGTCTAACCAGACACCTAGGTATTTGTAGTTGTCCACATGGGGGAGGCTTGGGCGAGTAGCTGTGGGGGGTGCAGTGCTGTTGAATGCAGTAGGGGTAGTTAGGTGGAAAGCATGGCCAGCCGTAGAAAAATGCTTATTGAAATTCTCAATTATAGTGGGCTTATCGGTGGTGACAGAGTTTCCTATCCTCAGTGCAGTGGGCAGTTGGGAGGAGGTGTTCTTATTCTCCATGGACTTTACAATGTCCCAGAACTTTTTAGAGTTGGAGTTGCACGAAGCAAATTTCTGTTTGAAAAAGCTAGCCTTGGCGTTTCTAACTGCCTGTGTGTATTGGTTTCTAACTTCCCTAAAAAGTTGCATATCGCGGGGGCAGTTCGATGCTAATGCAGAACGCCACAGGATATTTTTGTGTTGGTTAAGGGCAGTCAGGTCTGGGGAGAACCAAGGGCTATATCTGTTCCTGGTTCTAAATTTCTTGAAAGGGGCATGCTTATTTAAGATGGAGAGGAAGGCATTTTTAAAAAATAACCAGGCATCCTCTACTGACGGGATGAGGTCAATATCCTTCCAGGATACCAGGGCCAGGTCAATTAGAAAGGCTTGCTCGTTGAAATGTTTCAGGGAGCGTTTGACAGTGATGAGTGGAGGTCGTTTGACCGCTGACCCATTACGGGTGCAGGCAATGAGGCAGTGATCGCTGAGATCTTGGTTGAAAACAGCAGAGGTGTAATTAGAGGGCACATTGAGCCGAATACGCAGTGAAATGCTTACTTACAAGCCCTTAACCAACAATGCAGTTCAAGAAATAGACTTAAGAAAATATTTACTAAATAAACTAAAGTAAAAAAAAAAAAGTAAAAAAAAAAATGAACACAAGAAAATGACCTAACAATAATGAGGCTATATATAGGGGGTACCGGTGCCGAGTCAATGTGGGGGGGTACAGGTTAATCGAGGTAATTTGTAAAGTGACTGTGCATAGATAATGAACAGCGAGTAGCAGCAGTGTAAAAATAAAGTAGGGGGTGGGCAATGTAAATAGTCCGGGTGGCCATTTGATTAATTGTTCAGAAATCTTATGGCTTGAGGGTAGAAGCTGTTAAGGAGCCTTTTGGTCCTAGACTTGGCACTCCGGTACCGCTTGCCGTGCGGTAGCAGAGAGAAAAGTCTATGACTTGGGTGACTGGAGTCTTTGAAGATTCTATGGGCCTTCTTCTGACACCGCCTAGTATATAGGTCCTGGATGTCAGGAAGCTTGGCCCCAGTGATGTACTGGGCCGTACGCACTACCCTCTGTAGCAACCTTATGGTCAGATGCCGAGCAGTTGCCATACCAGGCAGTGATGCAACCGGTTAGGATGCTCTCGATGGTGCAGCTGTAGAACTTTTTGGTTGTTTTCTCTTTGTCATTATAGGGTATTGTGTGTAGATTGATGAGGAAAAAAAGTAATTGAATACATTTTAGAATAAGGCTGTAATGTAACAAAATGTGGAAAAGGGGAAGGGGTATGAATATTTCCCGAATGCACTGTATATTACACTTACATCGTTTCCATGTGGGCAAGAATATTGGAAATTTAATCAAAGCCTATTGGATGATAACTTGTTTTTAACAAGGACAGAATTATTTTTAACTGACTTTTTCCTTCATGATATAGGTTCAGCAGATCCCCTTATTGTATAGGACACTTTTAAATGTGCCTTTAGAGGCCATGCATTTCAGTACTCATCTCTAAAACAAAAGCAATTTAGGTCGAAAGAGTCCATATTAACAAAGGAAAAGGAATGACTAACAGTACAGATAGATAGCAATAAAAACTGTACCGTAGAGGCTCAGAGTAAGTTAGAGGAAAAACAAAAGGAAATGGAGGAACATATTCAAGAAAGACCAAGTGTAATATACTATAAAAATAAAGCGAACTGGATGGAATATGTGGAAAAATGCACCAAATTATTTTTTAATCTTCAACATAGAAATGCTACCAGAAAAAATTTACTGAAACTTGTTACAAATGATGGAGTCACCCATGATTCACCAAACAATATTTTGAAAGAGGAAGTAAAGAGGAAGTAATGCATATGTTTTTGTTTCCGTCTCCTCCATCTGCATTAAACTAAGCTAATTGTATGGCTGTTTTATCTATTAATAATGTAAAATGAACAGCTGTACAGAGAGACTCATCGGAAGGCCAAATTACAGAGGAGGAAGTTCTTGATGCAATTTATGCCTTTAATTCAGGGAAAACTCCAAGGCTGGATGGCATACCAGTAGAGGTATACCAAATATTTTTTTATATACTCAGAGGGCCATTATTAGCATGTTTTAACCACTCCGATATAAATGGTAGATTATCAGACACTCAACAAGAAGGTCTGATTTCATTATCACTGATAAAGGATCCAAGTGGTAAATTTAAAGATCCAGACCATTTAAATAATTGGAGGCCTCTTACACTTCAGTCTTGTGATGCAAAAATTCTAGCAAAATTCATAGCACATAGAATTCAGAAAGTATTGTCGAATATTATTCATCCTAAGAAGATAGGTTTTTTACATGGACGACACATTGGAGATAATATAAGACAAGTACCGGAAACAATAGAACACTATGAAAAATCTGGGAAACCAGGCCTGGTATTCATAGCTGACTTTGAAAAGGCTTTTGATAATGTACGACTGGAGTTTATATATACATGCCTGGAATATTTCAATTTTGTAGAATCTCTTGTAAAATGGGTTAAAGTTATGCATAGTAATCCTAGGTGTAAAATAGTTAATAATGGCTACTTCTCAGAAAGATTTTAACGGTCAAGAGGAGTAAAACAAGGTTGTCCACTATCGGCATATCTATTTATTATTGCCATCGAAATGTAACTGTTAAAATCAGATCCAACAATAACATCAAGGTGTTACAAAACAAGGTGCTTAAAAACAAAGGTGTACACTGATGATTCATGTTTTCTTTTAAATCCATAATTTGGATCCCTCCACAGCCTCATAGAGGATCTAGATACTTTTTCTAACCTCTCTGGATTACAACCAAATTATGATAAGTGTACTATATTATGTATTGGATCACATTACCGTGTAGTTTACCAATAAAATGGTCTGACGGGGATGTGAGCATTCTCGGAATACATATCCCGAAAGAAAGAAATGAACTCACTCCAATACATTTTTATAGAAAGTTAGCAAAAATAGATAATATCTTGCTACCATGGAAAGGAAAATACCTGTCTATTTGTGGAAAAATCCCCCTGATCAACTCTTTAGTCATATCCAAATGTACCTATTTGCTTATGGTCTTGCCTATACCTAGCGACCTGTTTTTTAAATTATATGAGCAAAGAATATTCAATTTTATTTGCAACAGCAACCCAGACAAAATTAAATGGGCCTATTTATATAATGAATACGAATTCAGGGGGAAGGAATGATTAAATATTAAAGCATTGGACCTCTCACTAAAGGCGTCAGTCCTACAAAAGTTATATTTAAATCCAAACTGGTTCTCTAGCAGATTAGTAAAAATGTCTCACCATATGTTCAAGAATGGCCTTTTCCCCTTTATTCAGATTACAACCTCTTACTTTCTGTTATTTGAAAATGAAATATTTTCCAAAATATCGCTACTTTTAAAACAAGCCATAGAAAGTTGGTTGCAATTTCAGTTTAATCCACCAGAAAAAAAACGGAACAGATAATACAACATATATTATGGTTAAACTCAAATATACTGATTGATAAAAAAAAACATTAAAAAAAGGTATAATCTTTGTAAAATGTATCATAAATAGGACTGGTGGAGTTATGTCACACATGCAGCTAACAAAAATATATGGAAATGTCTGCTCTACCCAACATTACAACCAACTAATTGCAGCATTACCACAAAAATGGAAGAGGCAAGTGGAAGGGGGGAAAAGTAAGGAATTTGTCTGCTTGCCATGCATTAAAGACCAAAATTGGCTAAAGAAAATTGTGATAAATGAAAAAGTATACCAGTTTCATTTAAGGACCAAAATATGTACAGCTGTGCTATATAGATTGCAAAATAGTTGGGAAGAGATTTTTGATGTACCGATTCTAAGGCACATGGTTTATGAACTGATACGCAAAACAATGTCAGATTCAAACTTGGAAGTTTTCTATTTGAAATATTATACAAAATTCTTGCAACCAATAGAATGTTATATATATGGGGGATACAACCATCCCAGCTCTGCAGATTTTGTTTTGGTACAGTCCATATGTAGCTTGTTTTTGGTCGCAGGTCTAGGAATGGTTGAAGAAGTGCAACATTTACCTGGAGCTAACTCTGCAGATAGCACTACTGGGTGATTTGAAAAGTAATGGTCAATTGATCAATAATATAATAATATTTTTAGCAAAATGTTGTATTTTTTATTTACAATCTGTAGAAACTATGAGAATAGAAAGTTTCAGAACTTTTGTGAAACATCACAGCACGGTTAAAAAAAATAGATCGCAAATAGAAATAAAAATGTATGGTGTTAAGAGATAGATGGGAGAGGTTGAGTGGAGCTGAAAGGTGGGATTAAAAACAACAAGATAACTAGTGTAAAATATACTGTGTCCGTAAAATGTATATAGGTTCAGAACTTCGAGTGAAACAGCACAGTTAAAAATATATGGCAAAATAAATAAAAAATCTAACTAATGAGCTTCAGAGATAGATGGGAGGGGTTGATGGTAGCTGAAGGATGGGATTAAAAACAAACTATTGTAAAATACATTGTGTCCGTAAAATGTATACAGTATGTAAAAGCTGGAAGTAGAAGCCTAAATGTTGTTGTCCATTAGCTTACTCCAATAAGGAGAGAGGTGGTAGGGTTAGGGGAAAATATATATATACAGTATCTCACAAAAGTGAGTACACCCCTCACATTTTTTTAAATATTTGAGTATATCTTTTAATGTGACAACACTGAAGAAATGACACTTTGTTACAATGTAAAGTAGTGAGTGTACAGCTTGTATAACAGTGTAAATTTGCTGTCCCCTCAAAATAACACAACACACAGCCATTAATGTCTAAACCGCTGGCAAAAAAAGTGAGTACACCTCTAAGTGAAAATATCCAAATTGGGCCCAAAGTGTCAATATTTTGTGTGGCCACCATCATTTTCCAGCACTGCCTTAACCCTCTTGGGCATGGAGTTCACCAGAGCTTCGCAGGTTGCCACTGGAGTTCTCTTCCACTCCTCCATGACGACATCACGGAGCTGGTGGATGTTAGAGACCTTGTACTCCTCCACCTTCCGTTTGAGGATGCCCCACAGATGCTCAATAGGGTTTAGGTCTGGAGACATGCTTGGCCAGTCCATCACCTTTACCCTCAGCTTCTTTAGCAAGGCAGTGATCGTCTTGGAGGTGTGTTTGGGGTCGTTATCATGTTGGAATACTGCCCTGCGGCCCAGTCTCCGAAGGGAGGGGATCATGCTCTGCTTCGGTATGTCACAGTACATGTTGGCATTCACGGTTCCCTCAATGAACTGTAGCTCCCCAGTGCCGGCAGCACTCATGCAGCCCCAGACCATGACACTCCCACCACCATGCTTGACTGTAGGCAAGACACACTTGTCTTTGTACTCCTCACCTTGTTGCCGCCACACACGCTTGACACCATCTGAACCAAATAAGTTTATCTTGGTCTCATCAGACCACAGGACATGGTTCCAGTAATCCATGTCCTTAGTCTGCTTGTCTTCAGCAAACTATTTGCGGGCTTTCTTGTGCATAATCTTTAGAAGAGGCTTCCTTCTGGGACGACAGCCATGCAGACCAATTTGATGCAGTGTGCGGCGTATGGTCTGAGCACTGACAGGCTGACCCCCCCACCCCTTCAACCTCTGCAGCACTGCTGGCAGCACTCATACATCAATTTCCCAAAGACAACCTCTGGATATGACGCTGAGCACGTGCACTCAACTTCTTTGGTCGACCATGGCGAGGCCTGTTTTGAGTGGAACCTGTCCTGTTAAACCACTGTATGGTCTTGGCCACCGTGCTGCAGCTCAGTTTTAGGGTCTTGGCAATCTTCTTATAGCCCAGGCCATCTTTATGTAGAGCAAGAATTCTTTTTTTCAGATCCTCAGAGAGTTCTTTGCCATGAGGTGCCATGTTGAACTTCCAGTGACCAGTCAGTATGAGAGCGATGACACCAAATTTAACACACCTGCTCCCCATTCACACCTGAGACCTTGTAACACTAACGAGTCACATGACACCGGGGAGGGAAAATGGCTAATTGGGCCCAATTTGGACATTTTCACTTAGGGGTGTACTCACTTTTGTTGCCAGCGGTTTAGACATTAATGGCTGTGTGTTGTGTTATTTTGAGGGGACAGCAAATTTACACTGTTATACAAGCTGTACACTCACTACTTTACATTGTAGCAAAGTGCCATTTCTTCAGTGTTGTCACATGAAAAGATATACTCAAATATTTACAAAAATGTGAGATACTATATATATTTACAAAAAATATATGGGGGATTAGAAATTATTGCTTCCTGTTCTTAAATTGAGTTTTTGCGACTTTTTCTTTTGGTTTTGTACACGAGCTTCTAACAGCTGAAAATAAACTATTTTTGATTATGGAAAATATATTTCACAGCGGTTTACATGTTACAATTATTCTCTACACTATACTTGCTTGTTTTGTCACATAAACTGAAATTAGGCAAACTATTATAATTTTTGCAACTTGGAAATGGCGAAGCGATTTCTGCATATTGCATTTTTAACATCAATAACGGATCATAGCGTTCACCTGGATTCACAAGGTCAGTCTATGTCATTGAAAGAGCAGGTGTTCATAATGTTTTGTACACTCAGTGTATATTAACCCTGGATTGCTGTCGCTATGTATTGGCCAATGAGGCTTTGAAGCTTCTGCATTCCTCCATAGGAATTAATGGAATTGTACAATTTTTCAATTAAACGTTTCAAGGACAAAATTATATTTTGTATTTTGTTGCTGTAGTGGGAACGATAACATTTGAATTAAATAAAAATATATACACTAGCGGTGGTTGAGAGAATGCCAAGAGAGTGCAAAGCTGTCATCATGCCAAACGGTGGCTATTTGAAGAATCTCAAATATTTGTTTAACACTTTTTTGCTAACTACATGATTCCATATGTGCTATTTCATAGTTTGATGTCTTCACTATTACTCCACAATGTCGAAAATAGTAGAAATAAAGAAAATCCCTTGAATGAGTAGGTGTTCTAAAACTTTTGACCAGTAGTGTACTTTAAGGAAAATGTTTGAATTAGTTGGCCCATCAGCCAGATAGGACAAGTTCGACTCGGACGAACGATAGGATACATTTGTTCGGCTCCCCAGAAAGGATAAGTTCGGCCGGCCAGATAGGACAAGTTGGCCAGATAGCATAAGTTCGATAGGACAAGTCAGTCAGATAGGACAAGTTCGGACGGACGGACAGACAGGACAAATTGGTCAGATAGGACAAGTTCGGACAGATAGGATAAGTTCGGATGGCCAGTCAGATAGGACAAATTCAGCCAGGACGGCCAGATAGGACATGTCGGCCAGATAGGACAAGTTCGCCGGAAGGACAGATAGGATTAGTCCGTCTGGCCGGAAAGATAGGACAAGTTCGACCGGCTGGACAGACAGGTCAAGTTGGCCACATTGGATAAGTTCGGCCGGCTGCCCAGATAGGTCAAGTCGACCAGATAGGGCAATTTGACCGGACGGCCACATAGGATCAGTTCGCCGGAAGGACAGATAGGATTAGTCCGTCTGGCCGGAAAGATGGGACAAGTTCGGCCGGCTGGACAGACAGGTCAAGTTGGCCACATTGGATAAGTTCGGCTGGCTGCCCAGATAGGTCAAGTCGGCCAGATAGGGCAAGTTGACCGGACAGCCAGATAGGATCAGTTCAGCTGCCTCGCCAGACAGTATAAGTTTGGCCGGCTGCCCAGATAGGATAAGTTCAGCCAGGAGGCCAGATAACATAAGTTTGGCCGAGCGACCAGATAGTACAAGTTGGACAGATAAGATAAGTTTGTCCGGCCGAACAGATTCAGTCCAGATTTTGTATTTAGACTCATTACATCCGTTTTTTATGGTATCAATAAAAAAATTGTTGTTGCTCATTTCAAATATGGCCACACTGTACTTATAGATGCACGTTAGCACATATGCTAATGCTAAAAATACTTTTAAAAATCTTCTTCTCATGAACCATAAGTCAGATTGACTCCAGATTTGGTGTATATACACAATGAATTAGCCTCTATTGAATTTGAGAATGATTAGTTGCTGTATTCAACGGTGGCCATGCTACACCACTAGATGGCACCATACCACACCAGGTCTATAAACACTGACCTGATGGACATAGGGCCATGAAATGTGTTATGTAAATCTTATGCACAGTGCCCTTCCGTAATTATTGGGACAGTTGATAAGATAATTATCTAATAAAGGTAAATGAATCAATAACCCATGATGAATCATTAGTCATACAGCATGGTTAATGAATAATCAATGTAATGATCAATGTAGTGATCGATTGATCTGATTAGTTCCAGAAAGTCCAGGAACCACTGGAGAGGGAAAGAAATGTGTGTGTATGCAATTAGTATTAGAGAGCAGGGGACAGGAGGTAAAGGGAGTAAAACTTCAAAGGGTTCCTAACCTTGAGGGAAAGGAACAGGCTGAGCTAGAATGTGATAAACAGCGTGAGAAGTCAAGGGGGGTTGCAGGTCACCAACAGTTTGTGTGTAAATGCATGTGCGTAAGTAAGCAAGAACTATAAAATGACTGTTCTGTTATCCTGACGCCAGAACGTTCTCATGAATAAAGCTACAGAAACCTTTTGCAGAAAGCTGAGTCCTTGCCTAATTATTTAACCCATTGTCTTACAAACCTTTGGCATTAGTCAAGGCGAATTGATTATTGATTATTATCATCGAGATATAAAATTCCTTTAACAACAGTGAATATTTTTTCTTCTTTTGGCTCTATACTCCAAAAGGTTGGATTTGAAATTTAAAAAAATACTGTGCAGACTGTCAGCTTTAATTTGGTATTTTCATTCATATCGGGTGAATCGTTTATAAATTACAGCACTTTTTCTACATAGTCCCCCCATTTTAGGGGAGTATTGGGACAAATTCAGTTACATGTGTATTAAAGTATTAAAATGTTAAGTATTTGTTCCCATATTCATAGCACGCAATGACTACATCAAGCTTGTGACTCTGTTGGATACATTTGCTCTTTGTTTTGGTTGTGTTTGAGATAATTTTGTGCCCAATAGAAATTAATGGTAAGTAATGTATTGTGTAATTTTGGAATCACTTTTATTGTAAATAAGAATAGAACATGTTTCTAAACACTTCTACATTAATGGGGATGGAACCATGTTTACGGATGATAATGAGTGAATCGTGAATAATGATAAGTGAGAAAGTTACAGATGCACAAATATCATACCCCCAAGACATACTAACCTCTCACCATTACAATAACAAGGGAGGTTAATGTTGGAACAACATAAGCTTGTTTACTGATCCAGCCACCTTCAATGTATACAAATAGCAGCATCCTCCTCCCTGGCCTAGATCCTGAATCTTGGTGCGACAATGGCCACAGCATTACTTTCTTTTCTTCACGTTGGGCCGAACCTCTGCATAGTTCTTGTTGACCTGAGAGAAGCGGATTATTTGCACCTCGTTGGTCTTGGCCTTGAAGTCCTGCCACAGGTATTCCGGAGACAGAATCTTAGTGGGCTTGTTGTAAAGGAGATATCTGTTCAGGTGGCTTTCCTCCTGCCATGTCGCCTCGATGGAGTTGGCGGCATCGGCCTCCAGCTGCTCGCGGCAGTACTTTGCCAGCTTGTGCACGTCCCCCACATAGCCAGCGATGGTGGCGCCTCCATAGTAGTAGTCTCCTTCCCCCGCGGGGATGTAGGCCCGCGAGGCAAGACGGCGTTCGTAAGGGTAGTGCTCGTGGGTCTGCTCATAATAACCTGGGTGAATAGTGGCCACCAGCCTGCTCAATGTTTCTGCCCCCCACCGTCCGTGGAACTTCGTGTCCACATCCAAGCAGAAGATGTAGTCCGCCTCCTTGCCTATCTGGTTCTCGATGGTGGTCTGGATCATCTCCATCCTCCTGGAGGAGATCTCCTGCCAGCGGTTGGAGCCAGGGACTGGGATGATGGTTACATTTCTACCGGGAGCGAGGACCACCGCTGGCACGTCTTCCCTCCGGTCAGTGAAGATGTAGTAGTGCACTTTGAAATCCACCATGAAATGCTTCTCGGCAGTCTCTAGGAAGTCACGCAGGAAGCGCACATACCTAAAATACAAGGAGAACCAACTAGGTTTCAGTTGCCCGTCTCATATGGCAAGAGGATTACTAAATTTTGTGTAATTATGACATAATGTGTAATCTAAATCAAGATATTTTCCAACTTTGAGGTAGGCCTGCTGAGACTGAGACTCACTAGTTTGGGAAAAAGGGTGTAGTGGAGACTAAGGCACTCAAAGGTTGGCAGTCAAAAGTGTGGAACTTTCAGCAAGGAACACTTAATTAAGAACATAATGTGTGGGTTGTACATTTTTTTTAAATTTCTTCTCAGGTAACCAGAGCAAGTGCAAGCTAAGTTTGAACCTATTTTTACTGGTCACTCTTGTACATGTCCATGTGACGGTCTAGCAGGGGTCATGCTCTATGTGTAGGCTACTGTGAGTGTGAGTGAGTGACACAGGGAATAGGGAGGAGGGAAGGAGAGACGAGAGATAGCAACCAACCAAGCCGACTGGCGCTATAGTAGATTAATAGCTGCCATAGCTAGGTTATTTATCATCTAATATGATTACGTAGTAACTGTTTTGACAGCATCAAGCCGAGATCTACCACTCAAGATGACTTAAAAAATATGGCCGCAGGAAGATACTTTTCAATTTATCAGGGGGTGTTGCAGCACCCTCAGCACCCCTACTGCCCGTGGCTATGCCTAAGCAACATTAACGTAGAAAAACAGTTCTGTAGCAATGTGGTTTGTGCAATAGGCTATAGGCCCAATACATGATCATCACTGCATATTGACTATGCTTGAATTGCCATTCCAATGCTGTTCTTCTCAGACCATTTTAAAATTATATTTCTAAATCATCACACTGGTAATATATATATATGATCACACTGGTAATATATATATGATCACACTGGTAATATATATATGATCACACTGGTAATATATATATGATCACACTGGTAATAAATATATGATCACACTGGTAATATATATATGATCACACTGTTAATATATCATTTGTTGTATTTCTTGTGAGGCACAGCTGAGTGAGCATAATCTTTTGCTTTTTATTTTACTGGATTGATCGTCTGCATCTGATGGGGCCATTCTGAGGGGAGGGAGGGAGGGAGAGAGCAGCGGTGAGGCTGTCTCTCATCCGACTCATTGTCCCTCCGCTCTACCTCGCTCCGCTGACAAAAAGGGGACATTCTTCCAGCTGATGACGAAACTCAAGTTGCACTGCATTATTTCTGCCTTATGCACCAATTCAGGCTGTTACTCATGGTAGCCTAGTGGTTAAGTAGTTGAAAGGTTGCTTGTTCAAATCCCTGAGCAGACTGGGTGGAAAATATGTAGATGTGCCCTTGAGTTTCTCTCTAGTCATGGCTTTACAGGTTTCAAAATTTCACAGTATCAACTTTGCTGTGTGCTTGAGGCTTCTTTATACAGCCTAAGGCTCGAGGAAACAATAAAGACACGGGGATATAAGGTATCTGATTGGCCAGCGGTAGACCTATATGTGTACTTGATTTTCTCTCTGGGCCTGCCGGATATGCAGAGTTCTACCTTCAGACACATGAAATGGTTAAAAATGGGAACACAACGAGAAGAAAATAGGAATGCAAGGCTTTATCATTGTTTTTTTTACAGAAATGTTTGATGACCGACTACAAATGTTATTCTACATTTAAGGCTCAGTGCTACCAGACATCCTGGTAGGGACGGCTGACCTGTGTGAGACTACTTACTTGCCAACAGCAAAGACGGTTGTGGCAATGCTGAGATGCATAGGCTTGTAAATGCTGTCAACAATCAAGGGATTAAAGGTGCCTTCCCAGACAATTGGTGCCAACCAAGGGGTAACAGTTACCACATTGGTGCGCCTGAAAAAACAAAAGATATGTTAAAAGCTTGTGAACGCCCAGAGATATTCAATGCATCATAATCAACTCTTTCATAGTGACTACATTTCCTGTACTTCCAAATGCACCTTCTCCTACTGATACTATGTCTACTACTAACAATAAATATTCATAATAACTTACCCCTTTAACACACTGGGCTGCTTATACAGGAGTCTGAAAAGACCATGCAAAAAATTACATTGTAAAATAGCGTACTGCTTTCAAAATGGCTGCAGTTGGTGAGTTTTGCAAAGAGGTGGTATCAGGTGAGATGATTATATTAGAGTAGACCAAAGAAGAGTCTCACCCCTGTGGGGACAGCATGTCCCGGGTCCTACAACTACAATTTTCCCGCCTGAAATTGACAGGGTCCTGCTGACACAACCTTCAGAGGGGGTTCAATGTTAATACTGTATTAATACTGAATGATAGCATCAGGAGAGGTTGTGGAGGGTTAGGGGTTCACAAAAAAGTATACAAATATAAGTTGTTTGTTTATTATGTCAGTAATACAAATTATCTTACCCCAAAACTTCTAGAATTCTGACGTCCTTATTTTTCATCTCACTGTTGAAGATAAAAAGGAACATTTTAGGTGACTTAACTAGTATGTCAAATCAAACAGAAAAGAAGTGCAACATGTAAATGTTATCTCAAATTAGATCTTAATCTGTGGTCCTGAATCTCATTGTCATGAGCCCACTGGGCTTTTTTAGAAGGCTACATTTCAGCAATCACCTATGAAATAGATGATGGCATAGAGTCTTTCTGATAGGATTATATACGTCATGGGATTTCTATCAAGATTGGATTATATCATTGACAAAGTTACAAACAAATGAACACTAAACAAGTTCCGATCTTACCTAAATGATGAGTAACAATATGTTAAAACCAGGACTCTAAATAGGAGATAGAAAGAGGATGGATTAACACCATGTACATCAGCTATGATATCGACAACGCCCAAAAACATATATGTAAAAAAAAAAGTGGTATGGAGAGATGCGTACATTTTGGTTAAATGCAATTATCAGCTCTGTGCAAACACAAGTGTTGACACATGCAGAAGAACAATGGTGCGTAATCAGAGTACATACACAACAAGTGGACGTAATTCAACAATCTGAGCAGAGCTAATAACAGAAGTATATTATAATTAAATATCATGATTATCAAAAGTGGACATCACAAAATTCATAGATTTACAAAATGAATGATAATATCATCATCGTGGAAACCATCAGTATGACAACACTCATACATTGTATTCTGATTTGTTCTGGTGTATTCAGAATGAGAACACTTGTATTCTGATGTTATTCTAAGACTATGATGAAGATTCTCCAAAGATCAGACATCACTAGTTGACTTAATAAAACACGGAAAAAGCAACATACACCAAAAGTGTGATTCAAAGAAGTGGCAGAGCCATAGAAGGACGGATATTTGTGAAAAAACGCATTGTTCCTCCCAAAGTTTGTAATTCTATTAAATCAAACTTTGAGTGTTTGAAGTAATGCAGGACTGTATCCCAAAGCCAGTAGAAACTATGCCTTTTACTGTTTCACCAGCAAAAATGTAGAACTACACAGTGCCAGTGGACTATGTAAATATGGGTGTGACCGATGCTTATGTGTAAGGTAAGAAAAGCACCATACTGTCACGATTCCTACCGACGGTGGCGCACCCTCCTGCTCGGGTGGCGCTCGGCGGTCGTCGTCACCGGCCTATTAGCTACCACCGATTCCCTTTTTGTTTTTCCCTTTTTTTATGTTTTCTCACCTGCCCTGAGTTAGTCATTAAGAGGGCTATTTAGTTCAGCTGGCCCGCTCCCTATTGTGCGGGATTGTCTTTCTGTGTGTCGACTGCAGTTTGTTCGACTGTGCTTGTTGGTTGTATTTTTCCCTGTTGTTGGGAGCCCTTTAATTTTGTACGTTGTGGTTTGATTAAAATTACCACACCGTGTTCGCTGCTTCCTGCGCTTCTTTCCGCCACACCACAGGCAAGCCGTTACAGAATCCCGCACCAAAAAGAGCATGGAATCAGCGGGAGCAGCGGGCACTTCACTACCCTCGATGGAGGAACGTGTCCTACAAAATACATCGGTCCTGCATCGCATCGGATCCGCCATGGACCAGGTGATGGAGAGGATGGACCGATGGGAGAGGAGTGGTATCCTCTCCACCTATACCCCCCCGATACAACCATCTCCTCCTCCTACGACGTCTGGCTCTGGCGCGCTTCGCCTGGCACTCCCGAGGGAGTACGATGGGACGGCGGCTGGGTGCAAGGGGTTTCTTCTCCAGTTAGAGTTGTACCTGGCCACCGTCAGGCCTGCTCCTACAGGAGAGGAGAGCATGAGTGCCCTCGTTTCCTGCCTGACGGGCCGAGCTCTGGAGTGGGCTAATGCAGTCTGGAACGCTCCGGACTCGGCGAGGGACCACTACCCAGAGTTCACCCGCCGCTTTCGGGCTGTTTTCGACCACCCCCCCGAAGGTAGAGCGGCGGGTGAACGGCTGTTCCACCTCAGGCAGGAGACGAGGAGCGCTCAAGACTTCGCGCTGGAGTTTAGGACCTTGGCTGCTGGAGCGGGGTGGAATGACAGGGCCCTCATAGACCACTACCGGTGTAGTCTCCGGGCGGACGTCCGCAGGGAGCTGGCCTGTAGGGACACCAACCTATCCCTGGACGAACTTATTGATATGTCCATACGGTTGGACAATTTGCTGGCTGCCCGCGGGCGTTCGGAGAGGGTGCTGCCCGTTCCACCCCCGGGCACCCCCGCCCCTACCCCTATGGAGGTAGGGGGGGCCGTGTCAAGGGGCACCGGAGGAGGTGGCTCCTCCTGCACCAGCTGTGGTCGGAGAGGACACACGGCCGACCGGTGCTGGAGGAGCCAGTCTGGGAGTCGAGAAGGCAGGCAGAACACTTCTCGGTCACCTCAGGTGAGTCAGCACCAGACTCGCCCAGAACCCCCTGTTGGTCATGTGTTTTGCCTGTTTCATTTTCTAACTTTTTTCCCTCTTCCCAGCATAGGGCGCTAGTCGATTCAGGCGCAGCTGGGAACTTTATGGACCGTGGACTTGCCATTAAGCTGGGCATTCCACGGGTGCCGATAGATTCCCCCTTCCCCGTGCACTCCTTAGATAGCCGACCATTAGGGTCAGGGCTAGTCAGGGAGTCTACGGTGCCGCTGGACATGGTAACGCTGGGGAATCATAAGGAAAGCATTAACTTTTTCCTTATTGATTCACCTGCGTTTCCGGTGGTGCTGGGTTCCCCTGGCTGGCTGGTCACAATCCCCTCATTTCATGGAAACAGGGGGTTCTCCAGGGGTGGTCGGAGGAGTGTTCAGGGAGGTGTCTAGGAGTTTCCATAGGTGCCACGTCGGTGGAGAGTCCAGACCAGGTGTCCACCGTGCGCATTCCCCCTGAATACGCCGATTTAGCGATCGCTTTTTGTAAAAAGAGAGCGACTAAATTACCACCTCATCAACAAGGGGATTGTGCGATAGATCTCCAGGTTAACGCTGCGCTTCCCAGGAGTCACGTGTACCCCTTGTCACAAGAGGAGACGGCGGCTATGGAGACATACGTCACGGAATCCTTGGGACAGGGGTACATTCGGCCCTCCATCTCACCCGCTTCCTCGAGTTTCTTTTTTGTGAAGAAAAAGGAGGGAGGTCTGCGTCCGTGCATTGATTATAGAGGTCTAAACGCGATCACGGTGGGGTTTAGTTACCCACTACCTCTTATCGCTACGGCGGTGGAATCATTTCACGGAGCACAGCTCTTCACAAAATTGGATCTCAGGAGCGCGTATAACCTGGTGCGTATCAAGAGGGGAGATGAGTGGAAAACCGCCTTTAGTACCACATCAGGCCATTATGAGTACCTCGTCATGCCGTATGGGTTGAAAAATGCTCCAGCCGTCTTTCAATCCTTTGTTGACGAGATTCTCAGGGACCTGCACGGGCAGGGCGTGATTGTTTATATCGATGACATTCTGATATATTCCGCCACCCGCTCCGCGCATGTGTCCCTGGTGCGCAAGGTGCTTGGTAGACTGCTGGAGCATGACCTATACGTTAAGGCTGAGAAGTGTGAGTTTTTCAAACGAGCCGTCTCCTTTCTGGGTTATCGCATTTCCACCACGGGGGTGGTGATGGAGTGTGACCGCGTTAAGGCCGTGCGTGATTGGCCGACTCTAACCACGGTGAAGGAAGTGCAGCGGTTCTTGGGCTTTGCCAACTACTACCGGAGGTTTATCCGGGGGTTTGGCCAGGTAGCGGCTCCCATTACCTCACTGCTGAAGGGGGGGCCGGCGCGTTTGAGATGGTCGACGGAGGCGGACGGAGCCTTCAAGAAGTTGAAGACACTGTTCACCGACGCGCCCGTGTTGGCGCACCCGGACCCGTCTTTAGCGTTCGTAGTAGAGGTGGACGCATCCGAGGCTGGGGTGGGTGCCGTGCTATCACAGCGCTCGGGTGCGCCACCGAAACTCTGCCCCTGTGCTTTCTTCTCAGGGAAGCTCAGTTCGGCGGAGCGTAATTACGATGTGGGGGACAGGGAGTTGCTAGCGGTAGTCAAAGCCTTGAGGGTGTGGCGACACTGGCTTGAGGGGGCTAAGCACCCCTTTCTCATCTGGACCGACCACCGAAACCTGGAGTACATCCGGGCAGCGAGGAGACTGAACCCACGTCAGGTAAGGTGGGCCATGTTCTTCGCCCGGTTTAGGTTTACCATCTCATATAGACCGGGTTCCCTTAATACTAAAGCCGACGCGCTGTCCCGTCTGTATGACACGGATGACCGACCCATCGATCCAACTCCCATCATTCCAGCGTCAAGGCTGGTGGCACCAGTGGTGTGGGAGGTGGACGCGGACATCGAGCGGGCACTGGTGTTGGAACCTGCGCCGACGCAGGTGCCCGAGGGGCGCATGTCTGTGCCGCTCGATGTTCGCGATCGGTTGATTCGGTGGGCGCACACGCTACCTGCGGCGGGTCATCCTGGTGTAGAGAGGACAGAGCGGAGTCTAAGGGGGAAGTATTGGTGGCCCACCTTGGCTAAGGACGTGAGGTCATATGTCTCTTCCTGTTCGGTGTGTGCCCAGAGTAAGGCTCCTAGGCATTTACCGAGAGGGAAGTTACAGCCCCTCCCCGTTCCACAACGGCCATGGTCGCACCTGTCTATCAACTTCCTGACAGATCTTCCCCCCTCTCAGGGGAACACTGAGATTCTGGTGGTTGTGGATCGGTTTTCTAAGTCCTGCCGTCTCCTCCCCTTGCCCGGTCTCCCTACGGCCCTGCAGACTGCGGAGGCCCTATTTACCCACGTCTTCCGGCACTATGGGGTGCCGGAGGATATTGTCTCTGATCGGGGTTCCCAGTTCACATCCATGGTCTGGAAGGCGTTTATGGAGCGGCTGGGGGTCTCGGTCAGTTTAACCTCCGGTTATCACCCCGAGAGCAATGGGCAGGCGGAGAGGGTGAACCAGGAGGTGGGCAGGTTCCTGAGGTCGTATTGCCGGGACCGGCCAGGGGAGTGGGCGAGGTATATTCCCTGGGCAGAGTTAGCCCAGAACTCACTTCGCCACTCCTCTACTAACATGTCACCCTTCCAGTGTGTGTTAGGGTACCAGCCGGTCCTGGCCCCATGGCACCAGAGCCAGACCGATGCTCCTGCGGTGGAGGACTGGGTTCAGCACTCCAAGGAGACCTGGAAAGCAGTACAGGACTCACTGAAGGAGGCCAGTGCCAGGCAGAAAAGGAGTGCTGACCGCCACCGCAGTGAGGCGCCGGTGTTCGCACCGGGTGACAGGGTCTGGCTCTCGACCCGGAACCTGTCCCTCCGCGTGCCCTGCCGGAAGCTGGGGCCGCAGTGTGTGGGGCCCTTCAAAGTCCTGAGGAGGATAAACGAGGTGTGTTATCGGTTGCAACTCCCTTCCTATTACCGTATTAACCCCTCGTTTCATGTGTCTCTCCTCAGGCCGGTGGTGGCTGGTCCCCTACAAGAAGATGAGGTGCCGGAGGTCCCTCCACCCCCCCTGGACATCGGGGGGTCCCCGGCGTACAGCGTAAGGGCCATTCTGGACTCGAGACGCCGGGCGGGGGGCCTGCAGTACCTCGTGGACTGGGAGGGGTACGGTCCGGAGGAGAGGTGCTGGGTGCCGGCGGAGGACGTCTTGGACCCATCCATGTTGAAGGAGTTCCACCGCCTCCGTCCGGATCGCCCTGCGCCTCGTCCTCCGGGTCGGCCTCGAGGCCGGTGTCGGCGCGCAGCAGGAGCCGCGCGTCAGGAGGGGGGTACTGTCACGATTCCTACCGACGGTGGCGCCCCCTCCTGCTCGGGTGGCGCTCGGCGGTCGTCGTCACCGGCCTATTAGCTACCACCGATTCCCTTTTTGTTTTTCCCTTTTTTTATGTTTTCTCACCTGCCCTGAGTTAGTCATTAAGAGGGCTATTTAGTTCAGCTGGCCCGCTCCCTATTGTGCGGGATTGTCTTTCTGTGTGTCGACTGCAGTTTGTTCGACTGTGCTTGTTGGTTGTATTTTTCCCTGTTGTTGGGAGCCCTTTAATTTTGTACGTTGTGGTTTGATTAAAATTACCACACCGTGTTCGCTGCTTCCTGCGCTTCTTTCCGCCACACCACAGGCAAGCCGTTACACATACATCTATAGAACAACGAAAACACCGGAACAGGTTAAGCACCTTTTTTTTATGTTGGAGGGCATTGAATGGCAGGTATACCATAAGCTGTTCCACTTTTTTTGTTAAAGTGGCACTCCAGTCTCCTTTTCACCTGATCTATCACCTGATTTACTTTTTTTTAAACGTATTTCGTTCTCTGTTGCGTCAATATTGTTACTCAAGCAAGGTTCGAGGCCGATGAAGTAGCTGGAGGAAGTCTTTAAACAACTTTGACGAAAAGGAATGAACTGGAGGGTAATACCACCCATATTTCAACAAACAGTGCCTTCCGAAAGTATTAATACCCCTTGACTTATTCCACATTTTGTTGTGTTACAGCCTGAATTCAAATTGTTTTAAATAAATACAAAAAATCACACATCTACACACAATACACCATAATGACAAAGTGAAAATATGTTTTTTGCCATTTTTGTACATTTATTGAAAATGAAATACATAAATATCAATTTACACAAGTATTCACACCCCTGAGTCAAAACTTTGTAGAAGCATCTTTGGCAGCGATTATAGCTCTGAGTCTTTCTGGGTAAGTCTCTAAGATCATTTTTGTTCAAAATTATTTAATTAAGCTCTGTCAAGTTCGTTTCTGATCATTGCTAAACAACCATTTTCAGATCTTGCCATAGATTTTCAAGTCGATTTAAGTCAAAACTGTAACTCAGCCACTTAGGAAAATTCATGTTTTCTTGATAAGTGTCACGACTGTTCGAATGATCGGACCAAAATGCAGCGTCGGTTTCGTTCCACATATTTATTGGACAGTGAAACTTAATGCGATACAAAAAATAAACTGAAGGAACAAAACAACAAACCGTGACGCAGGAGGCAAAAACACCCTCACAAAATATAATCACCCACAAAACACAAGTGGGACAGACATCAACTTAAATATGGCCTCCAATTAGAGACAACGACAACCGGCTACCTCTAATTGGAGGTCATGCCAAATAAAACCCAACCTAGAAATACAAAACTAGAAACTAAACATAGAAATACAAAAATGGACAAACACCCCCCGTCACGCCCTGACCTACTCTACCATAGAAAATAACAACTTACTATGGTCAGGATGAGTCCGCACCCAAAGGTGCGGACTCCGACCGCACCTACAAAACCAACAACAAAACCCCCCTAAACAACAACCCCCCCCGAAAAAAAACACAACACAAAGGGAGGGTAGGGTGGGTGACTAATGTCTATGGCGGCGGCTCTGGTTCCGGGCGTAGTACCCCCACCGCCCGCTGATCCCCCCGCTTCTGTATGTCCGGAGGAACCAGACCATGGATCATCGCCGGATGCTTCGGACTGCCAACCGCCACTGAAGACTCTGGGCTAAAGGCCGCCGCTGAAGACTCTGGGCTGCAGACCGCCATTGAAGACTCTGGACTGCAGACCACCGTTGAAGGCTCTGGGCTGCAGACCGCTGCTGAAGGCTCTGGGCTGCAGACCGCCGCTGAAGGCTCTGGGCTGCAGACCGCCGCTGAAGGCTCTGGGTTGCAGACCGCCGCTGAAGGCTCTGGGTTGCAGACCGCCGCCGGAGGCTCCGGACTGGGGAGCGTCGCTGTAGGCTCCGGGCTGAGGTGCGTCGCTGGAGGCTCCGGGCTGAGAAGTGTCGCTGGAGGCTCCAGGCTGAGGAGCGTCACTGGTGGCCTGATGCGTGGGACTGGCATAGGAAGCGCCAGACTAGTAACACGCACCTCAGGGCTAGTGCGGGGAGCAGGAACAGGACACCCTGGACTGGGCAGGCGCACTGAAGGCCTGATGCGTGGGACTGGCATAGGAGGCGCCAGACTAGTAACATGCACCTCAGAGCGAGTGCGGGGAGCAGGAACAGGACACCCCGGACTGGGCAGGCGCACTGGAGGCTAGATGCGTGGAGCTGGCATAGGAGGCGCCAGACTAGTAACACGCACCTCAGGGCGAGTGCGAGGAGGAGGCACAGGACGTACTGGGCTCCGGAGGCGCACCGGAGGTCTGGAGCTTAGAGCTGGCACACCCCGTCCTGGCTGGATGGTGATTTGAGCCAAACAAGGGCGGAGCGCCGGCAGAGGACGAACTGGGCTGTGCTGGTGAAAGGGGGGTACCGTGCATAGAGCAGGCGCAGGATAACCTGGACCGAAGAGACGCACTGGAGGCCAGATACGCTGAACCGGCACACCTCTACCTGGCTGACGGCCAACTCTAGCATGGCAACGGTGAGGAACTTGCACCGAGCGCACCGGGCTGTGAGTGCGCACTGGCGACACAGTGCGCATCACCGCATAACACGGTGCTTGCTCGGTCACTCGCTTCCCACGGTAAGCACGGGGAGTTGGCGCAGGTCTTAAAATCGCCTTAGCCAATCTGCCCGTGTGCCCCCCCAAAAAAAATGTTTTGGTGCTGCCTCTTGTCCTTGCCTATTGGTGGATATAGCGCCTCATAGTATCGCCGCTCCGCTCTTGCTGCCTCGATCTCCTCCTTCGGACGGCGATACTCCCCAGCCTGCCTCCAGGGTCCTTTCCCATCTAATATCTCCTCTCAAGTCCATTTTTCCCGCTGCTCCATTCCACGCTGCTTGGTCCTTTGTTGGTGGGTGATTCTGTCACAGGCGTCAAAATGAGTAGACCAAGGTGCAGCGTGGAATATGTTCATCCTGATGTTTAATGAAAGAATGAACACTTACAAATAAACAAAAATGACAGCAGACAGTTCCGTCAGGTACACACAACTAAACGAAAAACAACTACTCACCCTAGAAATACAAAACTAGAAACTAAACATAGAAATACAAAAACGGACAAACACCCCCATGTCACGCCCTGACCTACTCTACCATAGAAAAAAAGAACTTACAATGGTCAGGACGTGACAGTAAGCAACTTCAGTGTTGTTTTGGCCTTGTGTTTTAGGCTATTGTCCTGCTGAAAGGTATATTCATCTCCCAGTGTCTGGTGGAAAGCAGACTGAAACAGGTTTTCATCTAGGATTTTGACTGTGCTTAGCTCCATTCTGTTTCTTTATCCTGAAAAACTCCTCAGTCCTTAACGATTACAAGCATACACATAACATGATGCAGCCACCAGTATAATTGAAAATAAGGAGAAGGGTACTGAGTAATGTGTTATATTGGACTTGCCCCAAATATAACACTTTGTATTTTTGCAGTATTACTTTAGTGCCTTGGTGCAAACAGTATGCACGTTTTGGAATATTTGTATTCTGTACAGGCTTCCTTCTTTTGACTCTGTCCATTAGATTAGTTTTGTGGTGTAATTACAATGTTGTTTTCTCTTATCATAGTAATTCAACTCTGTTTTGAAGTCACCATTGTCCTCATGGTGAAATCCCTGAGCGGTTTCCTTCCTCTCCGGCAACTGAGTGGGATGCCTGTATCTTTGCAGTGACTGGGTGTATTGATACACCATCCAAAGTGTAATTAAAAACTTCACCATGCTCAAAGGGCTATTCACTGTCTGTTTTTTATTTCATTTTACCAATAGGTGCCCTTCTTTGCGAGGCATTGGAAAACCTCCCTGGTCTTTGTGGTTGAATCTGTTGTTGAAATTCACTGCTCGACTGAGGGACATTACAGATAATGTTATACGTATGGTAAAGAGAGGAGGTAGTCCGGCTTTTGTGGCACGATGGGTAACGATGCTTCGTAGGTGTCAGTTGTTGATGCGTGCAGAGGGTCCCTGGTTCAAGCCCATGTTGGGGCGAGGAGAGGGACGGAAGCTATACTGTTACACCGGCACCATAATTATTCCCAGCGGGTTGTATAAGGCAACTTACTATGGTGGGTTTTATGCACATCCAAACTTTTCACAGGAGCTGGAAAAATATCCACTATAAAGAGAAAGGGGGAATGTCCACTCACCGTGATACTGCTCCTAAATGTAATATTTATAAACATCATGGAAGCATTTTACAGATCAGATTTTCACTTCTCCAGAAATAGCAGACATGTGCTTTCTCAACAGAAACGCATGGATAGTGAATATTTATAATACGTATTTTAATTAGTTTTATTAAAATCAAACAACGATATTTCTAATAAGGATCGGGTTAGAGGCATGATATCATAATTCGCATCTCTCCTTCAATGAGCATACGGCAATGTGTGCACACCGCTGGCAGCTGGCACACGTTGGCTTCAACGTGGATATATTCCTTTATGGCATTTGCATTTCGAAAATGCACTGCATGTTCGACCCAAACGTTATAATAAAATGTGCCTACCATCGCCGTTGATATGGCCAGTCTATAGAAATAACTTGACGTCCCTAAACTGACACCTTATATTCAACGCGAATTGCACATAGACCTAATGAGTCCAAAATCTTCACAGAAGCCAAATGGACAAAACGAATAAAAAAACGTGAATGTCTGTTGACTGCTCGTGATATTTTAATAAAACATTGGTTATAGGCTACTCACTAAGCTACTTTTCCCCTCCGCTTGCAAAATCGATTCCATAACCAATTACGTTACTCTAAAGCCATCTTTATGGTGAGTTTTAAATATCACCAATAGCGCTGCTTGAAATTGGCACGTTGGCGCACCTTGTTAAGCCAACATCTCAAATATTTACACGCTTCCCAATCAGCAAACCAGTTGATCTAAAACTGGTTAATTACCAACCCTGGCGCCAGCGAAGGAAAATAGCAGAGCGCTAGTTTAAACGAAATTGCCAAAGAGCATGCATTTGACACAAGCGCCGCCTTAATGCCAGACGAAAAATAAAGCACTAAGTATGATTATATGTATAAGAAAGGTTTAATATTATAGTAAGTCATTTAAATCTGATTGTTACTATATTTAGAAAACATTTCAATCATTTCAAGCCCAATTCCCCCACATTTGTTGAATAGGAAAGAAATCATATGATTTTTCATATCTTCATATCTTTATCATACTGTGTACTTGAGCTTGTGTCCTCAAAAGTGACTACACCTCAGCAAATTATAAAAACATTTTTACTAGAAAGATGAGATTGAAATCTTTCTGGCAGTGTAAGCATTACGAGGTACTCGCAAAATTCATAGATTGACATAATGAATGATAATATCATCATCGTGGACACCATCAGTATGACAACACTCATACATTGTGTTCTGATGTATTCAGAATGAGAACACTTGTATTCTGATGTTATTCTATGATGAAGTTTCTTGAAAGATCAGATATCACTAATTTGACTTAATAAAACACGGAAAACGCAACATACCCCAAAAGTAGGATTCCAAGAAGTGGCAGAGTGATGGAAGGACGGATATTTGTGAAAAAACGCATTGTCCCTCCCAAAGTTTGCAATTCTGTTAAATCAAACTTTGAGTGTTTGAAGTAATGCAGGACTGTATCCCAAAGCCAGTAGAATATGTGCCTTTTACGGTTTCACCAGCAAGGATGTAGACCTACATAGTGCCAGTGGGCTATGTAAATATGGGTGTGACCAAAACTCATGTGTAAGGTAAGAAAAGCACCATATATCTATAGAACAACAAACACACTATGGAACAGGTTAAGCACCTTTTTTGTTATGTTGGAGGGCATTGAATGGCAGGGATAACATAAGATCTTGCACTTTTTTTGTTAAAGTGGCACTCCAGTCTCCTTTTCACCTGATTTGTCACCTGATTTACTTAACAAAACTTATTTTGTTCTATATTGCTTCTATATTGTTCCTCAAGCAAGGGTCGAGGCCGATGGTGTAGCTGGAGGAAGTCTTTAAACAACTTTGACGAAAAGGAATGAACTGGAGGGTAGTACCACCCATATTTCAACAAACAGTGCCGTCAGAAAGTATTAATACCCCTTGACTTTTTCCACATTTTGTTGTGTTACAGCCTGAATTCAAATTGTTTTAAATGAATAAAAAATCTCACCGATCTACACACAATACACCATAATGACAAAGTGAAAATATGTTTTTAGACATTTTTGCAAATGTATTGAAAATTAAATACAGAAATATCACATTAACATAAGTATTCACACCCCAAGTCAATACTTTGTAGAATCACCTGTAGTGTAGATTTGGCCTTGTGTTTTAGGCTATTGTCCTGTTGAAAGGTGAATTCATCTCCCAGTGTGAGGTGGAAAGCAGACTGTACCAGGTTTTCCCCAAGGATTTTGACTGTGCTTCGCTACATTCTGTTTATTTTTTATCCTGAAAAACTCCCCAGTCCTTAACGATTACAAGCATACACATAACATGATATAGCCACCAGTATGCTTGAAAATAAGGAGATTGGTACTGAGTAATGTGTTGTATTGGACTTGTCCCAAACATAACACTTTGTATTTTTGCAGTATTACTTTAGTGCCTTGTTGCAAACAGGATGCATGTTTTGGAATATTTGTATTCTGTATTCCTTCTTTTGACTCTGTCCATTAGATGAGTTTTGTGGAGTAACTGCAATGTTGTTTTCTCTTATCATAGTAATTAAACTCTGTTTTGAAGTCACCATTGGACTCGTTGGGCGAAATCCTTAGAAGGTTTTCTTCCTCACTGGCAACTGAGTGGGACGCCTGTATCTTTTTAGTGATTGATACACCATCCAAAGTGTAATTAATAACTTTACCATGCTCAAAGAGCTATTCACTGTCTACATTTTATTACATTTTTAACCATCTAATAATAGGTGCCCTTCTTTATGAGGCACCGGTAAACCTCGCTGGTCTTTGTGGTTGAATCTGTTGTTGAAATTCACTGCTCGACAGAGTGACCTTACAGATAATTTTATGTGTGGGGTATAGAAATGAGGTAATCTTTTAAAAATAATGTTTCATCATTTTATTGCACACAGAGTGAGTCCATACAACTTGTGACTTGTTAAGCAAAGTTTTACTCCTGAACTTATTCAGGCTTGCCATAACAAAGGGGTTGATACTTATTGACTCAAGACATTTCAGCTTTTCATTAAGTATTCTGAACAAAAATATAAATGCAACATGCAACAATTTCAAAGATTTTGCTGAGTTAAGGAAATCAGTCAATTGAAATGAATAAATTAGGCCCTAATCTAGGGATTTCATATGACTGGGAATACAGATATGCATCTGTTGGTCACAGATACCTTAAAAAAAAGTAGGGGCGTAGATCAGAAAAACAGTCAGTATCTGGTGTGACCACCATTTGCCTCATGCACTGCGACACATCTCCTTCGCATAAAGTTGTGCAAGGAGTTGATTGTGACCTGTGGAATGTTGTCCCACTCCTCTTCAATGGCTGTGCGATGTTTCTGGATATTGGAACACGGTATTGTACACATCAATCCAGAGTATTCCAAACATGCTCAATGGATGACATATCTGGTGAGCATGCAAGCCATGGAAAAACAGGGACATTTGTGTACAAATCCTTGTGTTGTGTGACAAAACATTTTAGAGTGGCCATTTTATGTCCCCAGCACAAGGTGCACCTGTATAATGATCACGCTGTTTAATCAGCTTTTTGATATGCCACACCTATCACTTGATTTAGTGTATCATGCAGCCCTCAGGTTCATTACAAATCAAAAACGTCTAACACATCATTGTGATCTCTACAGCGCTGCTGGCTGGCCGTCATTGTCCCTGCGTAGGTTTAAACACTGGTATACACTGATTTATAAGGCCATATTGGGTAAAATGCCATTTTATCTGTTCTTTTTTAGTCAGGTCGGTAAATAAATATCAATTACGGTCCCATTCTCATTTGCTTCTAACAGTACCAAAAATTAGAACAGGTCACGGTAGAAATAGTTTTAGTTACTTAGCACAGTGGTCCTGGAATTCTCTCCTGAACATTTTAAAATTTGATGATCTAGTTTCGTTGGTGCAGTTTAAACACTTGATCAATGTATATATCATAGAAGAGTGTAATTGTTTTTAGGCCAGCTGTTTTTAGTCAAGACTTGGGTCTTTAATGTAAAATGTTTTTGTTGTATTGTACAGTGAGGGAAAAAGTATTTGATCCCCTGCTGATTTTGTACGTTTGCCCACTGACAAAGAAATGATCAGTCTATAATTTTAATGGTAGGTTTATTTGAACAGTGAGAGACAGAATAACAACCAAAAAATCAAGAAAAACACGTCAAAAATGTTATAAATTGATTCGCATTTTAAAAATCACTCAGTCTGACAAAGATCCAATCAGTTTATTTTGTACGAGTTTTCAAACGAAGTCTCATGTTGCTCATCCGAGTAAATCCTTTCCCACACTTAAAGTTTTTATTAAGTGTATGATGGATAATAAATGTAGCATCATGTACATAATAATATACATACATCATACACATTAGTTTACTAATTATTGAGTCACCACAGACAATTACTGAGTGATTTTTTATTACAATCAGACCTGGGTTCAAATATATATTTCAATATCTGGTATTTAAAATACATTTTTCGGTGTATTTGAGTATTTTCAAAAACAAAACAAGTACCTCTATTTGAGTATTTGAATGGCTATTTGTAAAAAAACAAATAGTAAGAGTATTTTCAAACGCTTATTTTAAATACTATTTTCAATACCTGGGTTAAATGCATGGGAGTGTATTTGAGTCAGTGTATTTTAGTATTTTCAAATATTCAACTACTTGTCTTCAGAAATAAAATATATCTGAATACTTACTTGGACAATATAGGTGAAAGTTGGGATATTTGAAATAGTATTTGAACCCAGGTCTGACTACAATGGAAAACAAAGTGTACCCAATTGCACTTCAGCCCAGCATGAACCAGAAGGGAATCAGGTGCCTGACTGAGGGACTGAAAATAAAAATAAACATTCCTCAGACAAGGACACTTGAACAGGTGACTATGCAGGAGAAAAGGGAGGACTCTGTTCCAACATACATCAAGAGCTTGCCCCAAAACACATGAACGATTATTAAAGGTCAACTTGATAGTTGCGGTCAAAATGTTTTTCTTCTTCATTACTTCAGGTACAGAACAGCCTACACATCATGCTTATATCATGTTAACCCTACTGTGCTCACAGAGTACAGCACAGTTGGCAGTGCACTAAGTAAAACCTCAGCGTCATTGTGAAGTCTGTGCCTAAAGTTCCTTAACAACCGATCACCTTACCAAGGGGAAAATAACAGAATGGCTACTTAGTCAATGAATGGTGAAAACTTTCTCACGGCGATGAACACTACTGTTAAAGGAATTTATATCTTTGATGATAATAATCAATAATCAATTCGCCTTGACTAATGCCCAAGGTTTGTAAGACAATGGGTTAAAATAATTAGGCAAGGACTCAGCTTTCTGCAAAAGGTATCTGTAGCTTTATTCAGAGAACGTTCTGAGGTCAGGATAACAAAACAGTCATTATATAGTTCTTGCTTTCTTACGCACATGCATTTACACACAAACTGTTGGTGACCTGCATCCCCCATAGACTTCTCACACTGTTTATCACTATCCCGAGCTCAGCCTGTTCTTTTCCCTCAAGGTTAGAAATGCTTTGAAGCTTTCACTCCCTGGACCATCTGTCTCCTGGTGTCCCTCCTAATTGCATACACACATTTCTTTCCCTATCCCGTGGTTCCTGGACTTTCCAGAACTAATCAAACTAATCGATCCCTACATTGATCATTACATTGATTATTCATTAACCATGCTGTATGACTAATAATTCATCATGGTCTATTGATTCATTTACCTTTAATAGATAATTTTCTTATCAACTACCTATAATACAATTTCATTTTTTTCTTACTTTTGGCTTTGAGCTCAAGGTGAAACATTACACTAGCATTAAAATTCCATTAGTCTGACAAATATCCAATGACATTATTTTTTTATGAGTTTTCAAATGTTTTCTCATGTTGCTCAACTGACTAAATCCTTTCCCACACGTGTGGCAGTAATGGGGCTTCTCCTCGGTATGAATAAACATGTGTCTTTTAAGGCCACCAGTTTCCGCAAAGCCCTTTGAACACAGGGAGCAGGTGAACGGGCGCTCGTTTGAGTGCCATCGCTTATGCGACGTGAGAGCGCATGACGTGCTGAAAGCCTTTCCACATGGTTTACAGCGGTAAGGTCGTTCCCCTGTGTGAAAACGCATGTGCACTAAGAGTTCCCTGGAAACAAAGAAAGCCTTCCCGCATATGCTACACAGGTATGGTCTCTCTCCTTTGTGCATCCGGAGATGTCTAACTAATGTGTGCTTTTGATTGAACTTCTTCCCACAGACTGAGCAGGAGTAAGGCCGCTCTCCGGTGTGGGTGCGTATGTGTATTTTGAGGACTGCTGCACTAGTGTAACTCTTGCCACAGTGTTGGCAAATAGGCCTGTGCATCGGTTCTACATCGTGACTTTTCTTGTGCAGTTGTAGATATCTCTCCGATTTGAATCTCTTCTTACACTGGTTGCAACGGAACGGCTGCACACTGGTGTGAACACTTCGGTGTCGTTTCAGGTCAATTGTGCATCTGAAACCCTTCCCTCACTGTTTGCAGGTGTTCTTATTGATTCTCCTGGCTGAGGAGCTCTTGGCTGAGGAGCTCCTGGCAGTTTCACTGGATGGCAGTGAGTTCTCAGCTCCTCCAGAGTCCAGGCTCCTGCTGTCCTCCTCTGTTAGATGTTCCTTCCTGATGTGCTGCTAAAGGTTCACCTCTTCCCTGTGGGAGAATGGGTACTGGGGGCAGGAAAAGACCTGGGAGGGCATGTCACTAGCCAGTTCTGTAGGCAGAAAGTAGACATACAATAATTCAGACGCTTTTACATATCCTTCTACAACCCAGATCCTGGAGTGCTTGGTACCATGATCCGCATTACAAAACATATGTGAAGGGCAAACAAAGCCTGACCCAAATGAATCCTGGACCTGCCCGAGTGGCGGGCCCAAGACCTTGGACCAGAACAGCATGTATTGTGATGCAGCAAATGCGAATCACTTGGACATTTCTGCCAGTTGTAAATGAGCTAGCACGCTGATGTCATGCTGAATGTGTCTGATTTAGGGACAGCTATATTGTTGATTCAACCAGAAGTTAGCTTATTATTTAGCAAGTTTCAGCATCTTACAGTTAAAGTCGCTCGCCAACCAACATCCCATTGAAATGAATGGTTCTGCTAGTGGTGGCAGCCATTGTTGGAAACAGCCTTCATTGCGGTGCTCTCAAAAGCACAAAAATGTCCTTCTCCAAAACAATATACACAGCCACTCTATATTTGAAGGTTTTATAAGTAGGAACTGATATCACTCTCTGTAATTCATTATCATAAGTGTAAAATCTGATAGTGGTTTGAAGCAATTCCTGATTTTTCACCTGAAGGTCAAGGAGCGTTAAAACCGCAAATAATATCTTTAGGTAATGTAACAAGTCAGGCTTTTACAAATCACTTAAATATACATGGTGGAAATAGACTATCATTATGAATCTCTGAATTTCCTTACCATCCGAGTCCTCTGGTTCACTCAGAGGGGAAGTCCAGTTTGCATCATCCTTATCCTTCAATCCTCTCTCAGTGTCTTCATTTCTCTCACTTCCATCATCCTCCAAGTTCTTTTCAAAATGCAACTCTCCTCCTTCCTCACTGTTGATCTTCCACCCCTCTGTGCTCCCTTTCATGCCTTCATGTCCATCGACATTGACAATGTGGACAAGATGTTGTCTGCGACCTGGTTGGAAAATTCATCTGGAGGAAGGGAGAGAATTTTCATCTCAGGAAAATGCAACTCAACTTATTTACAGAAGAGCACATGGCTAACATGATTGATATCCTCTTATTAAGACGCACTTTTGCGCAAGTGACCCAGATGTCTATGATGCTGCAGCAGTGTCTTCAGGTGCTCGGGGTCAGAGACAGAATGCCAGAACTCCTCCAGGTCAGCGGGGGCAAGGCTGAGACAAGATGCTGTCTGAGAAGATAAAGGGAACATTAAAAAGGTTTTCACAGCTCTCTTTCACAGAACATTCATCATACTAGGTGGGTGTTTTTAATTTTAAATTCTTGCCATGCATAAGCCATAAAACAAAGGCTTTTACATGTTTCCACTACATGAGTGCCTTGATTACTTCTGGAAGTTTGTTTTCACAAAGGCTCTTACAGCATTGTTTACTATCCAGCATCAACTGATTTCTGTTCTATAATATTTCATCCCATGATCAAAGAGCACCTCATGGATTGTATACGCTCTTATCCAGAGTGACATACAGTTACTGGGGTGTAGTTGGGATGCCAGGACAGAGAAGAGCTTTGACTGGGCTGAGTGGGAGCTGCCCTCCCGTAGGGGTGCGAGGGGCCAAGAGACCAGAGGTGGCAGAACAGAGTGCTTGGGTTAGGGTGTAGGGTTTGAGCATAGCCTGAAGGTAAGGAGGTGCAGTTCCCTTTGCTGCTTCGTAGGCAAGCACCATGGTCTTCAATCAAAGAAGCACTTCTCTCCTGTGTCTCTACATTAATCATATAGGATTCAACTTTAGTTGACAAAAAAGGACCGTCATGAACAAGAAACTCTGTTCCCAAAGACTGGATCTTATACAGTGCCATTACTGAAACAGTGACACCCCTAAGCGTGTGACACTGAAGAAATAACATGACAAGCCTGACCATCTCTAAAGACTTCATGCTATTAAGATATTGAGCCTGTACCTCTGTGAGGTCTGGTACAGGCAGCAGGTCCTCCAGTCGGGAGAGAAACTCCCACACCAGTATCTGCAGTGCTGTGTCATACCGAGGGCCGTAACGTATTGGGAACACCACCTGAGAGAGAAAAATAAAAACATGTGTAGTTGAAACCAACACCTTGCTGGATTTTTCATTCTGTATGGCTTTTCATCAGTTACAGTAAAACAAGCAACATTTCACTACTGAGTTTTACATTGCTGGAACATGCTGTCCTATTGACTCTGAAAGCAACAACTATGATTCATTATGATATTTCCCACCTGGAAGAAGTGCTTCTTCTCAGAAGGGTCTTCGAGCAGAGTTTTGACCAGCTCCACAAAGTTAGACTGAAGCCTCCAACTCATTTCTACTCTGTGACTGGGCATGTAAAATGAATGATACAATCAGCTTTAAAAAAAAAAGACAACATAAGCTCCCTCTATTCAATAGCATCCAGACTACTTTAGACACGGAAAGTTACATACATCCTCATGCACAGCATGTACTGAAGACGTTTTGATTCTGTCCAAAGGAAGTTGGATGGTCTGGGGGTCCGGTGGGTTTTCATTACGAAACAACTCTAAAACCATCTGAAAGTAGATTTTATGAGAATAATAGTCATTGGACTAAGATCCTTTCTGAACACCCATGCCTCCACTCCTTCTCCAGCCTTCCACCTCTCACCCTTGCTCTCAGTCCCAGGATGAGTTGGGTCCTCTGCCTGGAGCTCAGCAGCTCTGGAACCATCTCTGTCACAAAAGTAACAAATTCCTCCAGCTTCCCATACTGCATCACATTACGCTGTTGAGACACTTGCCACATGAAAGCGCACATCAGGCGTAGAGGTGGAACCAGGAGACGGAAAGATGATAAAGGGAACAGTGGACCTACAGTAAAATAAAAAAGGAGCCAGTATGGAAACATAAGGATTGTGTCTGTAGCCAACTACACAATACCTGTAGCCAACTACAAACCACTAATATTGGCTTACCTGCCTGGTCTGAAAACAAGGGAGTCTGATCCAGGTTGTCATTAGGACTCTCAACTCTGTCTGCTGAAATCTATGGAAATCAACAAAACAAGAGGCAGTAATTGCACGTCTTTGAAAGATTACAAGTAAAGCTAGCCTGTTGCAAAACAGTACTTTCTCATTTTATGACTAAATGAATCATTGTCACTGTCATATGTTCTGAATAAAGCAGATTGCCATAAACAGTTGACTCAGTGTTTTAATTTTTCAAAAAGAAAATGTTACATTAATCTCCGCAATCTCGTACTGATGCATGTGCGTACTCTGCTGCTGGTGTTGATATTGCACTAATTTGAATTGCGAACCCAGTGCCAAAAATAGTGCTTTCTTCAGTCAAACAATTAGATAATTTTCTTTGATAATACCGATAATTACTGGTCTTTAAGTCTATGGTATTACACACATAACTAGTCATGATAGCAGTAGCTAGCTGGCTGGCTGTGAATAACACAGGTCTGGCAACTAGGTAACTTACTGTAATCACACACTTTCTGTATCTTCGCTAGCTAGCTACCTCGGGAAAGTTTGGGTTGGTTTGCCGATGTTTTATAAAAATGGTGAGCCAACTCAGGCTTCCAGGCCTCGGTACACTCTCTGGCATATCCTTAGACCTTTTCAGTGCTCTCACATGACGGTCCCACGCAAGTCTCCATTTCTTCCTGCAAGTATCTTGATCAGAGTTTAAATATGTAGCAATTTCGCGCCAACTGTTTCGAGAGCCTCTTTGTCGAAATGTAAACGCATTGAGGTATCATACAAGTGTGTATGCCCTTTGAAAGCTTTTACGAGACGTAAAAGTGAGTTCTCAACTCCTCCAGAGTCCAGGCTCCTGCTGTCCTCCTCTGTTAGATGTTCCTTCCTGATGTGCTGCTAAAGGTTCACCTCTCTTCTGTGGGAGAATGGGCACTGGGGGCAGGAGAAGACTTGGGAGGGCATGTCACTATCCGGTTCTGCAGGTAAAAAGCACATGGAAGTACACTGAACAAAAATATAAACGCAATATGTAAAGTGTTGGTACCATCTTTCATGAGCTGAAATAAAAGATCCCAGACATTTTCCGTACACACAAAACAGTTATTTCTCTCAAATGTTGTGCACAAATCTGTTTACATCCCTGTTAGTGAGCAATTATCCTTTGCCAAGATAATCCATCCACCTGACAGGGGTGGCATATCAAGAAGCTGATTAAATAGTATGATCAATACACAGGTGCACCTTGTGCTGGGGACTATAAAAGGCCACTCCAAAATGTGCAGTTTTGTCACACAACACAATGCCTCAGATGTCTCAAGTTGAGGGAGCGTGCAATTCGCATGCTGACTGCAGGAATGTCCACCAGAGCTGTGGCCAGAGAATTGAATGTTCATTTCGCTACCATTAGCCGCCTCCAATGTCATTTTAGAGAATTTGGTAGTACGTCCAACCGGCCTCACAACCGCAGACCACATGTATGGCATTGTGTGGGCGAGTGGTTTGCTGATGTCAACGTTGTGAACAGAGGTCACACGGTGGCGGTGGGGTTATTGTATTGGCAGGTACAATGGGGGGAAAAGTATTTGATCCCCTGCTGATTTTGTACGTTTGCCCACTGACAAAGAAAGGATCAGTCTATAATTTTAATGGTAGGTTTATTTGAACAGTGAGAGACAGAATAACAACAAAAAAATCCAGAAAAACGCATGTTAAAAATGTTATAAATTGATGTTATAAACCTGGTGGCCAACTACAAGAAATGTCTGACCTCTGTGATTGCCAACACGGGTTTTGCCACCAAGTACTAAGTCATGTTTTGCAGAGGGGTCAAATACTTATTTCTCTCATTAAAATGCAAATCATTTTATAACATTTTTGACATGCGTTTTTCTGGATTTTTTTGTTGTTATTCTGTCTCTCACTGTTCAAATAAACCTACTATTAAAATGATAGACTGATCATTTCTTTGTAAGTGGGCAAACGTACAAAATCAGCAGGGATTAAATACTTTTCCCCCCACTGTATATGCTATGGACAATGAACACAATTGCATTTTATCAATGGCAATTTTAATATCTGTGACCAACAGATGCATATCTGTATTTGCAGTCATGTGAAATCCATAGATAAGGGCCTAATGAATTTCCTGAGGCCAATTGTGAGGCCCATTTATTTTAAGGTATCTGTGACAAACAGATCCATATCTGTATTCCTAGTCATGTGAAATCCATAGATTAGGACTCAATGAATTTATTTCAGTTGACTGATTTCCTGTAACTTAGTACAATCAATGAAATTATTGCATGTTGCCTTTATATTTTAGTTCAGTATATAAATCAGTGCTGCTATTTTAAGCATTTTTTTCCAGATTGTTGTCGATATGTATATAGTAGTTGACAAGGCAATGACCTCCAAAAAAATGTAATCCTTGTAAAAAAAATCTCATTACAATTTAATAAAAAACAGTGGGTTGACTGCCTTGTTCAGGGGCAGAATGACAGATTTATACATTGTCATCTCGGGGATTTGATCTAGCAACCTTTTAGTTACTGGCCCAATGCTCTAACCACTAGGCTACCTGCCGCCCCAAATGACAGAGTGGTCAAATTTGAAATGAAATAGTGGTCGAGTAGAGTTAATACAAGCTCTATGAAAAGCCCTGTGAAGTAAATAATGCATGCAATACGTTCCTAAATGTTTTAAGTCAAACACAGATCTTATCTCGAGTGATATTGTCGCAAGAGAAGTTGGATTGCAGTGTGTGAGATATTTTAAGAAATATTTACACGTTTACTTCACAGGCCTCTCCGTCATGTTTGTACTAAAATTGTAAGACAGACAACTTCTTTCAATGTAAAAAAATAAAATAAAAAAAATCATTAAGATTGTGTTACATTTTTGTAAAATTATCCCATTAATGAATTTGGAGTCTCTATGAAGACATTCCAAAGGCAAAATCAGTTTTACAGACATCCCTCCTCTAACCACTACCTTGATAACTCCTAGAAGAACAAACCCTAATTCACACATTGAACCATTCACCAATGTATTCAGAATGCTTTAGTACATTTCCTGCAATCAAAATCACAAAGAAATCACTATTGTTTTCAAAAGTCCTATGTGCTGTTTATCTTTCTTTTTGTTAATTTGTATGTTTAGTATGCTTTTCCTTGAAGACACACTCCAAGTAGGATTGTGCCAAGCACACAATATGAATGCGTAAATGTGATTTTAAGATCTGTGATGTTCTAAACCCCCTGACACAAGGTGAGCGAACATAAGGCCCTTCTCCTGTTTGAACTCATTAGTGGGGGCAGGAGAACACCAGGAAGTGCATGTTGATTTCACAGCGAGGTAAAATGAATAGAGCTACTTTCACGGGCGGGATCTGAACCTGGGTCTCCCACAGGAGAAACCAACACCTTGACAGTGAGACCAAGAGGATACTCTCTGTAAGGCCGAGGGTGAGGCAGGGCTACCTCATCATGAGACCATGAGCCCGACGAATGTCTGCTACATGTACAGTATGTACAGTATAGTCCTTCACGTGAACAAGCAATATAAGATATACTGAATATTGGTCATCCATGTTGGATTGTGGCATTCTCTCCCGTAGACAGAAGGCCACAGCAGTGTTTTCCTTATTTTTTTTAAGTCAGGGGCCCCTTAGTGGTCAGGGGCCCTATGCGTAGTGTGTGGTCTGCATATAGGGCAAGCCGGCCCTGGACCACGGTCAACTGTTACAGTATATTGTCAAACAACTGTCATAACCCTGGCTAGCTTGCAAACGACTATTGTAAATGTACTCCAAAACTATTGTGGTGACTAATTACACAGCATCTTCCCAGATGGTTCTCTATTTCAGCTGGTGACTGACAATTATAACAGGTATTTTCAGCATGCAGTGGCCAGACCACAGTCAACTCATCCATAATAAATACACCCCCATAGAAGAACTCAACACATAACAGCTCAAGCAGATGGGTTTTTCTAGGAGGTCCACTCATTGTTAAATCACAACTTCCCAACAATGTGGTAGTAACATTTTGAACCATGTAGGCTTCTAGGAATTGTGGTAGCAACAGTAACCACTACCCCACCAGTTACAGAAGCAGACCTGGTTTCAACTTCAAATAGCCTACTGTTTGAAATAATTTCACAATGGAACCAATAGAATAGTCACAAAACTGCAAACCCCGCCCATCTGGCACTCCGGGTAGGCTAAAGCAAACGTTAACATATTTCAAAGATTTCAACTAGTATTTGAATACAGGTCTGAAGGGAATATATTATGAAATACTGAATTGTGTAACTTGTTCAAATCTACAATCTTAATTGCCCATTGGTTACCTAGAATTAGAGCTAAAAATGAATCCATGTCATATGAATTAATGTCTTACTTAATTCAACCATTAAATCCTTGGCTTTAGGGTTCCAATATTTCCCCCCCAAACAAACAGACTTAACTTTTGGGGAATAGTCAAGTACTTAACTCTGATTGCAATGTAGAAATTCTAATAAGAGCAAACAGTGAAAATTATTTTTCATGCCACGAGAGGTACCGGATCCGGGAAAACAGGGTCCTGTTCCGGCAAGATCTGGCTCAAATAAAGCTCTGTTGGTGGAGTAGCTATAGCCACAATGGAAACAGCAGCTAAAAGTAGCCTGACTAGTCTAATGGAAAAAGTACTGTCGCTTAACTTAATATTGTTCCAACTAGTAATAACAACCAGTTATCAATAACACAGTTTGGCAATCGCCATGAACAGTGCACAGAGGTATGTAATGTACTCTGCTCCGAATGTCCTTACCGTCGACGGCCACTGGACGAGCGTGTAGTGATGATCCTGGTTTCTGCTGTCCAGAACTGGATTCACCAGCCTCTTCAAGTCGTTCAGCGTCCTCATCAGTTTCATTGTAACTGATTTCTGGTCGCCACTCTTCTGCACCCTCCTGTTTTTTCTTCCTAGTGTCACGACCTCAAGCCTCCACTGAAGTTTGTTTCGAGTTTACCAAGGAAGTGAGAGACAGACAGGATGGTGTCACAGTCGAAGAACAAATGATCTGGAAAAGAGGGAGAATCCAAACCAATTTTATTTACTAATACCTTGGAGGTGAATACAGTTTGTGCAACATTGAAGGTGAAGATCTCTTTAACAAAACAAAGCACATTTGATTGGTGGAAAATGCTATCAAATCTAAAGAAGGTCAAAGAATTTACCCCAGCGGTAATAGATAACCTGAAGGCTACCTACCTCTGTTTAGGTGTCCAAGGTGTCTTTGATGCTGTAGCAGTGTCTTCAAGTGCTCAGGGTCAGAGACAAACTGAACACACTCCTTCAGGTCAGAGAAGGCAAGGCTGAGACAAGATGCTGTCTGAGGGTGAGAGAGGAAAACTCAAGGAGAGTGCAGTCCACTCCCAAATCAACCCCTAGCTCCTACCCACTGGAAACGTGTTGATGTTCAGTCCATTTATTAAAGGGGGTTCATTCATTCACAACTGTAAACGCAACATTGTATTTCTCTCATTTTTTGTGCACAAATTTGTTTACGTCCCATTAGTGAGCATTACTCCTTTACCATGATAATCCATCCACCTGACTGGTGTGGCATATCAAGAAGCTGATTAAACAGCATGATCATTACATGCTGTTTAATCTTGTGATGGGGACAACAAAAGGCCACTCTAAAATGTGCAGTTTTGTCACACAACAAAATGCCACAGATGTCTCAACTTTTGAGGGAACGCGCAATTGGCATGCTGACTGCAGAAATTGCCAACAAAGCTGTTGCCAGAGAATTGAATGTTCATTTCTCTACCATAAGTCACCTCCAATGTTGATTTAGAGAATTTGGCAGTACGTCAAACTGGCCTCACAACCATAGATCATGTGTAACCACGCCAGTCCAGGACTTCCACATCTGGCTTCTTAACCTGTGGGATCGTCTGAGACCAGCCACCCGGACAACTGATGAAACTGAGGAGTATTTATGTCTGTAATAAAGCCTTTTTGTGGGGAAAAACTCATTGTGATTGGCATGGCCTGGCTCCCCAGTGGGTGGGCCTGGCACCCAAGTGGGTGGGCCTTTGCCCTCCCAGGCTCACCCATGCCTGCGGCCCTGCCCATTCATGTGAAATCCATAGATTATGGCGTCATGAATTTATTTCAATTGACTGAAATATGTGAAATCATTGCATGTTGCGCAAATATTTTTGTTCAGTATAATTGGGGTGGGGCAGAGTAAAAGTCATTTGAGGGTTTGGGGGGTGAAATATCCATAGGGGGAACAGCAGGTAAGTTAAGTGACCATTGAGGGGGTGGGGAGAAATGTTCATAGGGGGAGTAGTGGGGGGGAGCAGATAGCTGACCATTTAAAGACAGAGGGGACACAAACTAAGAAGTCTTAAGACAATGACAACAGAAGTTGATCATGAAAATGTGACGAGAACAATCTTCTGTCCACATCCCTAGCCTTCAAGATCCAGGTGCTTATGAGGAATTAAGGTCTGAATCTCACCCCACATTTGTCACTTTTACATCCTCCCCTCCCAACCCTCAACATTTCCACCTCTCTCACCCTTGCTCTCAGTCCTAGAATGAGTTGGGTCCTCTGCCTGGAGCTCAGCAGCTCTGGAACCATCTCTGTCACCAAAGTAACAAATTCCTCCAGCTTCCCATACTGCATCACATGCCGCTGCTCAGCCACTTGCCACATGGATGCTGACATCAAGCGTATTGGTGGAACCAGGAGACACAAGGAGCATAGAGGGAGATTGAGACCTGTCATGAAAACGAAAGGGAGGAATTTGTTAACATAACTTAAGCCATCAAATTAATACAGACCCTTGCAACGAGACAGACCTTTTATGAGACTCCTGGTTTCCACAAATCCAGGACGAAGACCGTATAGCCAAGCTAAGGTTGGTCAAAAATTCTCTGTGCTACACCACAACAGTACCTATCCTGTAACTCCCAGTAACGGATACCAAAAAGATCTTTGGTTAAATTACATTATCTGGTATAACAATCTGTAGCTAAGTTGAACTAAGTTCATGAGGCATGTATAAATTATATTCTTTAAGAATAAATGGGTATACGTAGACATTTAATTTAAAATTACTGAAAATGGATGAAGGGGCGATTCCGCTGTAAACATTTACAAGTTTGGACATCAGAGCATGGCACTGGAGAGCGCAGTACAATACAGCACAGTAGAATAAAGTTTAGTACAGTGAAGTATAGTAAATTTCAGTACAGTACAATATACTGTACTCTACTTTTCTTTACTATATTGTACTGTAGTCTTCTCACTGTACAGTACTCAGTATTGTACTCTGCTCTACACTGTACTGTACTATCCATTTGTTCCAATCCAGTCCGTCAGTGTACGTTATCATCAAGGTCAGGGTGGACTGACCAAATATCAACTACTTTTCAACGTCCATGGACGTCCAGTGTTGGTTGGTACTCAGTGGGATAGGATGCTTGTTACAGTAAATGGAAAGAGAGGGGACTCATGGGTAGGTGTCAGTAAGAGCTGGGAGAGATGACATTAACTGGAGAGTGAGAAAAGGAGAGGTGTTGTCCAGAGTCATGACTGTTCTAAGACAACAAACAATAAAAAATAAAAACTGTTATCTGAACATAACAGTACGCCAGTGGGAGGTCAGTAGCAGGTGACCCAACTGTGCTTTGTGACTATTATGATTTCCCATTGTAGCCAATTCAGTTGCAGTAATTCTGTTACTGATTTTGGGGTAATTTCATACCAATTTGGTAATAGAATTACACGTTTTAATCACTTAATAATTAATGAACACATTTTATATCTGTAAAATCACTATAACTAATTGGTAAGTCTACCATTACTTGTTACTTCAGTGAACTTTCATTAATTTTGGTAACAGAATTACAAGGCAATATTTCTTAAACTTACAGAAGTTAAATAATTTATTCAAAACTAAAAATGTTGCCATTAGTTGGTAGGGGTCTTTACGTCAACATTATTGTGTTTTGATGTATTTCTAATAGTTTCCTGGTAGGCTAGATGTTTTCTAAGACACATTTTCTAAGATCCCTTCAGTTTATCCAGAAATCAAAGTATTTACTTAGGACTCATATTTAAGATAGAAAATTGTTGAAAAATGTGTCTATCACGCCTTAATTTCCAAAAAAGATAGACTCTTAGCTTTCATTTGACACTGAAATTGATATGCTCCTAATAACGTAACATGTTGGTGCGCATGTGTCCATTTCGATGGAAATGCCCTGAAGCAATCGCAGACCTTTTATGTCGCAACACTTTCAGGTGTTGACTCCACTATGGCTTTTACCCAGTTAGTGCATGTCTAACGTTAGGTAGCTAGCTAACTTGGAGGCTGGTAACGTTAGTTAAACATTTTATTGTGTGACGGCATTTCATGAGTCTTCAAAATAAAAGTCTCCCGTGTTGTTTATAACTAAGAGACCACATCCTGTCGTTTCCAACGGGGGGAGAAATTGGCATAGTGGGCAGAACAAGCAAGGAGGTGAGCAGAGCCAAGCACGAGCACGAGCTAGAGAGATCCAGTTCTAGTTAATTTGCATATTTCCGTTTGGTGAGGTGCGTGTGTGCAATAACTCAATTCGCCTTGTCACTTCTAAACAACGTGTTTTTTATTTTGGAAAAGGGTAAAGTCTACAAAACTCTGTTCGTAAAATATTATAGTTTTGGGAACAGAAAAATGTATTGAGATCAAATGTTTCATCGATGAGAAAATGTGCAGAATTTCGGCCAAAATCGATCTCGTTTCCATGTTCTCCCACTACCGGCCACTGGAAACGCCAAGCGGATGCTTCACATTTATACATCTGGTGAAATATCTGTCCCATTGTGGCTTGATCGAGTACCGCTATGGATGGAAGTGACATAAAATCATCATACCAAGTTCCCTAAGCAAACATGACTGCTCAAGAAAACCAAGGCCACTTGCACTTTCCCTTCAATAAAATGTTTGAAATGAATGTGAAAAAAGTTTGAGGACCAAATTCGTCGTTTCAACAAAAGATACAACTGTTGGTCAATATGTAGCGGAATTCTCAGTCAGGGGCGCTAACGTTCCGTTTCCGTTGTGTCCCTGACAAAAACAGAACGTTAGCGCCCCCTGACGGAGCTTGTGGTTAGATCTAAGTCTGACCAGAGATACAATATCTTAGGTCTGACTATGTACTGTACGAGTTTGAAGCTGGTTCACTGGCTGGCCATGCAGGCAGGCAGGATGGTATGTTATGATAAGGACACCGATCATGTGGGAGCTTATACATGACCTTGGATGGGATACGCATTATGGTGGTAGGAAGGAAGGTCTAATCCTGCCACAAGGGTAAAGACAGGCACAAAGGGGAAGCAGAAGAGCAAAAATAAATAAATATAGAAATGGATGTGTATTGATGTGTATACAGGGCTAATCTGTAAAAGAGACCTTGGTCTCAGCATGACTCCTTGTCAAAATAAAGGTAAAAATAAACAGTTATATGCACTTTGGCTAAATTGTTTAACATGACCACACAATGCAATACGGTTCCATATACTGGTGTAATGTAAATTAAAACTGCCCTTGTCTATATTTGTTTATTTGATTTATTTCACCTTTATTTAACCAGGTTGGCCAGTTGAGAACAAGTTCTCATTTACAACTGCGACCTGGCCAAGATAAAGCAAAGCAGTGCGACAAAAACAACAACACAGAGTTACACATAAACAATCGTACAGTCAATAACACAATATAAAAATCTATGTACAGTGTGTGCAAATGTAGAAGAGTAGGGAGGTAGGCAATAAATAGGCCCGAGAGGCAAAAATAATTACAATTTAGTATTAACACTGGAGTGATAGATGTGCAGATGGGGATGAGGTAGTTGGGTGGGCTATTTACAGATTGGCTGTGTACAGGTACAGTGATCGGTAAGCTGCTCTGACAGCTGATGCTTAGAGTTAGAGAGGGAGATATAAGACATTATATGAGGTACAATATTGAATTGTGTCTAGAAGACTCTAGTTCTAGTACTTGTCAGGGTGCAGGGTGTATTTTTCAATAGTCTATCTTCTCTCCATGTTTGTCTTAGCTTGAAGACCACTCGGATCACTCTTCTAAAAAGCTGCTGTCTGTCACATACCAAAGCAAATATCACTGAGTTATAACATGAGATGCACCAGCTATTTTCTGCTTCCCTCTAGTGGTCAGATACAGTAACGACGCTTGGTTAGTTTTGAGGTACTAGACTGGTTTGGCTATTGTGGGGAGTGTATGAGAAAAATAAGTATATGCAGTGGTCTAAATTACATACGTTTAAATACTTTCAAGTACTACTTAAGTCGTTTTTTGGGGTATCTGTACTGCACTATTCATATTTTTGACAACTTTTATTTTTACTTCACTACATTCCTAAAGAAAATTTGGTACTTTTTACACCATATATTTGAATTTTGAACGATTAGCAGGACAGGAAAATGGTCTAATTGACATACTTATCAAGAGAACATCCCCGGTCATCCCAACTGCCTCTGATCTGGCGGACTCACTAAACACATTCTTCTATTAAGGCATCTTTACTTTTACTCAAGTATGACAATTAGGTACTTTTCCACAACTGAGTATATGCAAATAATAAAATACTTTGGGGGAAAAGTTATACCTACAGTATTTGATAGGAGTTATGGGTTTTACTTTTTTTGGTCATCATGACAATATTGTCACGGTTGACCTCCTCTACTGACCAGTGTTCCATGGCACTGTCTCCCCTTCAGCACCTGCAGTAGGTCCCAAACTATAGTTTTGGCAAGTCGGTTAGGACATCTACTTTGTGCATGACACAAGTGTTTTTTCCAACAATTGTTTACAGACAGATTATTTCATATATAATTCACTGTATCACAATTCCAGTGGGTCAGAAGTTTACATACACTAAATTGATTGTGCCTTTGGAAATTTCCAGAAAATGATATCATGGCTTTAGAAGCTTCTGATAGGCTAATTGACATCATTTGAGTCAATTGGAGGTGTACCTGTAGATGTATTTCAAGGCCTACCTTCAAACTCAGTGCCTCTTTGCTTGACATCATGGGAAAATCAAAAGAAATCAGCCAAGACCTCAGAAGAAAAATTGTAGACCTCCACAAGTCTGGTTCATCCTTGGTAGCAATTTCCAAACGCCTGAAGGCACCACGTTCATCTGTACAAACAATAGTACGCACGTATAAACACCATGGGACCACACAGCCGTCATACTGCTCAGGAAGGAGACGCATTCTGTCTCCTAGAGATGAACGTACTTTGGTGCGAAAAGTGCAAATCAATTCCAAAAACAGGTATAAAAGTATCTATATCCACAGTAAAACGAGTCCTATATCCACATAACCTGAAAGGCCGCTCAGCAAGGAAGAAGCCACTGCTCCAAAACCGCCACAAAAAAGCCAGAATACGGTTTGCAACTGCACATGAGGACAAAGATCGTACTTTTTGGAGAAATGTCCCCTGGTCTGATGAAACAAATAGAACTGTTTGGAGGAAAAAGTCAGGAAGTTAAGCAAATCAATTTATACCATTTTTTGTTATAACGTTTTTCTGGATTTTTTTGTTGTTATTCTGTCTCTCACTGTTCAAATAAACCTACCATTAAAATTATAGACTGATCATTTCTTTGTCAGTGGGTAAACGTACAAAATCAGCAGGGGATCAAATACTTTTTTCCCTCACTGTAGATGGCCATTTCTTCCCTGTCCTCAGTGATTCTCTCCTGTGATTCTCTCCTGTGATTCTCTCCACAGAACAAAGGGCCAGGATGTAGTTTATAACCCAGCCCTAGCCTGTAGTTGACCAATTAGAATTCCTTGCAAAAAAACTGGGCCAATGGCCAAATAACAAGTATCCTATTTCAGAAGACATATTCCTTCCATGTCTCTGACCCATTGCTAATTAACTCCCTATGACAGAAAAAACACTATTTCCTTTGATCATCAGTACTCTATTGACCTCTCGTTCTCTGTCTCTGCGTTGTGTATTTATCTTCAAAATATTCTTACATTCAAAACATAGGACTATCAATCGCTAATGTATTATGCTAGTACTTCAGTACTATAGTCCCTATTGTACTATACAAGTACTTCATTCCTGTCAGTCCCTATTGTATTATACTAGTTACTTCATTCCTATCAGACCCTATTGTATTATACTAGCACTAAAGCACTATCAGTCCCTATTGTATTATACTAGTATTTCAGCACTATCAATCACTATTGTATTATACTAGTATTTCAGCACTATCAATCACTATTGTATTATACTAGTATTTCAGCACTATCAATCACTATTGTATTGTACTAATACTTCAGCACTATCAGTCACTATTGTATTATACTAGTACTTCGGTACTATCGGTCCCTATTGTATTATACTAGTACTTCAGTACTATCAGTCCCTATTGTATTTTGACACCCGAGTGGCACAGTAGTCTAAGGCACTGCATCTCCGTGCAAGAGGCGTCACTGCAGTATCTGGTTCAAATCCAGGCTGCATCACATCTGGCTGTGATTGGGAGTCCCATAGGGTGGTGCACAATTGACCCAGCTTTGGCTGGGGTAGGCCTTCATTGTAAATAAGAATTTGTTCTTAATCGACTTGCCTAGTTAAATAAAAATACTAGTACTTCAGTACTATCAGGGTGGTACTGAGAGTGCTCTGCAGGAAGGTTCTCACTCTTGTGTGAAGGAGGTTTTGGTACGGAGACTTCACCAGAATGAATCACTGTGGTGGACTTTTGGAAGCGGCACAAAATTGGTGCTGAAAAGAAACTAACATTTTGTATTTCTCTCCTAAAACTAAATGTAATCATGCTGTTGAACAACGTTATGAGATGTTATCATCTTCTCCAGTTGAAGACTTTGAGGTTATATATTTTTAGAGATTTCTGTGGACAGATTGGTCGGTTTTTAGAAGGCAGAGTCACAGAAGTGAGAGAATTGTTCACATAGTGTCACGGGTGTCGTAGGGATTGGACCAAAACGCAGCGGGAATATGTATACTCATCTTCTTTTTTATTGAAGAAGGAAAACAAAAATAAACACGTATACAAAAACAACAACGAAACAGTCCTGTAAGGCTACTAGGCTATACAAAGAACAACTACCCACAAAAACCCCATGAAAAACACCCCTACTAAATAGGACCTTCAATTAGAGGCAACGAGGAACAGCTGCCTCCAATTGAAGGACAAAACAATAAACTAGACATAGAAATAGAAAAACTAGAAAATAGAACATAGAAATACAAAACATAGAAAACAACCCAAAAACCCCGACAACACAAAACAAACACACCCTGCCACGTCCTGACCAAACTACAATAACAAATAACCCCTTATACTGGTCAGGACGTGACAGTACCCCCTCAAAGGTGCAGACCCCGGAAGCACCTCACACAAAAAATAAACACAAAAAAATAAACCCCAAAACAAAAAAATAATCCTAACGGAAGGGAGGGTGGCCACCGTCACCGACGGTTCTTGTGCTACACCCCCCACCTCCCCAACATCCTACTACGGAGGTGGCTCAGGCTCCGGCCTTACTCCCCAACCTAACCTGTCCACCCCCGCTAAATGCTTAATATATTTTACCCCTCCGAAAGTCTCTGGGCTATGGCGCATCACTGAAGACCTCGGGCTGATGCGCGTCGCTGGAGACCTCGGGCTGATGCGCGTCGCTGGAGACCTCGGACTGGAGGGCGACTCTGGGAGCTCCGGACTGGAGGGCGACTCTGGGAGCTCCGGACTGGAGGGCGACTCTGGGAGCTCCGGACTGGAGGGCGTCTCTGTCGGTTCCGGACTGTGGGCCGTCTCTGTCGGTTCCGGACTGTGGGCCGTCTCTGTCGGTTCCGGACTGTGGGCCGTCTCTGTCGGTTCTGGACAGTGGGCCGTCTCTGTCGGTTCCGGACTGTGGGCCGTCTCTGTCGGCTCCAGACTGTGGGCCGTCTCTGCCGGCTCCGGAATGTGGGCAGTCTCTGCTGGCTCCGGACTGTGGGCCATCTCTGCTGGCTCCGGACTGTGGGCCGTCTCTGCTGGCTCCGGACTGTGGGCCATCTCTAGACAGGGCACTATCGCCGGAAGCTCTGGACGGGGCACTGTCGCCGGACACTCTGGACGGGGCACTGTCGCCGGACACTCTGGATGGAGCACTGCTGCCGGACACTCTGGACGGTGCACTGTTGCCGGACAATCTGGACGGGGTACTGTTGCCGGACACTCTGGACGGGGCAATGTTGCCGGACACTCTGGACGGGGCACTGCTGCCGGACACTCTGGACGGGGCACTGTTGCCGGACACTCTGGACGGGGCACTGTTGCCGGACACTCTGGACGGGGCACTGTTGCCGGACACTCTGGACGGGCACTGTCGTCGGAAGCTCTGGACGGGGAATGCGCACTGAAGGCCTGATGCGTGGGGCTGGCTTAAGAGGTGCTAGACTAGGGACACCACTTCCGCCGAAGTTGGTCCCTCTCCTTGTTCAGGCAGTGTTCCGCAGTCGACGTCACCGACCTTCTAGCCATCGCTGATCCATTTTTCATTTTCCATTGGTTTTGTTGTCACGTCCTTACCTTAGAAAGCTTTTATTTTCTATGGTAGAGTAGGTCAGGGCATGACAGGGGTTTTTGTCTAGTTTTGTCTAGTCTCCTAGTGTTAGAGTGGTAGTAGTAACTGACCTTCTATTCCCCTAATATTATACTATAGAAGTAGAAATTGATCCTCTCCTCTCCTAATGTTATAGAGTAGTAGTAGTAACTGACCCTCTCCTCTCCTAATGTTATAGAGTAGTAGTAGTAACTGACCCTCTCCTCTCCTAATGTTATAGAGTAGTAGTAGTAACTGACCCTCTCCTCTCCTAATGTTATAGAGTAGTAGTAGTAGTAACAGACCCTCTCCTCTCCTAATGTTATAGAGTAGTAGTAGTAACTGACCCTCGCCTCTCCTAATATTATAGAGTAGTAGTAGTAGTAACAGACCCTCTCCTCTCCTAATGTTATAGAGTAGTAGTAGTAACTGACTCTCTCCTCTCCTAATGTTATAGAGTAGTAGTAGTAACTGACACTCTCCTCTCCTAATGTTATAGAGTAGTAGTAGTAGTAGTAGCTGACCCTCTCCTCTCCTAATGTTATAGAGTAGTAGTAGAAACTGACCCTCTCCTCTCCTAATGTTATAGAGTAGTAGTAGTAGTAGTAGCTGACCCTCTCCTCTCCTAATGTTATAGAGTAGTAGTAGTAACTGATTCTCTCCTCTCCTAATGTTATAGAGTAGTAGTAGTAACTGACCCTCTCCTCTCCTAATGTTATAGAGTAGTAGTAGTAGTAACTGACCCTCTCCTCTCCTAATGTTATAGAGTAGTAGTAGTAGCTGACCCTCTCCTCTCCTAATGTTATAGAGTAGTAGTAGTAACTGACCCTCACCTCTCCTAATGTTATAGAGTAGTAGTAGTAACTGACCCTCTCCTCTCCTAATGTTATAGAGTAGTAGTAGTAGTAACTGACCCTCTCCTCTCCTAATGTTATAGAGTAGTAGTAGTAACTGACACTCTCCTCTCCTAATGTTATAGAGTAGTAGTAGTAACTGACCCTCTCCTCTCCTAATGTTATAGAGTAGTAGTAGTAACTGACCCTCTCCTCTCCTAATGTTATAGAGTAGTAGTAGTAGTAACTGACCCTCTCCTCTCCTAATGTTATAGAGTAGTAGTAGTAACTGACACTCTCCTCTCCTAATGTTATAGAGTAGTAGTAGTAACTGACATTCTCCTCTCTTAATGTTATAGAGTAGTAGTAGTAACTGACATTCTCCTCTCCTAATGTTATAGAGTAGTAGTAGTAACTGACCCTCTCTTCTCCTAATGTTATAGAGTAGTAGTAGTAGTAACTGACCCTCTCCTCTCCTAATGTTATAGAGTAGTAGTAGTAACTGACACTCTCCTCTCCTAATGTTATAGAGTAGTAGTAGTAACTGACCCTCTCCTCTCCTAATGTTATAGAGTAGTAGTAGTAACTGACCCTCTCCTCTCCTAATGTTATAGAGTAGTAGTGGTAGTAACTGATCCTCTCCTCTCCTAATGTTATAGAGTAGTAGTAGTAACTGGCCCTCTCATCTCCTAATGTTATAGAGTAGTAGTAGTAACTTACCCTCTCCTCTCCTAATGTTATAGAGTAGTAGTAGTGACTGACCCTCTCCTCTCCTAATGTTATAGAGTAGTAGTAGTAACTGACCCTCTCCTCTCCTAATGTTATAGAGTAGTAGTAGTAACTGACTCTCTCCTCTCCTAATGTTATAGAGTAGTAGTAGTAACTGACCCTCTCCTCTCCTAATGTTATAGAGTAGTAGTAGTAACTGACCCTCTCCTCTCCTAATGTTATAGAGTAGTAGTAGTAACTGACCCTCTCCTCTCCTAATGTTATAGAGTAGTAGTAGTAACTGACCCTCTCCTCTCCTAATGTTATAGAGTAGTAGTAGTAACTGCCCCTCTCCTCTCCTAATGTTATAGTGTAGTAGTAGTAACTGACCCTCTCCTCTCCTAATGTTATAGAGTAGTAGTAGTAGTAACTGACCCTCTCCTCTCCTAATGTTATAGAGTAGTAGTAGTAACTGACCCTCTCCTCTCCTAATGTTATAGAGTAGTAGTAGTAGTAGTAACTGACCCTCTCCTCTCCTAATGTTATAGAGTAGTAGTAGTAGTAACTGACCCTCTCCTCTCCTAATGTTATAGAGTAGTAGTAACTGACCCTCTCCTCTCCTAATGTTATAGAGTAGTAGTAACTGACCCTCTCCTCTCCTAATGTTAAAGAGTAGTGGTAGTAACTGACCCTCTCCTCTCCTAATGTTATAGAGTAGTAGTAGTAGTAGTAACTGACCCTCTCCTCTCCTAATGTTATAGAGTAGTAGTAACTGACCCTCTCCTCTCCTAATGTTATAGAGTAGTAGTAACTGACCCTCTCCTCTCCTAATGTTATAGAGTAGTAGTAGTAACTGACCCTCTCCTCTCCTAATGTTATAGAGTAGTAGTAGTAACAGACCATCTCCTCTCCTAATGTTATAGAGTAGTAGTAGTGACTGACATTCTCCTCTCCTAATGTTATAGAGTAGTAGTAGTAACTGACATTCTCCTCTCCTAATGTTATAGAGTAGTAGTAGTAGTAACTGATCCTCTCCTCTCCTAATGTTATAGAGTAGTAGTAGTAACTGACCCTCTCCTCTCCTAATGTTATAGAGTAGTAGTAGTAACTGACCCTCTCCGCTCCTAATGTTATAGAGTAGTAGTAGTAACTGACTCTCTCCTCTCCTAATGTTATAGAGTAGTAGTAACTGACCCTCTCCTCTCCTAATGTTATAGAGTAGTAGTAGTAACTGACCCTCTCCTCTCCTAATGTTATAGAGTAGTAGTAGTAACTGACCCTCTCCTCTCCTAATGTTATAGAGTAGTAGTAGTAGCTGACCCTCTCCTCTCCTAATGTTTTAGAGTAGTAGTAGTAACTGACTCTCTCCTCTCCTAATGTTATAGAGTAGTAGTAGTAGTAACTGACTCTCTCCTCTCCTAATGTTATAGAGTAGTAGTAGTAGTAACTGACCCTCTCCTCTCCTAATGTTATAGAGTAGTAGTAGTAGTAACTGACTCTCTCCTCTCCTAATGTTATAGAGTAGTAGTAGTAGTAACTGACCCTCTCCTCTCCTAATGTTATAGAGTAGTAGTAGTAGTAGTAACTGAATCTCTCCTCTCCTAATGTTATAGAGTAGTAGTAGTAGTAACTGACCCTCTCCTCTCCTAATGTTATATAGTAGTAGTAGTAGTAACTGACCCTCTCCTCTCCTAATGTTATAGAGTAGTAGTAGTAACTGACACTCTCCTCTCCTAATGTTATAGAGTAGTAGTAGTAACTGACCCTCTCGTCTCCTAATGTTATAGACTAGTAGTAGTAGTAACTGGCCCTCTCCTCTCCTAATGTTATAGAGTAGTAGTAGTAGTAACTGACACTCTCCTCTCCTAATGTTATAGAGTAGTAGTAGTAGTAACTGACCCTCTCCTCTCCTAATGTTATAGAGTAGTAGTAGTAACTGACACTCTCCTCTCCTAATGTTATAGAGTAGTAGTAGTAACTGACCCTCTCCTCTCCTAATGTTATAGAGTAGTAGTAGTAGTAACTGACACTCTCCTCTGCTAATGTTATAGAGTAGTAGTAGTAACTGACATTCTCCTCTCTTAATGTTATAGAGTAGTAGTAGTAACTGACTCTCTCCTCTCCTAATGTTGTAGAGTAGTAGTAGTAACTGACCCTCTCCTCTCCTAATGTTATAGAGTAGTAATAGTAGTAACTGACCCTCTCCTCTCCTAATGTAGTAGTAACTGACACTCTCCTCTCCTAATGTTGTAGAGTAGTAGTAGTAACTGACCCTCTCCTCTCCTAATGTTATAGAGTAGTAGTAGTAGTAACTGACCCTCTCCTCTCCTAATGTAGTAGTAACTGACACTCTCCTCTCCTAATGTTATAGAGTAGTAGTAGTAACTGACCCTCTCCTCTCCTAATGTTATAGAGTAGTAGTAGTAACTGACCGTCTCCTCTCCTAATGTTATAGAGTAGTAGTAGTAACTGACTCTCTCCTCTCCTAATGTTATAGAGTAGTAGTAGTAACTGACTCTCTCCTCTCCAAATATTATAGAGTAGTAGTAGTAGTAACTGACCCTCTCCTCTCCTAATGTTATAGAGTAGTAGTAGTAACTGACACTCTCCTCTCCTAATGTTATAGAGTAGTAGTAGTAACTGACATTCTCCTCTCTTAATGTTATAGAGTAGTAGTAGTAACTGACATTCTCCTCTCCTAATGTTATAGAGTAGTAGTAGTAACTGACCCTCTCTTCTCCTAATGTTATAGAGTAGTAGTAGTAGTAACTGACACTCTCCTCTCCTAATGTTATAGAGTAGTAGTAGTAACTGACACTCTCCTCTCCTATGTTATAGAGTAGTAGTAGTAACTGACCCTCTCCTCTCCTAATGTTATAGAGTAGTAGTAGTAACTGACCCTCTCCTCTCCTAATGTTATAGAGTAGTAGTGGTAGTAACTGATCCTCTCCTCTCCTAATGTTATAGAGTAGTAGTAGTAACTGGCCCTCTCATCTCCTAATGTTATAGAGTAGTAGTAGTAACTTACCCTCTCCTCTCCTAATGTTATAGAGTAGTAGTAGTGACTGACCCTCTCCTCTCCTAATGTTATAGAGTAGTAGTAGTAACTGACCCTCTCCTCTCCTAATGTTATAGAGTAGTAGTAGTAACTGACTCTCTCCTCTCCTAATGTTATAGAGTAGTAGTAGTAACTGACCCTCTCCTCTCCTAATGTTATAGAGTAGTAGTAGTAACTGACCCTCTCCTCTCCTAATGTTATAGAGTAGTAGTAGTAACTGACCCTCTCCTCTCCTAATGTTATAGAGTAGTAGTAGTAACTGACCCTCTCCTCTCCTAATGTTATAGAGTAGTAGTAGTAACTGCCCCTCTCCTCTCCTAATGTTATAGTGTAGTAGTAGTAACTGACCCTCTCCTCTCCTAATGTTATAGAGTAGTAGTAGTAGTAACTGACCCTCTCCTCTCCTAATGTTATAGAGTAGTAGTAGTAACTGACCCTCTCCTCTCCTAATGTTATAGAGTAGTAGTAGTAGTAGTAACTGACCCTCTCCTCTCCTAATGTTATAGAGTAGTAGTAGTAGTAACTGACCCTCTCCTCTCCTAATGTTATAGAGTAGTAGTAACTGACCCTCTCCTCTCCTAATGTTATAGAGTAGTAGTAACTGACCCTCTCCTCTCCTAATGTTAAAGAGTAGTGGTAGTAACTGACCCTCTCCTCTCCTAATGTTATAGAGTAGTAGTAGTAGTAGTAACTGACCCTCTCCTCTCCTAATTTTATAGAGTAGTAGTAACTGACCCTCTCCTCTCCTAATGTTATAGAGTAGTAGTAACTGACCCTCTCCTCTCCTAATGTTATAGAGTAGTAGTAGTAACTGACCCTCTCCTCTCCTAATGTTATAGAGTAGTAGTAGTAACAGACCATCTCCTCTCCTAATGTTATAGAGTAGTAGTAGTGACTGACATTCTCCTCTCCTAATGTTATAGAGTAGTAGTAGTAACTGACATTCTCCTCTCCTAATGTTATAGAGTAGTAGTAGTAGTAACTGATCCTCTCCTCTCCTAATGTTATAGAGTAGTAGTAGTAACTGACCCTCTCCTCTCCTAATGTTATAGAGTAGTAGTAGTAGTAACTGACCCTCTCCGCTCCTAATGTTATAGAGTAGTAGTAGTAACTGACTCTCTCCTCTCCTAATGTTATAGAGTAGTAGTAACTGACCCTCTCCTCTCCTAATGTTATAGAGTAGTAGTAGTAACTGACCCTCTCCTCTCCTAATGTTATAGAGTAGTAGTAGTAACTGACCCTCTCCTTCCTAATGTTATAGAGTAGTAGTAGTAGCTGACCCTCTCCTCTCCTAATGTTTTAGAGTAGTAGTAGTAACTGACTCTCTCCTCTCCTAATGTTATAGAGTAGTAGTAGTAGTAACTGACTCTCTCCTCTCCTAATTTTATAGAGTAGTAGTAGTAGTAACTGACCCTCTCCTCTCCTAATGTTATAGAGTAGTAGTAGTAGTAACTGACTCTCTCCCTCCTAATGTTATAGAGTAGTAGTAGTAGTAACTGACCCTCTCCTCTCCTAATGTTATAGAGTAGTAGTAGTAGTAGTAACTGACTCTCTCCTCTCCTAATGTTATAGAGTAGTAGTAGTAGTAACTGACCCTCTCCTCTCCTAATGTTATATAGTAGTAGTAGTAGTAACTGACCCTCTCCTCTCCTAATGTTATAGAGTAGTAGTAGTAACTGACACTCTCCTCTCCTAATGTTATAGAGTAGTAGTAGTAACTGACCCTCTCCTCTCCTAATGTTATAGACTAGTAGTAGTAGTAACTGACCCTCTCCTCTCCTAATGTTATAGAGTAGTAGTAGTAGTAACTGACACTCTCCTCTCCTAATGTTATAGAGTAGTAGTAGTAGTAACTGACCCTCTCCTCTCCTAATGTTTATAGAGTAGTAGTAGTAACTGACACTCTCCTCTCCTAATGTTTATAGAGTAGTAGTAGTAACTGACCCTCTCCTCTCCTAATGTTATAGAGTAGTAGTAGTAGTAACTGCACTCTCCTCTGCTAATGTTATAGAGTAGTAGTAGTAACTGACATTCTCCTCTCTTAATGTTATAGAGTAGTAGTAGTAACTGACTCTCTCCTCTCCTAATGTTGTAGAGTAGTAGTAGTAACTGACCTCTCCTCTCCTAATGTTATAGAGTAGTAGTAGTAGTAAACTGACCCTCTCCTCTCCTAATGTAGTAGTAATGACACTCTCTCTCCTAATGTTGTGTAGAGTAGTAGTAGTAACTGACCCTCTCCTCTCCTACTGTTATAGCAAGTTAGTAGTCGTCGTAACTGCCCCTCTCCTCTCTCTAATGTAGTAGTAATGACACTCTCTCTCCTAATGTTATAGAGTAGTAGTAGTAACTGACCTCTCCTCTCCTAATGTAGAGTAGTATGTATGACCGTCTCCTCTCCTAATGTTATAGAGTAGTAGTAGTAACTGACTCTCTCCTCTCCTAATGTTATAGAGTAGAGTAGTAGTAACTGACTCTCTCCT